>NC_061483.1:26573406-26912941 GCF_022539355.2 Hippoglossus stenolepis | reverse complement strand
ATCAGAAAGGACAATCACAGGAAGAGTTGATTTACTGTGTACTTCCTTTACAGTCAACCTCATGATGTAATATCTGTTGGAAATTACATTAGTTTCACTTTGGTTTCGGAAGCACCATGGTTAACGGACTAGCTGGCTCACAAGACCATCTTTCACAACAGCACTAATTAAACAACAGTCTACTAGTGCAGGACTTGTTGTGTTGCCTTGTGGAAACATGCATTCATCACATTTTCCATGTCAATGCCTTTGTTTACACATCTATGCTAATTTTGCTCACTGTTATTTCCGTTTTTCCTCAGGCACCACACCCACTGTTGCACTGTAAGAATGAATATTCAAAGGAGTAGCTCAACATTTGAGAAGTAGGCTTATTTCTCTTATAACGAGTGATAAAGAAACATTATCCTCAACCTCTATGTGATTTGGTACAGAGCTGGTGTTAGGACAGGTTTAGCCTATTGCCCGAGTAGCACGTTACTTCATGATTTCCCTTACATAGCATTCCCTTCAAAAAACCCAAGCAGGAAAATTCGTAACATTTTTTTTTTACCGTTATCCTGAAGTGGGTTGCATCGTCAAGCTCTGATCTCAGAGATCTGCTTTCAGCCTGGAGCATTAAGTGTTTCCCAGGAACAAAACTAAAGTTCCAATCCAATATTTCCGCAGACTGCGACAATGGCCAGTGCTGTAAATATTTTCCTCAAGAAAACATTTAATCTTTCCAGGGAGACAGAAGACATCTGTGGATGCCTTGATACTGATATGGATTATAAAACCTGCTGCTGGAACAAGTAACAAAATATATTTAGACTTCTCCCCTAAGGTGTGCGTATAGGAAATGCTATGTAATGTAACACTAGCTTAGCTCAAAGGCAGGAAGATGGGCCAATACGATGGCTTTTTTTGTTGTTGCTAAAAAAGCTTTAAATAAGGTTACCAGAACCTCTAAAGCAGACAAATGTACACATATATATGTGTTATCATGTAAAATGGCAGTTAAAAAGTTACAATTAAGCTGCTTTCAGCTGCTTTCAGCACAATTAAGACATTTTCCTGAAATTTTCTAGTGGGGCTGTATGTGAGAACTCAAATGTCCAAGTCAGTTGCTCCAGACAGTTTCCGGATCTTTTCCCGCCAGCTCCTAAATAAAATGTTCGGAAAACGTCAGCGTGAGTCCATGTGAAAATACAGTGGGAAAGTGCAGGAAAATTTAAATGAGGTTTCTTTTAAAGAAATTCGATCGGAGAGCTTTTGGCGATAAGAGCAAACAGGAAAAACGAATACACTCCACAGCAGAATTGATGTCATATCCTGCCTTCTGCATGCTCTACCCAGACTTGGCCCTATTATGTGAGTGCAATCTCCTCCGACATTATTACGTGAAAAGAGTTCATGTCTGAAAAAGGGCTTCAGCGTTTGGCTTACAGTTTGGCAGTAAAAATTTGTCCATGCTAACCTTAGCTGGATATATTGAGCAGGTTATTTACTGTTTGTAAAAAATAGCACCAACATGTTACTTGTCTTACTTTTTCTAGTAGCACAGAGTCAGGTCAGCTACTGTTTAACTCTGCCTTCAGTCTTTGCTCACCAAGCTACTGACTCTGTTAGCTTGATTAACTTCTTAATTCATGCTGACTTGACTTTACTCCTGAGCACATCACAGGATTCATGATGCTCACATCAGACCCACGTCATGCTGTGTTTGGGCTTTAAGTACGGTTGATATGTGTGAACTCTTCACATTCAACATACAGATATGTTTCCTTTAAGGACAAAGACTGTAATTACAAGATCATCTGTTTTCATGTGCGCTTTATGAGGTGCCGGGTCCCATTCCTCGACGCATCCCACACCAGCCTGGACCAGATGGACACACTGCACTCCATAAAAGCCATACCTCCATTCATCATCCAGTCTTCATACCTCCTCTTACCTCCTCCTTCCCTGCTTGCCCTGCTCTTTTGTCCTCTGTTTGCCCTGCTTCTTCGTCTCCTCTTGTTCTCAGCAATTAACGCCAGGGTGAAGTTTGAGCTGCCTGGCTGGCACTGCTAATCTTCACATTGTCCCTTTCATTAGGCTAGCTCCTACCCACAATAAAACACCACTGACCCGTTCTCTTAAAAGCGCTGCGAGGACACAATGTGATTGGGTCATGATTGCATTTGAATGGGCCTCGATGAACGCTTTGATCTATTTTTTACTCCTCTCCTCTTGAGCTTTTGCTTAGTTTGTTTTCCTTCTTCCTCTCCCAAGTGGGACTCCAGGGCCATTGCTGGTTGGATGTTCACTCAGCCAGTTCAAATGGACTCATGTCTTTTATATGTCTGGCAGATGAGCAACAGAAATGAAAGGTGAATGAAAAAAGTGCATCAAAAGTGAATTCTCTGACTTTCCCTCCTCTGCCTGTCTCTTTCTCTTAGTGCATCTCACTGTGTGTGTTGTTAGACTGCTGCAAGGCTTACAACAACGAAAGCAGTTAACCCCTGCTTTGCATCTGGCCCTCTGCCCAGAATATTTGAATTAAGTACAAACGAGGAAGGAGCCATTCAAGACTGCTCGATGCAGTGATGAGCTCGAGGAAGAGATTAAGGTGGGATTATAAACAATGCTGAAGAGGAAGAAGTCAGGACAAAAACACAAGGAAATCCAGGAAAACAAGAGAGAAAAGCAAAGAGGGTGAAATAATGAGCGAGAAGTGAGCGAGGCTGGGCTGGAAGAGCTTAGAAAAACTGCTGCTCAAGATTAATGTGAATTCATTGTCTTGGGTGGAAGCTCCCAGGGAGGCTGGATGGTCTCTTTATGGAGAGTTGAAGAGATGGATTCAGTTTATGTCAAAGAGCTTTGGAGGAGAAATGGGGTGAGGTCAAAAAAGAAAGATTGCTCTCTCGTTCCTCACGTCATTGTCTCCTTTCAACAGAGACAAGGGAAGAAGAGACAAGGGAAAAGCGAGTGTCTGAAATAGGGTTTTTGGACTTGACCCTGCTTGTTAATAGCGCTGAGGTGTCAGCACCGGCTTCTGGGCCAAACCGACACCAGCCTGTTTTAAACATTCACCCTGGCCCGGGCCAAGCAGATGGATGTGGGATTCAGCAGTTTAAATGAAGACAAGGCCAAGATGGTATTAAGAGCGGGGCCGGATGGATAGATGGCAATGAGGGATTTTCCACAGGAAATCCTCATTAATTGAACATGGTGTTATTTGCGGGCTTTTAATTACTCTCTCCGTGTCCTTGCACAGCACTGCAATTCATGCTTTTGAGTGAAATGAAGTTGTCTGCTTTGCTTTTGCATGAGAGATGAAAGGATGTCGTTTCAGATGTAATGCTCTCTGATTTGTAAAAGGAGGGGAGGGCAGGGGAGCAGAGGAGGGGGCTGGTGCTCTTTACTTTCTTCTTTTGAGGGTTTCTCATCTGAGGTCGCTTCGCTGGTTGACCCCAATCCTCTCTGGCGTATGGGGGGTGGGTGCATGGGAAGGTGGTTGGAGGGGGGTTCAACCTGGACCCTCGCAGGCTCTTACCACTGCATATAGAGCAAGTTCAGAGCTGCTCTCCACTCTCGTGAATGCTGAGGAGAGGGGTGATTTACTGCTCCCCTCTGTCCCCCCAGCCCCTTCCCAGGATAGGATTCTTCCCCAGGGGTGATGAGGGCAGATTTGAGTCCTGTGCTGCCACTGTACTGGTCCCTTTGAGAAAAAAAGTTACACCACCATAAGATTAATAATTTTCTTTGCTGCTCCTCATTGAATAAAAACAAAGAAGTTCTATAAATGAGCAAACAATCAAATATATTATACATAACATTGTCCAAAATGTTGTCCCGGAAGTTTTAAGTTTGGTCGCCTTTTAATAATATCTGCTTTACCTGTCTCTGCTATGTCTATACGTCTGACGACGTATAGCGAAGGAAAAACCCTCTGCTAGCCAGTTAGCATGTTAGCCAGTTGGTAATTTTTTCCTTCCACTGTTTTTATTGTCACTCATAGTGGATCACTATTATTCATTGCCGTTTGCTGCGTAACTTGAGTAAAACTTAAATACGTTACCTCATCTGTGAATGTGATTTGCACCTGAGTCACATCATGTGGATTTTCATCAGCAATGGTGGGGGCGACCACAACTCCCATGATCCCACACTGTTTCACATCGCCACCATACTGGGTGTTTTGTCACTGTTTTAGTTGAGAGACCCCTAGCAACCAAAGTTACATATATTATGTTTAATATTGTAAAATATCATTGGTTCCAACTGTTTATTTGATTATTTTGTCTATGTAATGATAATCATTTGGACAACAAAATGTCAGAACAGAAGAAGAAATACATAAAACACATTATATAAAACAAAAAAACAAGTACAAAAAGACAAAAGAAGTAGGGGCGGAACTAGCAGGTAATACCTCTTAATCAATTTTAAAATAAATCAAATAAATCTATCAGTTAACTAACAAATACATCTGTTAATAGTGTCAACCCAAAAAAACTCTATATAATTCTATATATTTTAGAATGTGGGGAGTGGCTTATGATGCAATGCCTTTTGAGGAATCTAGAGAGCACCAAATATTCTTGCTTTTATGTTTCTGCAGAAGTCAGCATCTAAAGTTTGGATTATTAATTTGTTGTTTGTTACCTTGGATTTATGGATGATGTTAGTGTTGGTTTATATCATATAGTTGATGACTTGGCAATCCTCATCACGGCTTCTTTACTTAAACATTTGAGAGGTGTGTGCACCCCGCGTCAGGCTGGCTGTTTCAGGTTGTGGCAGAGCTGACCATGACCTCTGCTTTGACCTTTCCCAGGCCCCTGCAGGCCAGGTCAGAGACAGGTTGGGCTCTGTGGAAACTGAGCACTCAGGTTCAGAGTAACCAATAGGTGCAAGTCAAAGGATCAGTTTTCCTCTACTGTAGCACTGTCCTTATGTTGCTTCACTGTGAGCTGTGTCATTTAATGACTTTTCAGTGTGTGGCGTCCAGTTGTGAGAGCCGAGGAGATAAGGTTTTTATATAAATTGAACTGAAAAGGAGCCAATGTCCTCCGTCAGAGCTGTGCGTGTCAGTGTCCGACAATTCCTGTAACTTTCCGAAACCAACAATCCAACTTTCACTGCACTCGGTTTGAACTTTTGTAGTTCTCCCTCTCCCTTTGTTGCACAACCAAGTGCCTTTCTGAAAACTACACCATTATCTCTGAATCACATCTCAACCTTCTCTATGACGGCAGGCTTTTCAGATCAGATCATTGTGATTTTGGACTTAGTTGGATAACATGTTGTACAAATCACTTGTTTGCTACTATAACTTAATTTTATGCATTTAAATCCACAGCTCCTTTATAATGAATTAGCCGATTGTCCTTCATCTAGTGACTAAATGTGATGGAACAGGATCCTCATGATAGAGCTGAGCAGTATCTTTGGCTGTTTCTGCAGACAAAAAGACAGAGAGACAAAAAAGAAAAAGAGAAATCAACGTACAGTTTTTTCCTTAGCTTCTACAGATTTCTTACAGACTTTCCATTTAGATTTAGAAATTTTTTGCACACCAACCACCAGTGCCTGTTTCATTTTTCTTCCCTACACTTTGTTTAGATTTCTGTAGTAACATATCTTAAATCCTTATTAGTTTCTAATAATGCAAACTAAAACCATGGTTTAGTTTTGGATAAGCCCAAGACAAAACTTGGATGTGTGGTGCTAGTATCACAGTTTATAGCCTAAATGTGTGTTTGCACATCCACGTGTGAGAGGACGAACACTAAAGAAAGTGTCAATACACACCTCCTTTATTCTCTCCCCCCAGCTCCCTTCATCTTGTCAGGCATCTCAGATCAAACCTGCCGTTTGATGGCTGTCGTTGACACGGTGCCGCATGTTGTGGCAGGCCCCAGTGACTGTCGTACGACAGGAGCTCAACCTACGACCTCTGTCTGTCTCCAGCAGGCACAAGGTTACATGTGGCGTGAAGAAAGCCTTTTCTCTTTTCCCGGACCCTTGTTATTGATGCTGGGCGTACTGGAGCCTCTGGAGGGCTTTATGGTTGAAGGACACATCTCAATGTGATTGTAATACAGGAGAGGTTGAGCCCCATTACTTGTTTACAAAATGGGACATCCTCTAGCAAAATTCTTTCTGGCATCAAAGAATCGAAGTCCGTTGTTTTTTTTAACTTTTTGAAAGTTTAAAATGTATTTCAGGAATAATAAAGTCAGTTCTAGTCAAAAACTGCTGTATAGGATGTTTCAATATTTAACATATGCAGATGCGATCCCATTAAACTCCTCATGGAGCTGAGACAGTATATTATTACTCATCCGTCGGGCTGGGAAGGGAGACAGCACATGATGTGTGAATGTTTGCCAGTGTGCTCCAAATCCCTTAGGTTTTTGCAGAGTAAAAAATGACACTTGAATGATCGATTCCCAAGCACCACTCAGGCTATTTGTACCTGTCCGTTTTCTGTAAAGGCCAACAAATTGGAACATCTTCCCACTACAATGTGCCTCTCTGGCTTGGCCATAATTCAGCGACTGGGCTGGGCCACAGAGGAGCTCAGAGCTTGGCGCTACAAGAGGAGAGTGGCCCAGAGCAGTTCCCTGGTGGTCTAGACACTGACAGTGATGTAGTGCCCACCGTTAGATGCCAGCAGGAGAGGGGGGTCAGGTTCTCAGCATGGGTGTGAGATGTTGTGTGTGTGTGACAGAGAAAGGAAGAGAAAAAACAGAAAGTACATGTGTGTCTGTGTGTGTGTGTGTGTTTGCGCGCGTCCTTTATGGTCTGTGCAAGGTCTTTCTCACACAAGACTAATGGATGGTGTTCAATTCTTCAAGTGGATGCTGCAACTTCTACAAACAGAGCCCATACATCAAATGTGCCCTACTATTGTCACCAGCACATTACATTCACTGATGCTGTGGTGAAACAGTCCAGGCTCACCAGTAAACTTGGCACGGATGATAAAGAGTAATAAGCGGTTTGGTAGTTTTAGATTGTTTTGAGTTTGTATGTATGTTTCAACATTTCAGGCCCCATAGTAAGGGACACAAGATCTCAACTCCAGGTTCTGGGAAGGTACAATCTGGGATTAATGGTTTTATCTGGTTTGGACCTGCTTTTTTTTAAGAGTGTCAGACTGTTGTCAAGGTGCGGATGTTTTTTCTCGTGGTAGAGTGTAGAATTAGTTTTAGAGCTTTTCACTTTTACTGGATGCTCTACCTTTAGCTCTTTAGTAAATAAGTCAGCACCTGGGCCATCTGCTAAGGGTATATCTAATTATTGTTTCAGCGGGACAAATAATGTTGTCATTGTACTTAAAGGGAGGATTGGGAAAAGTAAATCGCATGTATGGTCTTTCAGGAAAAAAGGTCTCAAAAGGCAAGTTGTACAAACAGTAGAACTTATTTAGAGCAGCTATCTTTAGATGTATGAGAGCGTCATCAAAGTGAGTCAATAACATATCTGGAAATATTTTCTGATCTAAAATGTATCTGTTTAATATGTATTAGACCTTCTATGGTTGAAGATTTGCCCTGAGCCACACTGAGCTGGAATGGTGCGGTTCAGCAATGACTACAGACACTAACCGAATTAGGAGCCTGGTGAATGTGGACAAATTGTATAATTGGTCAAGAGGTTTGTAGCTATCGCTTAGTCATACCAAAGCACATGGGTTACCACATGTTTACCCACTCAGCACCAACTGCAAACATGGGTTTCAGCTTTGGTGAGATGTACGTTTGAACCAATGCCTTCACTCGTCATGGAGGGTACATGTTTCTATCTTGTGTTAACACAGTCCGTTTTTTAGTCCTGTAATTCATGAATTGATCTTGAAATTTATGGAAAGTAAAATCAGACACTTAATTATTCCATACCTGCTGGTGTACCAGTCCGATGATGAGCTACTGTAAAAATAGACCATTCCTTTTTTTTGAAACATGGAACTTTTTGCTTCCTTACAACTCACAGTTCATTCATCTCCCCTGTGTGATAGGATGTGACTTCCCTTCTCTATCATCTCCACCTTTCCAGCCCCAGGTGTTATTACCGACCTGGTCGACCTTTGCTGGGAAAAAGTCGTGGTCACACACATCTCCAGCTCATTTATATGCATTTTTTCTTGCACAGATTTAAAGTTGATTTAATTGCACTAATTTGCATCAGAACAGCAGTGCATTTTTAAGTCAATAAAAGTGTTACAGCTGTGCTATAACCCAGTTAGAGTGCAGTTAACAACACTTGGAAGGAGGACATTTCCATGTGTATGAACTGGTGTGGGAGTTGTCCTCCTGTTTCCTGCTGTGTCTACACTGGTTAACGAGTGGGACCGTGCCCAGAGGCTCCAAATGACAAAAGACTCATCCAGTGCCATCAGTTTCTCTCTTTGTGTGCGTGCCCACCTCTGCTGTGTTCCCCAGACACATTCAGACGGTGTCAGTAGGTTGTTCAAAGACAATTAGCGTGGCCAAACAAGGACTACAAAACCCTGGGCTATTGACACATTGTGATCCTAATCAGTCGTACATGAGGAGGGTTATCTAGACATGCCATCGGCAATGGAGTGATTTGTAAATGGCTTTGCTGCAGTTCACCAATCCAGCCGTCTCTCTCTGAATGCTGCCGTGCTGTGATATACAGTCATTAGACGTTAAAGGGGGAGAAATCCAACGAATGTCATGCCCTGTCATTGCTGTTTGGCTCCTGTCTTCTTTTAATCCGAGATCCCAAATTACCATCTCTTCTCTACCCGGTTCTTACCTCGTTTTAAAGACACATCATTTCTCTTGAGCAAACTGTAATTACTCAGATTATGATTCTGTTGAATAAGTTTGATGCTTGAAGGGCCCGCTCTGCTCCTGAATGACTTTTTCCCCCCCAACACCACACACTGTGTTCACATGAGTTTCTGCTGAGCTGGAGTGCAGATGTGCTTTAGAGCGCAGTAATCACCGGCTTGGGGCTTCTCACCACTTGGCCCTCGTCTTTAACAGCATGTAAGCACTTACTCATTTGCCTTATAATATCATGGTGGGAAACCTTAAAAGGAGCTGCAGTTTATACAGAGACAAGCTAAAGATGCCGTCTCCCTTGACACGAATCAGTATGCTGCCAAAGAGACAGAACTTTTTGTCTATTGACTTTATACAAGGAAAAAGGAAAAATCACGAGTTTTATTCTCATGTTGAAAATACCACAACTGCTGGACTGGAGGTGACCTGGTTCAGCCTGTTGTCTGTCTTTGGGGATTGTGAGGGAGAGTCAGAGAAATGTGAGAGTCTTGCGTGTAAATGTAGGTGGAAAGTAAAGTGGTGTTTAGCAGAGAGCGTTCATCCCTTTAATCTAGTCAAGTCTTACAAGTGTTAATGCACAGACGTAACTATAGGTCTGCTGTATCATCACTAACTTGCCCCCTGTAGTCTGCAGACGCCCTGAAGAACCCTGTGAAACTCTATACGGCTCATCTATCTTTAATGCCTTAAATGTATAGCCTGGTTCCTGAGCGTCTTCACCAAAAGGAGAAAAAATTGGTCGACACGAGGAATAATGTTGTAAATCAATAATCTGCAAGATGCTATATATTTTAAAAATGTATGACAAAAAATCTAAATCTTTGGGGGAAACTAGTAGATTCTGAAACTAGTAGATTCTGACATCTTTAACTTGACCTTTCTCCATTGACTAATTGTCAAGTAGAAACACATTTTTGGAAAACTATTGAACTACTCATTTTACAATTGTTTCTCGAGGCTGAGTATTACATCCCATTGAGAATAAATTGACTTTTATGTGTAAAGTAGTTGGATTGAGCCTGGAACTAATGAAGTAATAAAATGCAGCATAAGTAAAGGATTATGTTGACCCCCCATTCAGACAATTATTTTAATTACAAGCAGAGAGCAGTTCTTATTTTAGGTATACATAAAAGTGAATGGTGATCACTGAGGTTCAGCCTTGCAACGAAAGACTACTGCCACTGGAACCTGGAAGCAGGGGCGGATCCAGGGGGGCACTTGCCCGAGAAGGAATCTGACAGGCCAACTAGTTTTCTCTACACACACACACACGTACGCACACACACACCATCATTGCCAACCCTGCAGATGGAATTAATTTCATGTCATTTTCATCAGCCACCTCCATCTGCTAACTGCTGGATAACAAAGTGGAGAGCTGGCAGATGATAGAGGGACAGAGAGAGAGAAAGAAGTTAATGTAATGAAGTAACGTCAGACTGTTGGGCCTTCAGTTTTAGTTTTATTGTTAGATTTTTTTGTGCTGGGGGTTACATAATTCCACATTTCTCCAATGGCAAATTAATTTTAGCATAATCTCATTTTTAAAAAGCCGTTTTCATGATAGATTAATGAGGCCAGTGTGATGGTTTCAAGGTGTTAGTTAGGGGAGGAAATTTATGAAATTATCTCCGAGTGTTGCGAGGTGAATACACGGATCACTCGACTGAAGGAGCAGTCACAAAGAAAAGATTAAAAGGATTTCATCTTTAAAGGAGGAATATTTGATGAGGTGTGTGTTTTTACAGGTCAGGGCTGTTGTAAGTGGCAGACAGAGAGACAGATGAAAAGATGAGTAAACGAGAGACGACAGCAGTGTGTGCTGACGGGAGACACCTCCTTTGACCTCCTCCAGCTCTGTTTTGAATTCCAATCTATTTTTGCGAAGCTGCAGTCACTTTTTTTGCCAAGGACCTTCTCTCTCCTTTTTATTTGATATATTTCATTCATGGCCTGGGGGGAAATTTTTCTTTCCACCCTGTGCGCACAGGTTAAAGCCTTTCTGAGCGATGATGCTGTAGCAGGTAGCCGGGAAGTGTCTTGCTTAAGGTTGTTTTGGCAGGTTTCGATGTGCTGGAGTTCAAAACATTGACGCTGCAGAACAGAACTCCCAACCGCTGGACCATGTGGATGTTACATGTAGTCAAAATAATGAAGTCTGACGGTTAACTTCCTGCAAAACGTCCAACTGCGCCACGGAGCACTGATTGAAGGAGGATATGATTTATGGACAGATGAAAGATGTGCTGGCAGCTGGATGGTTGGAGAGATAGATGGATGGATGGATGGATGGATGGATGGATGGACGGATGGATGGATGGATGGATGGATGGATGGGGCTGATGATGGCAGCTTGCCATGTATCCAGGCACTGTTTTGACAACAAGAGCCTCGCCATGGCTTCCCTTTTGTCCTGCCTCTGTTTATTTTGCCACCTGCTAGTCTGGGGGGAATGGGGTCAGTGCAACAGGAGCAGGGCCTTGTCCCTCTTGCGCTCTCTCACACACACACATGCAGGCACACATGCACACATGCATGGACACACACACTAAAGGCAGAGGTCACTGGGTCACAGGGTGTATGTTTTTGATCAAATCTTTGTGTGTGTGTGTGTGTGATTGCACAGCTATTTTGTGTACATTCAGTGGCTTGTGGAGTGAATTAGGTAGAACTCCCTGGTCAGACGGAATGTTTAAGGTTCAGTAACTCAGTCCCTCAGTTCAGAGGGCAGCTAAGGCCACTCCATTAAAACATAGCAGCAACTCCATAACAGAGCCAACGCACTGAGGTGACCTGTGACCTTGACATTATAGTGGTAAGCTGGCCAAGCTGATTCTCTACGTAATGTGTCTGGGCACAAAAACCAAAAAAACATAGGCTCAATATCCACAAATGTAGCCTTCCTCTGCAGAAGTCAAAATAGATTAGATCAGTATGATTACTGTAGTGAGGCCATGTTCTGTATGCGTGTCCATATGTTTATATCGTTTTCCAGTAAGACATTAGACGAAACATTAGTTCACTGTGTCAACCCAGTAAATAGGATTAGAAAGGGTTAGGGAATAGAATAAAGAAGTGGATTAAAGGTTTCAAAATTGAATGAAATATTGAAAAAAGAACATTTACTCATAAACTTTATTTAGAGAAACTGGACCATAAGCTGGGCAGATTTGTGTTTATATGAATATGTCAACAACAAACACCACAGTATTTTGCAGCTTTGAGTACATTTTGTTTTGAAGTAAAGCCCCTAAACTGGACTGAACTCATTCTGGTTGTGCTCATGATTTAGCTTTTTGCTATAATCAGCTAAAAACATAACTTGGCTCTCCATAAAAACTGCAATTTTACGCTTTTCTGTCTTCCAGCTAAATAAGACATCTCCTCCTCTCAACAGCTGTATGCACTGTGCACATCTGCCTAATATTAGGATGGAATGGAGGTTCTGAGTTTAGGTGGGGCTCATGTGGGTGGAACTGGGGGTGAAGTGTGTGTTAGCCCTGTGGTTATAGAGCAGAAGGGATTGCTGTCTTAACCAGAGGCTGCTTCAGCTCTGTCAAGGCCAAGTAGTGGAGACTGTGCTGTTTAAAGATTTACTAAATATACTAAATATTTAACAGTAAGTGAAGCATGAAATATTTATCTGGAAGGTTTCTGTGAGAAACCTGTACTTTTTACTCATTGTCCATTCTCTGTGTGTGTGTGTTTTTCAGTCAGGTTTGATCCGTGTGTCTCAGGAGGAGTATTTGATCGCCCCGTTACCACAACATCTGGCCACCCAGCACAACTACAGCGCCCCCAGTGGTCACCACCCACATGTCGTCTACAAACGCTCAGCGGAATACGAGGTCCACAGAAGTTCATCCACACCTGACAATCTGTACCTTCACCATCATGAACATCACGAGCAGCAGTACCATCACCATGACTACCAGCATGGGAAGCTGCAGAGGCAACACTTCTGCGGACGCCGCAAGCAATGTATGTAAGGGAACCTTATATTCCTTATATATTCCTCATGCTCTCTTGTTCACCTTCTGATAATTGTGTATTAATGTTGAGGAAGTGAAGTAGCTGTGATAATGAGATGTGAGTTTATTGCAAGCATCCTTCATACAGACTTAACATGTCACTGAGGTGACTGTGATGTGTGATATAAATCAGGCCGACTGCTGTTTCTAGCCTTTACATGAATTTGCTATTTAATCTTGTGCTTCATGATTTATTCGGGGTTATAGGGAAATTACACGTCTCTCCTCTGAAGTGCACACCATTAATCAACATTTTTGCACAGTGTTCTATGCATCACTGGCTTGCATAAGAAAACAGTACATGTGGTTAAACTGCTGATTTGAATACATCAATTTGTCAGTATTAAGTTCAACAATGCAAATACATTATTCAGTCATTGGTTTAATAATAATTTACATTTCGGGGTGAATGAAAAATGGGATAATACATTGTTAGTTAACAGTTTTCCAGTGACAGAAAAAGTAACACCAACATAGTTCTATTTATTTTGGTTTGTTTTTTTGCCAGTGTTGTTGAACAGATTCCTGAGGTGGTGGGTACATCTATTAGAAGTATAGAAATACTTAAATATATTTAAAATGTTGACTTGGACGTGGACTCCAACACCGTTGACTGGAGACTTGACACAGATACAAGGTTTAGTTACTCTACTACACTGTAAATTAGCATTTTACTACTACTACTACTACATGTATTATGGCACTGACTTAACTCCAATACAAACTTATATGACAAAGCATACCATTATTATAATATTATCATCACATCAGAACACAATGCTGTTTTATATATTTTCAGAGTTGTTCACCCTAAACCATTTCCCTCTTTTAAACTGTACATATCAATCCTGAAGAATACATTGTGTTTTATTTGTCTCTGCATTTGAGTGCACAAATGTATCTGAGGCCTTTGTAAAAGGGCGCCATCAGCTGCTCAACCCTCTGCCATGGTTGCAGTCTTATCTTTCCTTCTAGTGGTGAGAGCTAGGAAGCAGCGTGGGGAGTGAATTTCCTGTCTTGTCAACAGCCGAGCCTTTACTCTTATCACCCGGCACGAGCCAGGAAAAGTTCATTCATTTGACCCTCACTGCTGAGCTGTCTCTCTCTCCCTTTGTCTTTGTGCTTTATACTCTCTTTTTCTCTCCTCCCTTCCGTCCATCCCTTTTTGCCCATCATAGACGCTCCCAAGCCTCCCGCTGAGGACAGTTTCATCATGCCTGACGAGTTTGCGACACCCGAGGTGGAACAGCCAGGAAGGGCAAAACGATCGCCTATAAACTCCAACAGGGTGGGTGGCCTGAATGTGGAGACCCTGGTGGTGGCAGACAGGAAGATGCTGGAGAAGCACGGCCGGGACAACGTCACCACCTACGTCCTCACCGTCATGAACATGGTGAGGGTGGGAGAGGAGAGGGGAGGAGGTGGAAACGAGAAGGTGGCGTGTAAAACACCTGATGCAAGGGGGGCCATTTCTCTGTTTATCCCAGAGCTTGGTCTCATTATTCATGTAGCATCTACCAATTTGGTGGACTGCTATCTGTTAAGTGACAGATACATGATTAACATATGTTGTCCAGCTAGCACAAACCAGAGTGTGCTAGGATAGCATGTTGACTATTTTTCCAGGCAGAAATCCAAAAGGCCTCTTTTTCAGCTCTTCTAGAAAATTAGCGAAGAAATTAGAAAGCCATTGATATTGAATGAATTTTCTTAAAATGAGGCGATATAGTGTGTTCATAGTGTTACAAACGAAAAGAAAAATAAACATTAAAACCTACTCTTACTATGTAGTAAGGCCAACAGCTTATGGTGGCGTTCACAACAACAGGAAAATGTCTGGAACCTTCAGGAGAGGTCTGGGTAGAACACGCAGGAGGCAGCACATGACAAAATTAATTCTGCTGTGAAAATGTGTGTTTTTCAAATTGGCACAATATTAACAAAGACTGTTTCCTATGCTTCTGCAGGTTTCTAGCCTTTTCAAAGATGGCACCATTGGGAGCGACATCAACATTGTGGTAGTCAGCTTGTTACTGCTGGAACAAGAACCAGTGAGTAGATTTTTTTGCACTGGACACTGGTGATTGTTTAATTCACTCAGTCACTAATCCTCTTTATCTTTGTTTCCCTCCCTTCATTTCCAGCTGGGCCTGACCATAAATCACCATGCTGACCAGTCTCTCAACAGCTTCTGTCAGTGGCAGTCAGGTCTGGTGGGGAAAGGCGGTAAGCGGCATGATCATGCTGTTCTCCTCACCGGACTGGACATCTGTTCCTGGAAGAACGAGCCCTGTGACACCCTGGGTAAGACCGTGATCAGCGTCGTCTGATGAGGGTGCTGTCTGCAACTAAAAACATATATAAAGTTATACATTTTTGCTCATGTAGACTGATGCAGAGTTGATACTGTTGTAGCCACTACAGCTGGTAGAGATGGATATTTGACAGGTGCAAGCAGAAGGGATGAGTATCCCAGCCACAAATGCCTGGAAGTGACTCAAATGTAGATGCAGGCAGGAAACATGGAGGGGGGGTATGACCTGCAACAGAGGTCCCAAGCTAGAAATCTCCTTGATCAGTTGTCACTCTGGGGGAAAAGACCTCATTAAAAAGTATCCTGCCATGGTTGTCTGTCCAAGCAGCGGGAGAAACAACAAATGTAAAACACACCTGGGTCTGGATGAAAAGAAGATGTCAAATCTGCAACAAAAGCTGCTTCCAGACATGCACTGAAGTCCTGAGACTTTCCGATGGGACTGTATATGAGAACGTAAATGTCCGAGTCAGTTTCTCCAGACATTTTCTGGAACTTTTCCATGCTGGCCCGCTATTATATTGTTACAAACATGTCCGAGTGAGCCCATTTGAGAATACACCAGAACTAATACAAATATCTCAGGAGGAACAACAAGTGCCATACACGTAGAGGATGCCGATTAAGATGTCCGCTTGGAAAACAACATTTGAGAGTTTTTGATGACAAGGCCTGACAATGATGTTGATGTGCAATAAACAAAAACATTTGATTTCTGCAGCGGAATATATAGATTATGACCTGCCTCCTTCGTGCTCCATCCAGGTGCCACCCCTCACCTGAATGTTGCAGACATTGTCCTGTTGTTATGAATGCATCTGCCCTGCTTTGTTCTCCATATGTGCAACGCAAACTCCGGAAAATGTCCGGACCCTAAGTTGATGTCTGAAAACGGCTGAAGTGACGGTTTTAAACAAGAACCATGGTCCACCATGTCTGAAGTGACCGGTGTACTTGTGCATTTACTTGTTCATCCTATACATTAATGTCAAAGTAGTGCTTTCACACAACTAAATGCTAGTGATCTTTGCAGCACACAATTTCAATAGCTGCTGTGGGTACAAAAAGATCAAACATTACTTTTAAGGACAGAGATTTATCATCTTTATGTAACTTCTCTACTATAAGGCCACTGACAAAGACAACACAAAACTGTGGAGAAACAGAGGTCAAGAGGAATTGGCTTTGAGAATAATAACAGTAATGTTATGCCAGTGTTGTTTAAATTGAACATCTGGTTCCTCTAAGTCACAGGCACATTCATTAACCACATAATGACGTTCCTACTGTACTGTTCTCAGTTTTGGGTCCATCAGGAGAAACCTGCTGCAAGAAAATAGTTAAAAAACACACAGAAGCCAGAATTGAATATTTTCATCAGCTTGTCAGTTACAGTAACATCACTTCTGTTTCTCCGGGCGTTATCAGGTCCACCATCAGCAGTAGTCGTCTAAGCCTGATCATCTATCAAAGTCTTTTAATCAGTCTTAAAAGAAATAAGGGTAATAGACCAGACTTGTGAGGTAGCACATTGCAGCTGGTGTGAAATTCCCCTCCATGCATGTGAGTACGTGAATGCGTTTGTGACAGACATCTGTCGCATGCCAAGTCTTCAGGTTTCAGCAGAAAGAATGTGTTCTGTTACAGCAAAGAAAAGCAGACAAGAGGATTTTCTGTTACAGATTTTCAGGTCTGGTTTTGTTAACCTTTCCATTTCATGCAGTCAGTGTGTCGTTAATAAAATACATAATAACCAAGTATTCCTTTGTCTGTGCAGGGTTTGCCCCCATCAGCGGCATGTGCAGTAAGTACAGGAGTTGCACCATCAATGAGGACACAGGACTGGGCTTGGCTTTCACCATCGCTCACGAGTCTGGACACAAGTATGTTTATTGAGTCAATCTTAATTATTCCATAAATGTTGGACACAAAATCACTCTCTGATGCCATAGTTGAGGAGCTGCCCTCACTAAGCTGATGAAAACACTGAAAGAAATTCTACCAGTCACTTGAAACAGATGAAACTGTGTCAGATGTCTGTGACGTTTTCGAGCCGTGCACTGTACCAGTCTCTGCTCTGGCTCTGCTTGTAATGAATCTACATTAAATGAAATGAGCATGGTCTGATTTAAAGAAACAAATACTCTCTGAAATAGGAGCATTACGTTAGAGCACTACTTCATCCACTCTATGACACTCAGTGAGAGAATAATGGAAACTGCCCAAGGCACCACTACTCTGTGTTTATGTTTTTACGTTTCCAATGAGATAGAAGTCAGTTTAATTTTGATATTTGCAGATTTCATGTTGCAGTAAAAGTCTTTTGTTTTCCTGGCATGCTGGCCACACAAACTTGGAACATGTTTTTTTTTTTTTATTATAATTCGGCTAGGTGATGATATGTCTGAGTGTCTATAAGCTGCAGGGTCCAAATGGAATTAGCCAAATTAATCCAGCGCAGATCCAGAAACATGTCGACTCAAGATCCAAAACTGACAAATCAACAAAGAAGTAATTGTTAACCTTGTGAGAGTGAAGTGATGATGCAATACAACACGCTATATTTTCATTTAATTGCATAGTGTAACAGAAAAAAATGTGGGTAAACAATGACATCAGCTTGATCATCACCGTTAATCAAAAGAATCAATCAATAAAAACTGTCACTTTTACTCGAGACCTCACACTGTGTTTATATGTTTTGCTTTGTGTGAGTCACCTGCTTCTCTCCATCGTTCTCCAGTTTTGGGATGATCCACGATGGCGAGGGCAACCCATGTCGCAAGACAGAGGGCAACATCATGTCTCCCACTTTGGCTGGAAACAACGGGGTCTTCTCCTGGTCCACCTGCAGTCGACAGTACCTCAGCCGCTTCCTTGGGTATAGGCCTAACACACGTACAGGGTCGAATTTGCAACTGTTGTTTGTCTTCGCTTTCTGTCTGACTGACACGGGTGGTGTGCTGTGTTCACCAGAACAGCCCAGGCATCCTGTCTGGTGGACGAGCCCAAGCAGATTGGTCAGTACAAGTACCCCGAGCAGCTTCCTGGGCAGCTGTACGACGCAGACACGCAGTGCAAGTGGCAGTTTGGCTCCAAGGCCAAATTGTGCAGCCTTGATTTCGTCAAGGTGAGATACGTATTCACTTCATTTCAAGCTGTTATGATCCTTTATTTTAGCTGGTGGAGAGTAACTGGAGAGGAAAATAGTGATATTGGTCAGGGATATCTGTCACCTGAATCAGGTCATACTCAGAATCAGCAATAATCAAATTAAGACATATCGAGGATCTCAGATACATTATGTAGACAAACACCTCTTTATCACATTATAACATAACCTTTAACCTATCGGAGTTTCCACAACATTTTACCCTTAGTGTGATGTTATTATATTATATTCTACACTTAAGAAAGAAGAGCAAAGGAAAGATCAGTCTTTCAATAGATCATTAAATTATCCCTGGCTGGTGCATTTGCTAAACTATAGCAGTTGAGCAGATCTGGTTTTACATGGACGCCAACACATGTTAATACGTTCTTCTTCATGTGTCACAAAGTGCACCAGATGAGGCTCCAGTAATGAGGCTGAGCACTTGGATCGTATAGGGGCTGGTATTGTGTGCTTTAAGGCTCTAACCATGCAGTACTAAACTGGCTCTTTATTAATTAGCATGATCTTTGTACAACAACAACATCAACCCCCCCTCACATTTGACCCCCCATTAAAATGCATTCAATCATTTGAATGGGAACCCCCCATGTAGCCCCCACTGAATCCTTATGGTCTTGGTATAAGCCTTTATGTTCAGTGCATTCAGTGATGTTGATTCACATGTAAATGCTGTTTAAAATACCGCAGGCTTTCTTCTAGCAGGGCTGTAATTGCTGGGAAATCGACTTTGCCAAATCGTATATATATGAGGGATTAGCACCCGTGACAGGCTACGTTTCCCGAACAGAAGATCAAGCACTACATCTGCATTTCTCTCATTTCTCTTATTCGACCTGTGTGCTAGTCAGTGGGTGGTAAATTAATCTACACACTGATTAATAGTGGATTTGGGGCTGCCTTTCACACACGCCTCGTCTTTTTTCTCCCTGATGGGCTCATGTAGAAAGATTTTTATTTTATGGTGGTGTGGCTGTCAACCACCTGCTTGGTGTCAGAGAAGTGAAGACAAAGACTCAACACACATACACATACACACACACCAGAGCCCGCTCTCCTACCCTCCCTCCGTCCTGGTTTCTCTCCCGTTGCCAGTTGCAGTCGGGCGCGCTGCCAGACTCTGCCGCCTGTCTCTCGACCTCGGCTCTCCCTCTGTGCTCACTCGCTCGCTCTGTCTCTGTATTGTTGGGTCAGATGACACATGCAATTATAGCTTGTTTCATTAAAGAAGTACAGTGATTAGATTGGACATCGAGGCTTTGTGCAGAAGCTTACTCCTGGTTATCGCAGCAGTGGGGGTTTATCAACCAGCGCAATGGTGGTCCTTCCAAGGAGCAGGTGCTGTCAGGTCAGGAGGGAGGAGAGAGGGGAGGAACACGCTGCCAAAAGGTGCCAAACTAATGATCACAGAAAACCCCATTTTTGATGATTGTCTTATCCTGTATGTTTGTGCTTGTCTTGTTTGGCAGGACATCTGTAAGTCGCTGTGGTGCCACCGCACAGGACACCGGTGTGAGACCAAGTTCATGCCTGCTGCAGAAGGAACCAGCTGTGGTCCGGACATGGTGAGGAAAGACCAACTTGTTCACAGTGGCCATTCACTCACTTCAATAATTAGACACCATTATAATCAGAATGATAATATGGGTAGAGCACTTTTCAAAACTATATAGAGTGAATCATTTAGATAATCAGTTATTAATGGAAAAATATTGACCAAACAGTCTCAGTATTTGAATACATAGTATGCACAAGGCCCCGTTCAGACCTGGTATGAACATCCATCCTGAATCAGTTTGTCCAGTGACCACTTCTGATCGGATCTCACTTCCCTGCTCTCGATGCAAATAATCATGTACGTCGTTTGTGTTCACGAAGGCCAAGTGTGGGCGTGAAGTGTGTGGGCGCGCCAGAGAGAGAGAGAGAGAGAGAGAGAGAGAGAGAGAGAGAGAGAGAGAGAGAGAGAGAGAGAGAGAGAGAGAGAGAGAGAGAGAGAGAGAGCAAGTGTAGTCAGGAGGGAAAGAAAAGTGTCATTATGTGTTGGTCAGTGTTCATATTGTGGTGGTGACATAAAAAAATCAACATTGGACACTAAGAATCGTAAAAATACGTTTGATTCATTGTGAATGTGAGAAGAATCCAATGATTACACTTTGATTATAATCACGCTACAGTGCTGCCAGCTTATCTCAGCTGAGTAAAGTTCCGTGCTGGAGTCTCTGCTGTTTGCCTGGCATGCTCACTGTGACACAATTCCAGAAAGTCATCGCTTCCAGCCAAGAAGTCGTCTTAGCATCCTAAAACATCATAAAACCACAACTTAATGTCTATATACTTGTTTTTGTACAACTTGTAAATTGCATCTTATATGTTACTCCAGCTTTTGTGCTAAGCTGAGTGAACTAGCATCTGCTGCAAGCGTCATTTTTACCTCACTGGCAAGAAAGTCGTATTGATCATTTCATCTAAGTTACTGTAAAAAAGTAAGTAAGTGCTTTTTTCAAAGCCAGTCCTTTAAACAAATCGTCAGTCAGGCTGATGAAGGGCAAACTTTACCCAGATGGTCCATCAACATCTATCACAGTTTACAGACCCAACCTGTCTAAACTGCTGCCATGTTTACAACTTGTCTGAACGTCTGACTGCTCATTTCCTGTCACTTCCTCCTTTGTTATAGTGACGTCAGGAAGTTTATTGTCTCTAAGCTGTTTCAATAACTGATAGGGACTATAAATCTGCAAGATTGAGCAATCATTCTTCAAGTTAAGAAAGGAGCAAGGGCAATTCTTTGAAACCTGAAAAGGCAGAGACACCTCATACTGAATCCTTTTAAATGGAAACTTACTGGATGAAAAGAAAATTACTAATATCAATAATCTTTAAAGTATCTATCATGCTTGTACAGTCTGCACTTGCAGAAGCATTTATGCACTGTCAGTTCTCTCAGCTGGACACGTAACAACTGCACTCCTTCACATATTGACATTTGATATTTAGAAAGAGGGAGAGGTGACATTGTGGTTGTGCAGAGTTTGGCTTGGCTCGGTACGGGTGTGGTCCACAGTATGTGTGTGTTTGTGTGCGTGCGTGCGTGTGTGTGAGTTTTGGCTGTAGAGTTTGGGTGTCCAGGTGTGGTGTTGGGCATTTATCCAAACCAGGAAACTCAGGGAAGACGCCTGGGCCAATGCTCAAGTCCTGATAAGAAAGCTATTTATGTGTGTCTTGTTCTCATCTTTCATTATCTTGTCTCTCTTTTCTGCAGTGGTGTCGGCGGGGGCAGTGTGTTAAGTACGGGGAGCATGGTCCCCGGGCGATCCATGGCCAGTGGTCGGCCTGGTCCCAGTGGTCCGACTGCTCCAGAACCTGTGGAGGAGGGGTCATGTACAGGGAGCGCTCCTGCACCAGCCCAAGGTATATACATTTGCACATACTCGCATAGTCTTCTTATCGGATGCATCACCTCCCTTTTAATGCCTTTGGATGGATATACGAGCCAAGCAGATGACAAAGTGATTCATGAAGTCATGTGGCTGCTTCTACTATGTAAATCTGAGTTGCTGTTCGGGCCAGAAAGTAATTCTTGAAGGCCGTGTGTCCCAAAGTCCTTCCTTTCTGAACACCTGAAAGTGCTGCCTGCCAGGTTGCTGTCAGCATAGACATGCACACACATACTGTGTGCGCACACACACACACATGCGGCTCTCATCAGTCAGGCTGACAGTCCAGACAGACAGACAGACAGACAGGCAGACAGACAGACTATCTCTGCCTATGCTCCAGACGAGGAAAACCTCCTAATAGCTAGCGCTTTTCTCTGAAAGCTGACAATACAGTCAGCAAACGTCCCCTATTGATGCTCATTCACACAAACATAATTCTACATAATTCCACAGACCCAGATCCCACAGTGCATAGCTCTTTGTTAGCGAAGGGCTCTGTGCTCGTCATTACGCACACGTGAAAGATTCACTGTCTTATAGTTGTCTTTCATGACAGACGTACAGCCACTTGTTGGTATTCCCCAAACCACTCGGGAGGTGTATAAAATGTCTTTATGACTTTTACTGTCATACAATACAGGACAGATTTATTGTTGTTCTGTTGCTATGGTGAGATCAAATAATTGATAGTCGTAGCCTGCAGTTTGCTGGCCAGCCCCTACAACACTTATCCAATACAGCGAGCTCTCTGCAATGTGATATTTAGAGAAATGATTAATCTGCTGTTGTCCATTCATTCATTCAGTCATTTCCCTACCTTTACTGTGCAGTACGGTGTGTGTAAGCCACAGGCCAAAGTCACTCTGACAGAGATCTTGTTATAGACTCACATTAAGTTGCAATTATATGTTTGTTTTGTTGTGAGGGGTTTAAAATCTTTTAACACACAGACACATGATGGGGATGGTGGAGTCAATTAACTGTGTTTTTTTGATTTCCCCCAGTGAGAGCAATCAAGCAGAAATTTAGCTAACACAAAGTCTTATACAGCAACTCTGATGTTTCTCCTTGTTGTGTTTGTAGCCTGCTGTCAAGTGAATCTTAAACCTTATTCATATCTAATTCTAGAAATCTCTGTCTGTGGAACATCTATCTCAAGATCCCTTCATCTTATCGGCTTCACACGTCCACACAAGGAAGTGTCGTGTCAGATTTGGGCAGTTTTGTGAAAAAACAAACAAACAGAGGAAGAAGTAATTGATTGAATATCTTGTGAATCTCAAACAATTAAAGGAAACAGCATTGCCAAATAGGACTTATATTCCTGCATGAGCACACACACCCACAGGCACAGGATAACAAGACACACATTTCACAGTAAGTTTCCAGTATGATCATGGCTAATGGCTAACATCCAAGGCACCACCTTGATTTGTGGACAGATCTCAAACTTAATCACGAAGAATCTGCTGATTGGTTAGTACTGTTAATGATTGCCATCATATTGGAATTAGTCATAGCATGTTAGATCATGGGGGCATGTCACATCCAATCCTACATGCATGACCACATGCTGTGTCTCTGTGTGTTAAAGTACAGGTGAGAGGATTTCGTCATGAAAAAAATAGCAGGGACACAGTCGCTCTCATAATTACTGTTGTCCCTGCACACCGACTTTCAGCCAAGTCTGTGCACGTGACTTGAATATCAAAATTACTTTTGTCGCACACAGTCGTTCACACAACTCGTGCACCGCGCTAATATCATACCGTTTATAAGACAGCCTCAAGAAATATTAGTATAAATGAAGTAACTGTTATTTCAACTGCACACAGTCCATCCGCAATTAGTTTTCACTTCTTATTCTTTATCACAGTTCTTCTGCTTTCTATGATAACTCTTTTTAATTAACTTAAAATGAAATTACAGTAACCTCAAATTCTTACAAACCACACATCGTCACCTTTGAATTTAAAAACAAAACAAACTTCTTCAGTTCTTACAACTTCAAAAAGTTTACACAAAATACTCAAACTACTTTCAGTGTTTACACATCAGCACAGATTTCAGAGCTCGATCTTTAATTAAATCTTTAACTTGAAGGAGCCCTTTAACCTCAAATATGAATCCATTCACTTTCACTCAGGGCTTGAATTTCATTAAATTACCTCCAACAAGAAGGTTATGTTCCTGTCTGCATTTGTGTGTTGGTTTAGCAGGATTACTCAAAAACTAGTTGACCGATTTACATGAAATTTTGGGATGGGTGGGTCGTGGAAGAACATATTAAATTTGTGTTGATCTGTATCAAGGATTTTATTTCCCACTTTGTGTATTTTGCAAGATTTTTCAATATTTTCACAGATTTCTCAGAGAATAAATCACGTTCATCTTGATGAGAACAATAGGAAATGTTTAGGCGGATCTAGTGAATTTAAATGTGGTTTCATAAGGGGACTGTTGGGCCCTGGTAGGGGTATGAACTCTACTATTCAAGTTGATACCTCAGGTCAAATCAGTACTTACATTTATGCTGACTTGTTTCAACTGTATTCCAACTGCGACTTCTGCTATGACTTCAACAGTTTCAGTGTTTCAGTGACTTCAAACTTATGGCTGCAAGTTAATAACATCTTTTTCCGAAAACCTGAATTTATTTCTAGATTAAAATTATATCCACTTCATGTAGGAGTCCATTCCTATATTCATAAACTGCACAGTCCTCTTTACTCCACGAGCTTCATCACTGCTTACTTAGTCACTGGGCAGATACTGATGTGGCTGCTCTGTCCGTCACAGCCGACTTGTCTCTTAATCCCCGTTGACGGATCAAAGACGTTTTCAGAGGCAGACCGGCCCTCATATGATACACATTATACACCATGACTGGCAGACCAAAAAGGGCCACAGAGCCCTTTAAACCAGGTTAGCTGTCAGGTTCATTTATCATTCCTGTGGCACTAAAGAGCATTTTGTAGCAGCTACCGCTAAACACGTGAGTTATGGGTTCAGTGGGGCAGAGGGGGGATGCAAAGATGGTGAGGGTGGAATATTAAATCCAATAATGCCTTGTCATGATATCATGATCAAATGCATACAATGGGTCAACTAGTTGTCAGATCCCCCAAGAACTTTAACGTGAAAAATTAGGCTGGGTTTTTTCTAAATAGGACATCACAACCCTGCCACCCCAACACACACCCTCCACTGAAAGAATTCCACAAACACACTCATTCTAACTGCACTGAGTCATTTTTTAGTCCCTGACTCATGACATCCAGAATGTGTTTGCCCCCATTAATCTCTGCAATTATATTGGAACAGCCCCTCTGCTCCTAATCTGGGCAGAGCAGGAAGGATTACCCTCAATCTGACAGCTTGTCTCTAATATCATCTGCACCCTAACACTGAACTGTCTGGAAAGACTGGGGTATCCCTGGTATATCTCTGGAGAGATCATTAACATTTGCCACTTTTGAACACGTTTAGATTCTTGTCAAACTTGCAGTATTTGCACTTAATGTATATGGATAAATGACATGTATATGTACCCATATAAAATCTGAGTTGGGATGACAGACTCTTGTACATTTTCCCCTCTGCCCTACCACAAAATCTTCGCTAAGCAAGAGTAATCTTAAAGCTAGATCATTTGACTCTGCTCAAACTCTTTTATGAGAGAAGCAATTATGTTTTGCTCAGTCTTGTAAAGGGGTTCATGTGATCAGCCAATTAAAGCCCTCCAGTCAGGGAGTTGCTCCAAGACGGAAAATGCATCCTCTCCACTTCTCTCACTCCCTCCAACTCTCCTCTATTACCCCGTAGACCACCTGCCAGATCAAACACAGTCACCCTAATCCTCACCAACAAGCCTGGGAGATTAGGTTCACGATCTTGACCTGGTTTTGTAGGGAGCATATTTTGTCACACACTCGATTTAAAGAGAGCGGGGGTGTGCGATGAGGGAGCCGACGTGCTCAGATAGACCCCTGTTTGGCGCAGTCTCCTGGTTGTCTTGTAAAGGTGTTTTACAGGGGTTAGCACAGTAGCAGAATATGAATCTGTGTGTGAAGTTGTAAGAGGGGCAGGGATGGAGCAGGTGACTCAAGGAGACAAGACTAGACACGATGACCTCTGACCTACAGGAGTTCAGCTTCTGTCGCCAGGCTGATTTAACAGGCTCCCGGGACATTAAAGCATCCTAAAGGGTCCTGTATTGGAGCTGGGTGTTGAGACTGAAAGAAGAATAACCGATACACAACCCGAAAACCTGTCGTATCTGGTTTCTGTCTTGTTGCTGGAAGTAGATTTACAGTTGCACCGAGAATGTATGATCTAGGGAGAGGAGGCAAAAGGGTGCAGAAGACCGGGAGTATTGTGAAACTCAGGGCCAGATGTACATAATCCATGAATTGCATTCAACTCCCTTCTAAAGTAAACTCCATATTCTATGCTCCTCTGATCAGAAGGCCTTGACTGACGGAGTATACAGGGTAGTCCCCCACTGGTCTGCCGTAAGCACATTACCATATGGACTACGTTTGTCTGCCGCTAAGTCTTAATAGGATCAGGGCTATGAAAACCTGGGCCAAATCTCCCCCTCACCAAGGGAAGCAAGAGCAGCGCAGAGCAGATTTACACACACACACATACACACACCTTCAGTGGAGCTCCATCATTCTTGGCAGCTAAGTCACTCTGTGATTGAGTCCAGGTCCGAACGCAGGGGATGAACAGTTGGAGTCAAACGCAGGGAGGCAACACACTGCATTTTTGCTTCTGATTGTTGCTCGCATTCGGTTCACACAGACATATTCAATAGTGTCACAGGACATTCAAAAGAACCACGTGTCTGGCTGATTTGTCGTCCTTGTGTTTACAATTAGGCCCTTTTTTTCAATTCCTACACTGTAAAACTTTGTGAGTTGTTTTTATTAGACATGTTTGATCAGCATGGTTCCACAGTGTGTGTGTGTGTGTGTGTGTGTTTGTCTTTTTTTGTGGCTGCCACTTCGCTAAATAGCTAAACTCAATTTTCTCTGTTGGTGGCTGTGTTGGAATGCCTGGCATGAGTTTGGAAAAAATCTGACATGGTATCCTAATGTTTAAGACATTTCAAGACTTGTCTCTTTCTTACAAGTAGCGATGGCTTTCATCATTTTCCTGATGCACATTAAAGCTGCTTTATCTATTTATGTTCTGTACTTTCATTTATTCCTGTGTTTGAAGAGGTGTTGGTGTAGCATGGCGCACAGGATCAGCTGACATGGCATCCAGTTTTCTTTTGAAAGATACCATCACCGTCATTAGCTTTAATGTTGTTTCTTCAAAACCCTGAACTGTAATTTACACTTTGATCAGGGATAAACATAAACTAACAGATGAGATGGGGCCATTTTCATGTATGAAAGCAGCACTTCTGATGTCAACTTTAAATGCAAACTTAATGATCATTTCTTGGACACCACTGTCCACTATGGTGAACCAACACAATTATTTTGGGCGTATTGTTTGTGTCTGATGAAGCTAAAAGGAAGTTTGACATTTTTGAAATAGATGCTTTTTTTCAAGATTAAGATGAGAGGATGGAAATCCATATCATGTCTGTCTGTTAAATATGAAGCAGCAGCTGATTAGCTTATCTTAGATTAAAGACTGGAAACACTGAAACGAGCATTGTTCTGTCCAAAGGTAACAAAAACATATTCAACAGGTTATATGTTATTTGTGGAAGCTGACAAGAACTGCAAATCTGACTATTTCTTGGCCGGTTGCAGGGAAATTGTTAGGTTACCAAAGCATTCAGTGAAGACACAGAGTGGAAACTGCACCTTCATTCGGTCTGAGCTAGGCCACAATTTAAAACAGTGGCTCAAATGTCCATCCATCCATCCGTTATCTATACCGCTTTAGCTTTGAGAGTCTAGGAGGGAGCTGGAGCCAATCCTCGCTGATATTTGGCAAGAGGTGGGATATACCCTGTACAGCTCCCCAGTGTATCACAGGACCAACATATAGAGACATACAACCATTCACTCTCACATTTACACCTCTGGTAAATTTAGAGTCTCCAATTAATCAAATCCCAATCTGTAAACGTTCTTTTGTTTCTTCTCTTCTTCCCTGTCGTTTCTTCTGCTCAGACCACAGAACAATGGTAAATTTTGCTTGGGCTCCAGTCGACTCAACCAGCTGTGTAACACTCGGCCATGCCCCCTCAACGCCGTGGACTTCAGGGCCCAACAGTGTGCCGAGTACAACAGCAAGCCCTTCAGGGGCTGGTTCTACAAATGGAAGCCCTACACCAAAGTGGACGGTAAGGTGATCAGTTGATCAGACCCAAAAAGAAGAAGAGGAAGAGTTTGTCTAGTCCTTTGGTGCATTTATATTAAATGTATGATTTGCTACAAGGATGTAGTGGATGTATTCTTCTTTAAGAGCTGCAGAATATTTACAGCATATAATTTTGTGAATTAAATGACAGTACTTCTGGGGGATTACGAAGACATCCCTTGATTTACTGTATTCCTGGCACATAATGCAAAAGAAAATAAATCTCATTGTTTAAAGTACACAGCCCCACTACATAAACACAGAATTGCAGTTGCTCAGGGCAAGCGTCTTCATGTCTTAGTTCTGTAGATCTTTTATATTCTACACCCTGCTGTACTGTGCTCGTCCAAATCTCTCTTATAAAGTGTTTCTGTAATGCCAACCTCTATTTACTGCTGCAGTGATTAGGGCCAAAAAGCTCGAGGAAACTATCATTCTGTGTAATGTGCATAGGGAGACATGTAGCCACCTGCACCCTCTGACACAGTGGGGATAGATTTAAAAAGGAAGCCTGCGGGCCAGCTTTGTTACACAGAGCGAGGGAGAGAGGGAGTGAAATGAAGGAGAGCTGTGTGTTTGGCTGTCGTCCCAGGCCTGTTTAAGCTGTTGATGAATGGGAGGTGATGTAGAGAGGAACAGATTCTGAACTGCCTTCTGGGACCTTGGGCCAAGTCACCTTCACCGTCATTTATTTTAATCAAAGATGGCTGCAGAGACTTGTCTGTGATAACTGATCTGAACTACAGAATAAACCTGTTGCCCCACGTGAGTACCCCTGGGTGCAGTCATAGTCAGTTCCTGTCTTTTCCAATTCAGCCTCAGCAGGAGCTGCATATACTCTATGTAACAGGTTGCAGAACAGTAGCTACTAGAACTTCACAAGTAGCAGGCCATAGTAGAACTTGACTGAATTGTGACTTCTAATGATTCTAACTTCCTGAATGTACTATTCTGTATGTTGTGTGTGCAGATGAAGACATCTGTATGCTGTACTGCATCGCAGAGGACTTTGACTTCTTCTTTGCCATGTCCAGCAAGGTCAAAGATGGAACCACCTGCTCTGATTACAAGGGAGATGTCTGCATTGATGGAGTCTGTGAGGTACATATACTGCTGTGTGTGTGTGTGTGTGTGTGTGTGTGTGTGTGTGTGTGTGTGTGTGCAAAAGAAATTATTTTAAATTGATGAAATTGCTATTTCTGTCCATCAATCTACACTCAGCAGCCCATAATGATGATGTTGGCATGTTCACAGGAGGCCTGTCATGATAATTACTATATCTATTTATCGTTCAATATATAAACATGAGGTCAGGACCTCGATAAATTGCCCATTGTGTTTACATGCGTGTTTGTTTTTATGAGAATGTCACCAACAGCGAGTTGTGCCGCTTCTCTCCTCTGAGCCTGGGAGCGAGGCGGAGTTTACACTCACACACACAGGCCCAGGGTCAGGCCCCGCCCCTACTCACTGACACAGAGCAAAACAGACAGTGAAGCAGGGATGAGAGGAAGTGAAAACATTTTGGGTTTATGTTGGATGAGAAAGGAGAGCCCATTAACGTGAACAAGGCAGTATGTCATATTTGTTTAGGAACAGTGGCAACAAAAAGTGGGAATAAAGGGTTTCCACTACTTTCATTATTTCCGTCGCTGATTCAGGATTAGAGTTGTCGGGTTGTCCTTCCAACCCACTCCCTCGCTAGCCTGCCTACACTTACACTAACTCACAATAAACACCAACACTCATCAGAAGTTATTAGGACCTGAACAGGACTCAAGTGTACTTTCTGTTTGTTTGATTTGCTTGAGAGTTTATGGGGCACGCATTGAAACACATTGAAAAAAGTCCAACATTCAGTGGCTCTCAGTCCACCTGCTACACACAACACAAGACGCTGGCTAGACTGAAGCTACTTTAAGTGAAAGGAATAAAAGAATGCAAAGGACTGCAAGAGAATGAGGAAAAAGAAAACAGAACTCTTTTAGCAGAACCCGAAAAATATTTATCATCACCTGGCTTATTACATCTGTATAGTCCGTTGTCAATTAGTGAATCCTTTAAATTAAAATGAAAGCAGTATCTGCCAATTTCATGCTTAATCCTGCCTGCATGCTGAGGACAGTCAAAACTTTATGGTTAGCCACCAGCCCCCGACATTGGTAGGATTTCTGCGGGTGCTGCTGATGGTCAGTCTGTGAAAGACAGTTTAAAGGGGACGGCAGAATGGATAAGACCCGAGACTGGGGCGACGGTCCAACTTTCAGCACATTGGTGACCTGAAGCAAACAGCCAAGATAAAGCTGGAGTGGTTTTGGGACAAGTCTGTGACTGTCCTTGAGTGTCCCAGCCAAAGCCCAGACTTAAACCCCGTAGAACATCTGTGTACAGGCGTGACAATGGCAGTTCACAGATGCTTCCAATCTAAGGGAGCTAGAGAGTGTCTGCCAGGAAGAATGAGATAAACTGCTCAAATCCAGGTGTGCAAAGCTTGAAGAAAAGCTGTAATTGCTGCACAATGTGCTTCTACAAAGTCCTGAATCAAGTGTCATTTTTTCTTATTGAGTCAACTTCACTTTGGCTGTTAATTGTGATTTTATTTATGACACTCGCAACTGTTATATCTCTAAACCTCATTTAGGAAGATAAACAAAGGCAAATGTTAAGATGCAAGACCAAACTCCTTGTTCATCTTTGACCTACTGTATTTATTTTACAGCAGTGCAAAATATGATTACAGTGGACATTTGGGGTATGTAATCCCAATTAACTACCATCTGGAAAAAGTAAATAATTGGGTTAAAGTGGGCATTTGTTGAAAACCTGTCAAGTTGTCAAAAGCAGTCATGATGTTGGTCATACACTCTGTCCTTTAAGGAGTCATTCTTGCCAAGATGTCATCTAATTGCTTGTAGAATGCATAAGGGCCCAAGGAACAAGTCATTTTGTGAACAGAGACGTGAATTCACCTCAGCATTTTAACTGCTGCAGTGGATCGCATGTGACACACCAGATGTCAACAGAGATGGAACACATTAGTTAATTCCACTGACTACTGGCTACTTTTAGAAACAAACTGTTCTTACCTGTATATTGGAGCACTGCTGACATTGATGGTATGTGTCTGTTTTGCATGTGTTTTTGTGTGTGTAGGCAGTGGGCTGTGACCAGACTCTGGGCTCCAAGGCCTCTCTGGACGCCTGCGGGGTCTGTAAGGGAGACAACTCCACTTGCAAGTTCTCCAAGGGACAATACACCCTACAACACAGGGCTAACGGTAATCTTGGTCTTTGTCTGTACTGAGTCTGTACATTTCTTCAAGCCAAAGGGAGATTTTAAGCAGACAAACAGAAACAGACACTTCTAATGGTCTGATTCACTTCATGCATTTGGGGTAACACACATATACCAGGGGTAAAGCAAGGACAGTGTGTGTGTGTGTGTGTGATGAACTGTTCCATAAGGTTTGAAGAAATTTCAAGGACTTCAAGACAGTGATAAACAAATATCTAAGCAGGATTCAGCCTTGACTTTCCTCCCTTCTTTTTTCAGAGTATTACTCTATGGTAACAGTTCCAGCTGGGGCACGAAGCATTCGCGTTCAGGAAATGGAGGTCTCCACCAGCTACTTGGCCGTGCGCTCCCTCAAAAGGAAGTACTACCTGACCGGGGACTGGACCGTGGACTGGCCAGGAAAGTTCCACTTTGGCGGAACTGTGTTCGACTACCAGCGCTCTTTTAACAAGCCGGAGAGCCTGTATGCTGCTGGACCTACTAATGAGACGCTGGTGTTTGAAGTAAGCCGCCGCTGTCTGGTGACGTCCGTTTGTGGCAATTGACAGTGACAGGGTCCCTTTTTTTTAATGTCTGAACATGACGAGGCTTAGATGAAAAAAGAGGCTTGGGTGGTAGGGAGAACAGGGGTGTTTGTAGCTGTCTGCAATGCTTCTGTGGGGGATTAATTGTGTTGGGTGCTTGGTTACGTCAGGCATGATGTGTGGATGAGTGGGTGGTGTGGGAGGGCATTAGAAACAAACTAAAGGTTTCAAAGGTTCAAACAGCCTGTCCTGTGCAGGGCTGTCATCTTCGTGAGGGACCGAGTGAAAAGATTCACATCATATCACAGTCGTAACAGTTTACATTGTTGGTTCACACAGGGGACACAGTCAGTAGTTTTCAGGGAGTATTTATTCAGAAGAGAGTAAAATCGGTGGATTATCGAGAATTAACTGTGACTATATTTCTAAATCCACAGTAAATATTTTTTTTATAAGTCAGAATTTATTTGCCCCACCTACTCGTCAAACATTAGTTGTAGCTTGCTGAAAACCTACGTACTGTCAGTGTGTGTTCACACCATTAATCACTGGATTTAACCCAGTCATCACTTTTCATAGGGCACAATTTTTTTTGGTAGAAAGTAGTTCTGCCGTGAGCACAACAAAATCTGTGGATTATTTGATTCTAACATGTGATGGACGCAAAACTGAGAAAAAACAAAAAGAAGAAAAATAGCTCAGGATGAAAAAGCGGTGCCACACATGTAGAAGGCACAGACCAGGATGTCAAGAGAGCTTTTGATGATAGGGGCCAACTCCGGTGTCAATGTGCTTTAAAACAAACAAGTGATTTCCGCAGCAGACTTCATACATTATGTCCTGCCTCTGCCTGTGGTGCCACCCCTCACCTGACCCTCACCAGATTTCTGTGTTGTTGTGAATACGTCTCAGTGGAGAATCTCCTGCTGCGTTGTTCATGTGTGAAAGGCAAACTCCGCAGAAGGTCCAGAGCCAATTGTGTGAAAATCCTCAGGGGGTCCTGTCTGAAAATGGTTTACGTGACGGCTCAAACTCAAACTGATCTAATAACTAAACAGGACCTCCCGTCGGTCTGTTCCCTTTCTCCTCCTTTATGAATGAATTGATCACAAAGCTTAATGGCTGGAAAACAGAACACAATTTGTATTAATTCATATTTCCACTGAAAACACAAGATCTGTGATTATTCAGCTTAATTGGCTCAGTGTTTCTGCAAAGTAATCTAAAGGTTTGTAGTAATGGTGAATCGGCCACCTTCACTTCTCTTGAATTTCCCCCATGGGGGCCGATAAAGGATTTTCTTATCGTATCTCATCTCAAAACCTGTATTAATAAAACTAAAAGGCAACATGAGCAGAAAACAGTCAGGGTAAGGTAAGTGGGAAAATACAGTATGTCCATTGTAGTTTGCTTGAACTGACCCTTTAAGAATTACTATGATGTTGGTGAGAATACTCACACATTAGAGAGAGGGAGATGTGGCACAATTAGGCTAAATCAGCCTTTGTGCCACTTTCACTATTCAGATCAGTCTCACATGGCAGAAGCTTGCCCTCTCTTGGTACTGCCAGCCCCAGTGTAAACACAGTCACGTGTTTGTCCATGTACACATATTCAAAGGCAGGGCTGTGGCCCCCCTGGCCACTGACCTCAAAAGCGCTTTGTTCCAGCCATGTGATTTGAAGCTAAGAGAGCAAGTAAAATCCCTAAGTCAGCTGGCCTTCAGAGGCACGGATGGAAAGTATAAAATCAGACGGCTGCTCAGAGAGAGATGTACGCATATTATAGGTGGAGATTGATGAGCTGATTGTAGTTCGTTTGTTTTGCCCCATGTCAAAATCAGTTGTGTCTCAGAAACCAGAAAAGCTTGGAGGCTTGGACAAGTCTTAAAAACAGCAGAATTGGATTCTGGGCAGGCGTATCCTCCTGACAGCAGAACTAATAATCGACAAATGGCTGTGTCAGCGAAAGCATTTATTTTCTCCTGAACTCTGACCTGTGGCCATGGCAACAGAAGTGGAAACCAGGTGACGTTTGTTTCATCTCCCTCCATCATGGGCAAAGTGATAGTCATGTAAAAGTGAGTCCTCCCTCAGTCCCTCATGCTGCTGAAGTACTGCGGTCAGAGGAGGAATGATCGGCCCGTAGATCCAGGAGGACTGTGATATTTCCGACGTTCTTGGCTGGTCACTTTTTTGACCATCAGGAAGTGTTTTTGTAGCTATTTTAGAAAAGAGGCTTCTGTTTGTGGGCAGTTTAGCACAGAGTCTTTGCTGTAGTTGGCAGTTGAACAGTCCATTCTTACAGTATGTCCTTATGCACGATGCAGAGATGGAGACTTAACCATAATCTAATATTGTCATGCCCTGAAGAGGTTGTATGATGTCATTCTTATTATTTTTTAGCCACTTTTAAAACATTTCACAATCTTTGTTTCACAGAGCGTGATATTATTTTGAGATAATAAGAGTTAACACTTTTATTTACAGCTAGCATTTTATAGGAATGTCTGTCAGACAAGAAACAAATATCTTCTAGACGGACTAGCACAATATTTTGTACAGACATCCATGGCTCCCAGACCCGGGGTCAATAATATTGATTTATGATTAAATATCTGCAAAACTAGTGACTAGTGATCAGCTTCAGCTGTACTTTGTGTTTAGTGGCATCAATAAGTTTGCAAGATGTTCCAACATTCGTCAGGTCTTCCCTCAAGGATACGGGGTTGCCAGCTAGTGGAAAAAAACACAATGGGTCCAGTGGCAACCTTTTATATTTATTGTAGAAAAATATACATACTTATATATTACATATTAAAGAAGGAAATTCCATTACACCAGGTTTCATTTTTAAAACATGTTATTAAACATCTGGCATTAGTTTCCATGATTGGTCAATGGCAAATAGTTGAAAAGCACTGTTGGGCTGTTGAACTGTAAAATAACACTGAAGTCGGCTCAACGCTCTTTACTCCGCAGGACACAACGTCACAGCCGAGCACACGCACATTATATCGAGCCTGTGGGGGCAGGACTGATACAGACATGTTTTTTATCATTGGTTTTGAAGCCAGTGGTTTTAAAATGTAAACACAGTAAATTGCAACTTGTAAACCAAATCTGTTTTATTAGAATAAAAAAAATAATATAATGAAGTAGCCTGCTAGACTTAAACGAGTAGTGTGATTCTGTTTGGCCAGCAGCCTGCATCTATGGAAAGCTGTGCGTTAGTGTTAGCGATTAGTTCATCAGTCTCATAGAGCTGGCACGGCTACAGACTACACTCTTGTAGTTTTCTTCTTCCTCTTGTAAGTGACACCATTATTGAGAAGACAATTCCTGAAATATAGGACCATGGCAGTGTCACTGAAAAGAAGTCAGACAAGGAAAGAAACACAAGCTGTGGTTTTTCAAGTGCAATGAGGGGATTATTACCGACAATTTGGGAGCAGGCACTTGGAAGTTTTACCTCCAAATGCGGTGGCTCAATCTGTTGATAATCTAAACTATTGGCTTGTATAAAACATGCCTAATTTTTTGACCACTCTTTTTCTTGCCCCATTCCTGTTGTAGCGATGCCACTGTGTTCCAAGATCTAATCACAGTGTTTTCATAACCAGTAGAAACATTGACCCAAACCACACACATAAATCCTAAATTTTAATAGGGATGAATTATCCTTTAAAGAGAGGATTGTGCTTAACCTCCCAGTGCTCCTCGTGCTTGTCTGGGTGTCCAAGTCATACATCTGTCCAGCAGAGGACTCAGCTGTTGCATGCTGCTGATCTGCAGATGACACGGCCTATAATCTCTATAAGTATGTCCTGTAATTACAAAAAGGAGAAAGAGGTTGATAGAAAGACGGGGAGGGAGGGAGGGAGAGAGAGAGAGAGAGAGAGAGAGAGAGAGAGAGAGAGAGAGAGAGAGGGGGAGGAGAGCAAGATTAAAAGATTAAGAATTCTGCAATTGAACTCTTTGGATGTGAGAAGTTAAGGCCAGGGCAGCGGGATTTCAACTAAATGAAAAGAGGCAAATGGAGGGTTTTTTTCTTCCTTTACTTAACTGCTGATCTTCATCTGTTTCACACATTCTACTTAACTGGCGCTGTCACAGAGAGGAAGAGAGAGAGAGAGAGAGAGCACAAAAGGGGAGGGTACACGCACTGATCACTCCCAGACCCTTACTCAGCTTGAAACACTCAAAGAAAAACAAATGTTGAGGAGTGTGAGCGTAAACTGTGACACGGTGTTCACATCTGCACAGCTGCTCTGCTGGTCGGGAGGGGGCGGGGAGGGGAAGAGGAGCAGTTAACAGGAGCAGGAGGTCAGAGCAGACACATTGCTGTCTCTGGAAGTCTCAGCCGACACCAAGGAGGATTATTCCCACTGGATTGGCCTCCTTGTGAGGCGATGTCTTGCTAGTCAAGGGCAAAGCATTGTGGGTCAACATGAGTAGTTGGTGTCTGCAACATTGTAAATCCATCATCATCTCACCTGACTCGATGAGTGGTGTGTCGACTGAGTCGTGAAAACTAAGATACTCTGTGGTGTGAAGTGTATTTTAGGCGATTGAGTGGTGCAGCAGTCTTTCTTACTGCGCTCTTGTGTTTGTTTTTTTACATACAGACACAAATATTAAAAAACAGACTAGTGCGACTTTTCAGTCAAAACAGCTTAAAAGTCTGTTACATCTGCTCCTGAAGGTCGTCAGAAGCTAACCATTATTAAATATTCAAAAGATATTCAAATCAACAGCCTCACTTGAAATTGAAATCTGTTCAGTCACATTTCTATGGGGCTGGGCAGTATAACCCAAAATTATATAAAATATGTAGATTTTCACATCAGTCGATATCGGTAATTATCACAATAAATATAATATTATGATTTATTTTATAAGTTTAAAGACTGATTTTAACTCCTGATTGAAGGTTGTGGTTGTAAACTCGTCTCTATGAGCAGAGAATGACAAACACTTGATAAACACCATAACATTTTACAAATCTGAGGTCAATCAATTATGTGTGTACTACTCACTGTGCATAAGCATTATATTGACATACTGTATATATTTATATATATATTGAACTTTTAAAATATGTCTATTGATTGCACAATGATGGAATATTCCCAACTGCATAATATCCAATCACATTCAATCAGCTGTTCCTTGCTGACATTATATTCTGATGCTCCAGTCTGTTACTGTTGATTCATCGAGAGCAGAGCTTTTACTGCCAAATCTAAGTGTAACCACTTGCTATCAAAGGTCACTCCTTTGACGTTGAGTGTCTCTGACTGAACCTTTGGCTGACTACGATTGTAGCACTAACCGAAAGAGTTTTCTACGTGACCAACATTGAGGAACTATTGGAGATGTGATTGCACAATGGACAAAAACACTTCAGCACCCTCGGCCCTCTGTCCTTTTGCCACTCAAGCTCTGGCCAAGTGATATGGATTCTCAGACCATGATCGAGCCATGAAAAAAATGCTTCAGCGATAAATCCTAACTTGCAGAAAAAACAGAAGCCAGGCTTGTGTGTTTGCATGTCCAGACCAGATGTGGAGTATGATCTATTATTAAACTGCATTGAAATTTACTGTCAGAGGTCACTGTTGCACTCATTCTCCACTAACTATTTCCACTGACAGTAGTTTGTGTCGTCTTTTCAGATGAGGCTAATCTCTTTACTAGCTGTGGTGCGTAGGTCGATTTTTATGTGGTGTGAGTGTGACTAATATCAAGAAAGTTTGTTGGTGCTGTTGCTGGTTTTCTTTGACTACAGGGGAGTTATAAGGCCAGTGCAAGCTCCATAAAGTCACTGTTGATATTGTAAGTGATTGCAGGAGGTCGTGGGATTTGGGTTTGCAACATGCATAGGTTATTTTTCTTCACTCTTAGTAGTTTTGGTGCGTCTGCTGCGCTTGCAACAGACTATAGAAGTGGAGAGGAGACAGGGTTGTACACGTCCGAAATTATTGTTTGAAAGTCTGTGTCTGTCCTGGCAGATGGTGTTCACGCTGTGGTTGCTTGGGTTTATTCATCATTGTGGATGGCTTAGGTAAGAGAGCTCAGTTATTTAGAAAGCTTCAAGGCTTCGAGGGTGTGTAGGTCCTCTATTCAATAGAAAAAAGAAGCTGAATGTTGTTTTTAAAACTTCTGGTGTGCACATCACTGGATGTTGTTTGACAAAGGGAAAGGAACTTTGAGAGTTAGAGTTGGTTTTCTTGGATAAACATAAAGTCCTGGTGTGTTAGTGTTAGTGGCGGCAGTTGTTTCGTGGCAGTGGGTTTGGGTTTGGCTGAGGTGGGTGGCAGCAGAAAAGGAAGTGTGTGTGTTGAAGTGTTGCCGGATCCTGCAGTTTGGTAGTGGCCACAGTTTTGTCATTGTTGGCAAGACATTTTAAAGCTTGAAGGGGACATTGTCTGAGACACTGAACAATAAACCATGATTTGACTTGTGGCTTATTGCCAAGAGCACGTTGGTAATGTGGCGGAGATGGAGAGAGGTAGCCTGGTGGCGCTAAAATGGACAGCATGGATGTTTGAGTTTGATGTTTTATGAGTGAGCCCTTGTTTTGTTAGCGTCATGCACATGGACGCACACACAGGCAAAATTGTGTTCCACTGACACAATTGGTGGCAGTAATGTGACAAGAAATTTAGCACTATCTTAACAAAAGCACTTAAGAAGAGTGCGAGCGAGCACTCGTGGATATAAACATTTTGTAATCTCAAGCATTGGCTGGATTTTGTATGTCAACCCTGCAGGTAAGGGAATAAATAAGTGGACAGTGTGTTTACAGCACTGGCATGCACCTGTCCTTCTTTACCTCAATCATCCTCCCTCATACTTCTCACTCACGAGTCACGTCTTGCAGTTTGAAGCCCTTGTTTTACCCTCTGCTGCTAAGCATCTCTCACTTCACCTCGACTGACCATGCACATGAAACAGTTAACAAGCAGTGCAAAGTGACTGGTCCAGTCAGTAGAGGTACCCCAGGCCTGTTGTGTGTGGATTGAGCCCAGAGGTTGCTTGGCTTCCCAAAGACGGATGGTTGATGGCAGAATCCCTCGTACTGAAGGATAAACCCAAAGAAAATACACTTGTCAAAGCTCATTAATTCAGATGCTGATAGACTGGTATGCTTGTCAGGTGCTGGAATGGATGTTGACAGTTGGACTTAATATAATTTACCTAATGGCTTGAGGATTTATAACCACCCAAACTCAATTAAATTTAGGTATGATGTGAAAGAGACAGTTACTGAAGACAACCTCAGTGCAGTGTTTTGAAACGGTTTAAAATGACACACCATGAGCCGAAAATTTAAATGTGCCTTCCTCACCGAATCCTCACAGGGTTGTTGTAATGAAAGCCTGATGCTTCTCCTGTAATGGGCATGTCTGCTGTCATTCATCCGTTTGTCTCTGCTCGACTTGGATATCCAAATAAACCTCCTGCACTGAAAAGGTTACTCAGAATCACCAGCCAGTATAAAGGATGTGGTGACAAGGAGCCAGTTTGGACGAGAGATGGAACAAAGTGCTGCTTAATGTTTTTCAACTTTTCTAGTTAGTAGGTAGCAGCTCCAATGGCTCAGTAGGAGCCTAATGGTTGAATTAGGCCACCACACTGTGAATGGTCTTACCTTTCTTCTGCTCTTTTACTCACTTCTGCCTTGTACATTTGTGTTGATACATTGTGGACCTACTGTGTAGATTCATGGGGTCCATCCAATGACAGAATGACTCAGAGAGGGTATACATCCAACTGTATGTGGTCCCGACAGTGTGGCAGACTTTTTACTATCCAGAATTAGGGGTACATAAGACCTGAAAAGGTTCATCAGACTGCCCTCTAGAATATTGTGCAAGGGATGTGTCATTGTTTCCTGTAAATAATGACAATACTAGTAATAGTAAATTGTCAAACAAATGCAGAGTTATCAATGCTGATATGTGTTGCAGATAGCTGGGACAATAAGAGAGAATAAGTTCACGGACAACCACCAGTTAATTGTTTTCTAGCAAAAGCCTTGCTACGTGTTATTGTTGACCGTTGATAAGTCCTAGATAATTTATTTATTGATGTTTGAACATGCAGTTCTCTTGTATCTTTCTTCTGGTGACTTTTGGGAGGGAATATGTGACTCATTTGACTTGCTGGGGCAGCCAGGAAAAAAGTGATGACTGGACTCCCAGTTTCTGGTGAACATTTGAATATGTGATGCTTTCTCTGCATAAATGAAGGTTAAAATACGAACTGTTTTCACACATTGACACCTTTCTGACTGACTGTGTCCTTGCCTGACAGATCCTCCTGCAGGGGAAGAACCCAGGTGTGGTGTGGGAGTACACTCTGCCTCGCACAGAGAGGAAACCTGACTACAGCTGGGGTGTGGTGCGCTCTGACTGCTCTGCTCCGTGCGCTGGAGGTGAGATTGTGTTTGAATGTCGGCCGATACAAGTTTGTCTGAGTGTCTGTAAGTTTTTCGTATATCAACTGAACTTTTTCTAAACCCCTCCCTTCAGTGGTGATTGTCCAATCATAGCCAAGCAAACATAGCAAGGCATAGCAAGAGTTTTTTTTATTTTTAAAACCAGAAACAAAAGAAGGAACGGAAACGTGTTTATCTCTTTCAACTTAAGCAAGTGTGGCTAATTCCAATATCAGACAACACAACTGTAGAAGTCGTCAGATCACAGTGCAGTTCACACGGCGTAATTTGCCGCCGTGTGATCAGTAGTCTTGCAGTCGTTGAATTCATACTACACGACTGACTCGACTAGTAACCCCCCGACCAGGGTCTCTGGGCTCCAAACGTAGTTTGCATCACGATAAACCTCTGACACTCATCGGCAACTAAAAATCGTGCAGCGTGAACAGTCTTAAAAAGTTTACTACCTACAGTAGAAATATAAGTTGCTCTGTTGTGCTTCTAATTAGACTTTTATACTCAAGCAACTCCAGTCGGCGTTGCTAATAAGAGATTAGATAGTAAATGTAGTCAGATTTACCATCACAACACATCTGCTCTTCAAACAGGTTTACATTGGAATATCATCAGTGCATGTGTACAACACTGAATGTCTTCCTGGAGATGTTAAACTATTCTCTGTGACAGCAGGGTTTTCACTCTAGCTTCATTGAGACATTTAGATCAGGTATAAACACTAGATGACCAACATGGCCTTCTACCATTTCATCAGGTAAATTTACAGTCTTTTAATCTGTCTCTGTCTGAAATATAGGACCCATTGTTTCAAAAACTACAAAGTGGTTGATCTGCCACAGTAGTAAACTGTGTGTGAAAACATTAAGTGTGACAGACAGTACAACAGTAACAGTGAGTGGTCAGATACAATATAAGACAGATAGAAACGTGCATGTTCATGTGAGTGGATTCAATCTGTATGTTTGTGCGTGTATGTGTTTTGTATTGTATTGTACATGTCCCTCTGCTACTGTGTGTTCAGGAAGTGTGTGTTGAGGCTAATGAAAAGCACCTTTGTCACCTGAGAACTCCAGACTGTGTTCATCCCAAAAGACTCTCAGCAACCCCCAGTGTGTGTGTGTGTGTGTGTGTGTGTGTGTGTGTGTGTGTGTGTGTGTGTGTGTGTGTGTGTGTGTGTGTGTGTGTGTGTGTGTGTGTGTGTGTGTGTGTCTGTTCTTTTTAAACAATGTCTTCATTGAGTTTTCTTTGTACAGACGTCAGCATTATCATGTTGCAAGTTTACACACTCACATACTCATTCTCTCTTTAAATCTCCCTTACGTTTAGAGCCAAATTTTAACATAAAACACATGACAATATCAATCAATGGTACCTCTAAGAAAGTAAAGATAAACATAAACAAAAACTTACATCATTGCAGCGACTTTCCAAATCATGCCTCCACCCCCTCTGGGCTTTACCACCACTTTGGTTCTTTAAGTGGGTTTGTCCTCGGTTGTCCTCCTGGTGAAGATCTCCCTGCACCATTTATTCAATTATTAAATGTTTTCCAGATTCACTTGTAAACATCCCATTTGTTTGTCATGTTAGTTTCTCTATTGACATACTTTGCACCATATTTTTGATCCAAGCACAGTTATGTTTGGTTCCAGTTAAAAGCTTCCATTTGTTATGCCTGTTATTTACAAAAATGAAAACATTTTTGATTCATTGTTTCTTTCTTAGGTGTTGAAATATCATCTTGGAGTTTGGTTGAGCAACTGGATGTCCTCATTTTGTGTCACCCCTTTATATAATGCATTAAAGTTCCTTGGGGTTCATTACATTGAAAACATTTGTCAGAAATATTAGTTATATTATTTCAGTTTAACAGATTACATACTCTAAGTCCACATCAACCAATTATATTGAAGTAGTTTTAAATTAGTGCTGGCTGTTTGTGTCTGAGCCTCCTCACAGGCTACGTTCCAATTCTTATTTAACATGTCCCCTTTTAAATATGCCCTCCATGCTTCCAGTTTAGATACTGAGGATTAATTTAAACCTAATGTAAGCCAATGGCACTATATATTAATACAGTCATCCCCTTAGTACTGCAATCCTTGCTAATAATTTCTTCCACAGGTTTAATTGCAGGAATTAGCAGAGACTAGTTATGCAAAGAATAAATGAAACTCCTCCATTGAAGACATTATAAGACATTTTAATTTTGGGATGTTATATATGTACAGAGAGAGCGATGTCCTCAAAAGTCATTTGAACCTCTTCTTTATAAAGACATACTTTAGTGAGACCATTCTTTGTTCATAGCTGGAATCCAACATCCATTTTTCCTGCTTTAAATGAAATTAATATAAATTAAATAAATTTGACCAAATTGCTACACGGAGTTAGATGTTTTCATGTCTCCTCGCCTCATACCATGTGGGCAGTATGGATAAAAACATAATGGTATCTGAAAAAAGCATTCTTCTTTTTTCTATAGTGTCAGTGAAGACATTTCAGAGCCCTTCTATCAAGAACAGAGACAAACAAAGTCCAGGACACTTCTTATTCCATTTATGTGTTTGTGTTCTGACGAGTCACCAAATTCCACCCAAGCTTGTTTCATGACAGACAAACGGACTGAACACAGAGATTTTGATCCCTGACATTTACTAAATGTAACTGAAATATTAAAATAGACCGAATCAACAAAATCAACTCTCTCTCTCTCTCTGTGTCTCTTTATCATCCACTCTTCCATCAGGTCGTATCTCCACTAAGGCGATCTGTCTGCAGGACCAGAAAGTTCAGGTCAACTCCACCATGTGTAATCCGATCTCCAGACCAACACTGGGCTCCCACCTCTGCAACACACAGCCCTGCCCTTCATAGTAAGTGCTGCTGCTGCTGCTGCTGCTGCTGTGTGTGTGTGTGTGTGTGTGTGTGTGGGGTCAGGACATCTGTGGCGTGTATGTTTATGTTGCCAAATTTTCAGGCACTGTTTATATTATAGGCATGCGCACGTGCGAACACAGACACACACACACACACACACACACACACACACACACACACACACACACACACACACACACACACACACACACAGTGGTTTAGCAGTCTAGAGACTGCCTGTGGTCCATTTGCTGTGGCCAGCCACCACTCAGCTCTGCCTGTGTTCTACTTGCTCCTCTCTTCTTTGCTCACTCTCTAATTTCTCATCTTTCTTTCCTTTTTCCTCTTTGAGAAAACACAAGAAAGAAACTTGCAGTGTTTTCTCCAGCTCTATTTCCGTCTCAGCGTTAGTCACATGATAATAATACTGCAGTGATATAACTAAATATTTAATTCTTTTTAACTTTAGTTAGAGACATCTATTTTAAACATCATTCACTTTTTCAAAGGAATATCAACCTTGTGCTCTCAGCTCTAGATTAAGCGGAGGTCAGAAAACAATGCTCACCACTATCATTAGCATAAGTAGCATTTCATTTAGAATGACATTTAAATGACATTAGAAGTTTACATTGCACATGTTGGGGATGTGTGTTGGCATCCCTACACCCTTTATACAAGGGTGTAGGAAGCAAAGCAGCAAAAATGTGTTTAGTTGTGATTAATTGTTTGATGCAATGAAAATGGGGTGAAACGTCTTCATCGACAGCTGAGTGGGAGAGAGTGTGTATCGGTAAGACCTCGATATTGCACTTTAATCCCCCAATCACTATTGTCAATGTTCGTATCACGGATATTTTGGCTTCATTTCTGGATAGTGGGAGAAAGTGGATATGTGTCGTCCATCTTTATATGGACGTCTGTTATTGTCACAGTGAGCGTGTAAGCCTGCTGATGTTAGCATTTGGCAAAAAATGTATTTGTCTACTTTGGTTGGAGGTTATGGTCAAACATTTCTTAGATGGGTGGGGTTCTGCTTTGGAATATGGACTTTCGACCTCTATTTCTAAAATCTATGTCTCAGTGTCTCATGTCCGAGCCAAGATGATCTCTAAAGGCCTACGCCCATTACTGTGCATCACATTTTTGACTTATGCATGACAGACCAAATAGTTTTTTACATTATAGGGAGGGAAAGTGAAATTGTATTCGACAACTATGTCAAGGACAATTAGGGAAGATAACAATTTACTTTTATGTGCCTCACAAATACATTATACATTTTTCACAACTACATATTTTTGACAAATTTATCTGCAGTGGATTTAGGTCCCCTCTTGACCCAGGGCCCAGGAAACGTTGCCCTGTGTTCCCGTCACATTGACAGCCCTGCCTGTCAGAAACATTTTATTTCAGTGGAATCCCCAGACGTAAAGTTCGACAAACTGGTTGACTGTTTTTGTCATGAAGTAAATACAGGATGATGTTTCCAAGTCAGCAGTGGATTTTTCACTCAAGCGAACACTTGAGAATAAGCAAGGAGAGAGAAAAACAAAGAAAGACAAGGCTGAAGGAAACGAGGGAGACATCAAAGCCAACCCAGCGTGATTGTTGCTTTCTGTGAATATCATCCGTCTCGTATATTTTCAGCCAAACGCTGCATGACTTGTAGCGAAACCGTGTTCTAACTCAGTTGTCTAGACGTTGTACTTAATGGCATTTCTCAAGGAGACTTGAGCATTCAGGCCAGTGCAGAAAGCGAAGGAGGAAACCAGGCTGAAGTTCAGCAGAGTCACAAGTTGCAATGACACTGAATAAATGGCCCCTCTCCTATGTAGGCCTTTGGCTGAGGGAACTGGAGCTAACTTGATTTACAGCGCTGCTCCAAAGAACAGGCAGGGAACTGTGTGGGGTTCAGTCAGAGTGTACACACAGACACACACACATACATGGCAGCATGCACATTTACAGTTCATATCCACACAAGTTTTTTTTTATGCATGATGGTGACATACTCAAACCTTGAGGTAAAAATATAAAAACAAGCTGCTTATGTCTGGTGTTAATGATGTTGTCATTTTCGTCCACCATCAGCCAAGCTTCAACAAGTCCAGACCAAACTTTGTCCTGTGTTGGACAAGCCAGACAACTATCGGTTACGCCTCCAGCATAAAGCCTCTGTTTCTCACCAATTTTCCCACCACCCGAGAGGGCATTTCCTGCCCCTAATCTTGGGCATACCATTTCTCTTATCTCGCCGAAAGGTATTAAACAGCCTCATTGCATGTCCTGAAATCCCCCCCCCCCTTTTCTGAGTGAAGGAAGTGGTATAGTCCAGTCAGCTTCTTATGTGTACAAACCAATTTATGGGCTCTGCACAGGAAGACAGTTGAGTCGGCTGAGTGGCATTGAAAGCTTTAATGACAGCATTAAGACCTCCGGGATGTATGGGCACGCATGCATTCAAGAGCCCAGCAGAGAAGAGAAAAATCGACAATGAGGCGGGATGTGTGTGTGTGTGTGTGTGTGTGTGTGTGTGTGTGTGTGTGTGTGTGTGTGTGTGTGTGTGTGTGTGTGTGTGTGTGTGTGTGTGTGTGTGTGTGTGTGTGTGTGTGTGTGTGTGTGTGTGAAGGGGGAATGTGAAAATGCCTGCTTATCTCTGCAGCGTGTATCTCGGGTGCTGACAGGCCTGTCCATGTTTTATTGTGCAGAGACGGCGAGATTCCCACAGGGCCCGGCCAGTCTAGCCATGCAGAGGCAGTCAAACCCCCCTCCTTCACTCCCATCTACCCCCTCGTGCTTTAGACCCGTTTTAAACTGTCACTCAACATATTGGTGTCTGTCTGTAGTGTTGAAGCACTTCCTGAGCATAAAACAGGGATGCGAGGAGAATTTTAAGGCGTCAGTTCAATCCTCCAGCTCAGCTTGCAGTCAGAAGTCATATTTCATAGAAGTTTGTGTCCTGTCTTGCTTTGTCCACTTCCCAGCCCCCATCACCAGTTTCTACAACCTCTGTATCTTCCTCCTCTGGAGTTCCATCTCTGCTGTTTGAAGTTACTTTGCTCTTTCTCGTGGCAGCGGCCATCTGTAGACTCGCTTACCACAGGTCGGGGATTTCTCTGTGTGTCAACACGCAGCAGCATAGACGGACACTAGCGAGGCACATTGTACCTGTGCCAGAGAAGATGAGCAGAACAAAATAGAGACAAAGGATGTGTGCAGACGATGCTGACCAGAGCCTGTATTTATTTGACAGTCAAACTGAAGAATGCTCTAAACAGCCAACTTGCAAGTCAAATTTTTCTTTGCTAAAAGTGAAGAATGAGATGGATTTATAATGTGACTTCTACTCACAGCAAAGTTAAAGAGCAGCTCTTGAATGACAGCATGAAGAAAAAGATGTGGCAACGACATGGTAAACACATATGTAACTTTTGTCATTCATTTTATATTTATATTAAATATGTATATTCCCAACATAACAATTTATATTTGTGGTAAATAAACATATTATTAGGGATGAAATAACGGGGAATTTACTCGGTGGGAAACAAAGAGAAGGAAAGTGATTCTGGTAGATGGGTTCAGACACACGCTTGAGCACCACATTGGCAACAGCACAGCAGGAACTGAAGTTTGCAAATCAAATCATTGTTTGCACTGTTAAACAAAATCAATATTTAAAAAAAAAAGAGAAATAATGGCATTGTAGACAGCAACAGCTTCAACACTTTAACTACACAATTCTGAATTACACATATTTGGATGACATATTGCTGAGTATCATGTCTCAGACAGTGTTTGCTCTCCTCTGTTTCTGTTCTGCAATGTACTGGAACCGACTGAGCACAGCCCCTGAGGCCTCTCATGTGTGTTAAAAAAGATCTTAAGTTTGGTTTTACAAGTATCTGTCCCAGAAATCTAACATTTCACCTGCAGCAGTTTAATAAATACTGGCCCAGGTTTACATTCAGACAATTAACAGGCCTTTTTCAGAGCAGATGTGTCGAATTGTCACAGTAAGAAAAGGACAGGCGTGACTAATAACATTAGCGATGGCTGAAGAAGCTGGTCGAGGTAACACCTACAGTACACATGTAGAAATGTTCAACGAGCTGTACCAACATCATGGAATACCAACAATGTAATGAAGGAAGGAATATAACTGAATGACTTTACTGGAAAAGAAAAGACAGCAGGGCTGAGTATGCAAGTAAAACGAGTACAGATGGTAAAGTTCACCAAACTCCAACTCGAATTTGAAAAGGATTTGTAAAAATAATCATTTTTGGTTCTGTAAAATTACTCAAGAAAAACCTACAATCAAACTGAATATTAGTTTAAGAATAGATGTTCACTTATTGGTGGAAACCAGTCTGCAGAGCTTTCCACAGCCTCTCCTGCAGAATTCCACCCTTCCTCCTCAAAATATGTCAGTTATTGAAACATTTCAGAGATACAAATTACAGCTGGGTCAGTGGTGGTTTGCAGCGAAGCAGAGTGGCACTTCAGCCACTTTCCCCTAATGATATATTGTTATTTATACGCCTGGGCAAAAAAAAGCAAACAGTCCCCGAGCCAAAAATCCCAAACCGATGCTTTCAGGTCCCGATGGTTCACATCTTTCCCTCTTCCCAAATTGCAGTTTTGTCTGCGGCATTTGAAAGAGAATGAAAGCATTTTTTTTCCCCTGGAGCAGGTCGGGCAGGCGTGGAGGAATGGTCTTTGCGGTGGCATGTCGTCCCAGAATTGGACTGAGCCATCTGCCCATCTCTCCACGTCCCTCTTCTAAGCCTGTGGTTGTCAGACCACTCATTTGCTGTAATCTCCCCCCCAGTCAGAGCCGATGCCAAGACAGAAGCTATTTTCGAAGCAGCAGTAGGCTTTCATCAGCGGCAAAGCAGGATTTCAGAGACACGTAGGGAGAGGAGAGGTAAAAGTACACTGAACTAAAAGAATAGACATGAGGAATAAAAGCATGAACAGGTGAAGAACATAAACAAAGAGGAATGAAATCGACAGAAGAGAGAACTGAAGGATTGTTGACCACATCTGTCTGTGGCCTTATTTCATGTTGTATATTGCGGTTGGCTCTGTAGCCCTGGGACCACTGTAATGGAGAGCTGTTTATACAATATGGTTTCCGTGTTTACTTTCAGATACGAATAGTACTGAGAGAGATGGATGGATATGGGTATATATATATATTTCAGCGTCTGTATTTTCTTTGTATGTAGTTAAATACCACTTTGACCAATGACAAAGATCAATATGTGAAAATATTGTGCGTATTTAAAAAGTAGCAGGTCCAGGTTTTAATTAAGCAGAAAGGGCAGAGCTGAGAGCGCTCACTGTTTGGAGCTTTAAATGATAATAAGTGATGTTGATAGCACTCACTGGTAATTTAGGGTGAAATTGTGTTTTTGTGTGCGTGAGTTTGTTTGGACCTAAAAGAAGTGCAGCAGATTAGAGCTGGGACCTGTGGTTGGCTCGTCTGATTAGGAGCTCCGTCATGAGGCTGGTTTCCCGATGACAGAGCTCCACATGTTACATGAATAACACATGTACAATTCAGCATTTTATTCAACCACTCACACCTACCATTTTTTATATTGATACTATCTGATGCAAGCACTCCATGTTTCTTTTAGTCTCCTCACTCAACATCTCTCTCTCTCTTTCTCTCTTTGTCTCTGCACAGCTGGGCGACAGGCGACTGGGGCTCGTGCAGTCGCTCGTGCGGAGGAGGCCAGCAGACGAGGACCCTGCGCTGCCTGAGGAAGGTCACCTACCAGAGGGAGGAGGTGGTGGCTCACTCCCTCTGCCCCGTCATTTCTCCGGCCCAAGTCCAGCCCTGCCACACCCAGGCCTGTCCGCCGGAGTGGAGCACGGGATCTTGGTCACAGGTGGGTTCGCAGAAGAATTTGACAAACGGAAATTGTGAACATGGTAAAAAACATTATCTAAAAACACCAGCATTATGACATTGTTATTCAGAGCATGTTAGCGGGCTGATGTAGAGCCTCACAGTGCCTGTGCAACACTGAGGCTGCGAATCACAGACTTGGTATATTTTTCAAACTTTCAGCTTCAACTTTCAGAGCTAAATCTGGCTGCAGGCTGGCAGAGCTTAGAACAGTGTGTGAGAACACGGTGTAAATCCACAGGAGGGATCAAATGTAAATGTGCAGACTCTGAACAGCAAATACTGTCAAGCTACAGTCAGTCATGACAATTCAGCTACATACACTATCAAAATGTGATTCTGCATAGATGCAATGTGATTGACCTGTTGTTAGTAATAGTAATTTTAAGATCTCAACTGACTGAATAAAATAAAATATAATGGGACTCAGAATTGTAGGAAAAACATTAGAAAACAGGTTTTAATCAGTCTGTGTCAAAACACACACACACACACAAACACACTGAGTTTCTTTTGCACGCTATGCAAAACGTTTCACTCAAGCTAAAATAAACGCTCTGCTGCCCTCTGTTGGACACATGGGGACAATAATGACCTTCAATAAGATGTCAGAAATATTAGAAATACTCTGTGCCTTCTGCTGGTTGCTGAAAAACTCTTTGTCTTCATCCCAATCACATCCCTTTTCTTTTCCCTTATCTTTCTATTTTAAAGTTCTAGCATTTTAATTTGTGCAGTTTAATCAGAATTGATTCAAATTAATCACAAAACAGCGACACAAAGGTGATCATGGCTTGGTTTGCGTTCAACTCCTGATTTGTCAAATGTTCTTTCGCAGCATTTAAAGTGTTTCCTTTATGAAAACATGAAGCATAATCATTTTAAGTGTCATGTTTATTTTTAATTGAGCATGTCTTAAAGTTTCTGACCTTTCCCTATGCGTCGCACACTACGCAGGGCTTTTATTTCCTCACTCTCCTGGATACCATATTAACAGCTTGGCAGCAGATTACATCGTTTGTCAAAGTTTGATTAGCTGGTGTGACCTGCCCAGTCCGGACACTCAGCCGTCATTTGTTAGGGCGCTCGTGTTGTACCGCCACTCCGAGTTCAGCCGGCGGTCACTCAGAGACGAGGCCAGTCTACGCGAAAAAGGTCAATCGGACCTTTCAATGACAAAAGGACAATAGGGGATTTGTGTATCTAAATGGATATGCACAGATGTGTATGTGCCGTATGCCTAATAAATTACTGTAATGTTGTTGCATAAACTGCAGTGGTGGCGGTGGTCGTCAGCCCCAGCGGAGCAGTGTGACTCTGCCGTCCGCCTCTGAACGGTTCACGTGGAGTTTACAGCAGCCATGTCTCCTGTCGTTGGAGACTGTGATGGGCCAGGGTCACATTCATCTCCCAGTTATTGGTTTATTGTATTTGATGTTAGACCATAATGGACTGTCGTCAAACCACTGACCTTCTGTTTGCTTGTCCACCATGTGGTGAATTGCAAATGCATTGACAGTGCCAAGGATTTAACCTCTGTTAATATGGCCTGCTGCCTAAACGTGGTGAGAGCTGAAGGTTAAAACAATCATAAGTATCAGGCTGAGTGTGTGTGTGTGTGTGTGTGTGTGTGTGTGTGTGTGTGTGTGTGTGTGTGTGTGTGTGTGTGTGTGTAAAATTGATGATCATTAAACGTTTGCTTATTGAATCACTAAACTCCCGATCATGCAATCATCTTTGCCTCTGACCTTTACTCCACGCTGACTTCTTTTACTTCCTCTTCCTCCACTCACAGTGCTCCAAGACCTGTGGCCGTGGACTGAGGAAGCGCAGCGTGTTTTGCAGCAGCACCGACCCCGGGGCCAAAGCAGTGGTGGTGCCCGACAGCATGTGCAGACAGCACCACAGACCCAAATCCCAAGAGACCTGCGTCCTGCGGCGCTGCCCCAAAAACGAAAGGCTGCAGTGGATACCCACTCCCTGGGGAGAGGTAAGGAACAAAGAGACACGAAGCTCAGGGAGAAGGAGCATCACAAGTGAAATGTCTTGTTTCCAGTTGAACAATTTCAAGGCAAGCTCCGCACTAAAGCACTTGATTTGTGTTGAAAGTAAAAGGTGATGCACTTTGTGTTGAATGGAGAGGAAGACATGACATAAAAACTGTCTGGGAAGTAGAGGAGGTCGGTCAGGGGAAAAGGAATAACTGAAAGTGGATGGTAAATAAAGAACAGTATATTTGTCATATAATAATTTGTGGAATAATGATAATTAAAAATGTTTCATGCTGCACTAGTCAAATCAATTGATGACAATTTTTGTAATTCGTTATTAGGCAAACTAGGCAAAATTGTGATATGTGTGGATTTTCTTCTTTTAGCTTTCAAACAATGTAGATTTTGTGGAGGGGGCTGGGAGAGCACCCTCACCTGGTTCAGAGGATCAATCAGCGCAGGGGAGAGCTGTTAGCTGATTGGTCCTCTGGTACAGAAGGCAGCAGCAGAGCTGCCTCAGTGAGACACTCAGGGAAGAACGGAGACACAGGGACAGTCATAGGGAGACATACAAGGACTGAGACGGACATGCAGAGACACATTAAGCTGAGCTGCAAAGCCAGGGGCCAGCTGGAACTTTAAGTTTAGAGTTTGAGTTTTTGTTTGTATTAATAAAATCATGCTGAAACCTGAATGGTTTGTCTCTGGCTGCTGTGGTAAGAGCCCCGTGGCATGGTGAACTGCCACAAATTTATTGCCCATTAAATTTCAGTTTTATTTCTCTGTTATATATGACAGGATATTGATGTCACTGTGATGAACACATAAGTTTTTCCGTGTAACATTGAAAGTTACTTATTTTAACAAGATAATTTACATTATTTAAATATGTAAATTTGTTGTTAATACTCGACATTTCAAGTTTAGTGACATAACAAACTAAAACTGTTTTAACAACGAGAAAGGATTCTTGTTAAATGGACTAATTTGGTATATAATAATAAGAATTGACATGTAAAAATGTTCACCTTATATTTAAGTCAATCTGCCGTCCATTATATTTTAACAGTTTTGTTTTGTTTGTTTTCTGCTGTGATTTTGAAACGTTGGCTCGTCACTCCCTTACAGAAGGTTGGTCTCAGTATTCAGTTTCCAGCACCATGTTAGAAAGATAAAACACAGTCAAGATAGTTCCCAGAATGCTGATGTGATTTGGATGTAGAAAAGACCCCAGACACGATGACACACTCACACACGTACATACACACTGCATGCACATCAAATATAATTACTGAGAAAATACTCAGTTGAGCACTTAGTGTTTTGGCTCTTTTTCTACAGTGACCTTGTGGTGTCTGCTGCTATGATCACCCCTCTACATCACACACACACACACACACACACACTCCGAGAGTTCATTTTCTAAAACTGTCCCCCCTGCCTGTGCTGTTTTTCAGTGCTCCAGGTCTTGTGGCTCAGGCATCCAGAAGAGAGAGCTTCGCTGCGGGGAGAGAGACTCACAGGGAGGGTATGTGCCTTCAACTGCACACCGAGACATCCCTCACACTTTAATAGATCCGTGCACAAGCTCAAGACCCCACTGTGTCACCTGTGTAGTATATCCACCGAGTCAGAATTTCAGTGTCTTCAAAATTAGAAGCTCTGTCGGCGAAGTCATGTTGAACAGGCACCCTGCTCTCTCCTGCACAGGTATGCAGAGTTCCCCATACGCAGGTGCAGGAATATGGCCAAACCCTTGGTGGATCTCCAGCAGGGCTGCAACCGAGGTCCATGCCCAGAGCTCCCACGGGTCGTCCCTGGCAGAACAACCTCCAACGCTGTGGTGTTAGGCTGGTACCCTTCTCCCTGGCAGCAGGTACACTTGCTCATGCTTTGCTGCAAAAACCAAACTACATGACGGACTTTTGGTCTGATACATGGGTTCCAGTCTTCCAGTTTGAAGCTTTTGTCAAACATGTGACACACGTATGGATGTAATGGTAGCGTGTGTGTATATTTTCTTTCTCTTGAATAATCTTTACTCAAATATAACTTTGCTAATCCTCTTGCACTAACATCAATTTTTCAATCATAGCTTAATTAATTAGCTAAGGCAGACGTGAGAGGTGAAGCCACTATAACTAAGGGGGAGGAGCCTTGTGATATCCAGGTTTCTGAAATCAGGATGAGCTCTTGCTGGTTTCCAGGTTCCTCCAATGATCCATCTGTTGCTAGTACAGTATTGTAGATGTAAACCTTGACTGGCGTCGCTGTGCTGAATGGGCCTCAGTTGCCATTGAAAGCTCCGTTCTGTGACGAAGCCTTTTGGGGCAGGTTGTGCAGTTTGTATGTTACTTCATCTATGACGTAAAAAGTCTTAGGGGCCACCTCATGTAGCACAGTGTCTCATTCTGCTTGATGTGGAGCCTGTGATCGCTGTATGTTTCCACCAGAGAGAGATATGTCATGACAGCTCACTGGAGGGCAAGTACATGCTGGATGGGATGTTTGTTTTATTCAGTTCTTCTTTATCTCTGTATGGACTTTTCCTCCACCGATTCCCCTCCCTCCTCTGCTCCTTTTATGACAACTCTTTTCCCTCCATGCGCTTCAACATTTTGATCTCCTCCTCCTATTTATATCCCCACGCTCCTTCTCATTTCTCTCTCCTTCTCATCCTGCCTTCCCTTTACATTTCTGACTCTCTGCTGTTTCCTCCTGCCTCTGTCTCAGTGCTCCGTGTCCTGCGGCGGAGGGGTTCAGACTCGGTCCATCCAGTGTCTCCGGCAAGGTCATCCCGCAGCTGGCTGCCTGCCCCACCAGAGGCCTGTCACTTCTAGGGCGTGCAACACACACTTCTGCCCAGCCGCCCCCCCGGCTCCGGCACAGCGCCCCGGCTGGATGCCGGCTGCCGGACCGACACTGAAAGGTAAATTCCTCAGAGGGAAGAAACAAATTCATTCATTTTAATTTACTTGTGACCAAAGAAAAGCAACAAGTGAAACATTTTCTAGTTCCAGCTTCTTAAATGTTATTTTTAGCTTCTTTTCTTTACTTGCTTAATATCCTAATAACATGAAACTCTGATTGGCAACGCTCATTCATTGGAAAAAACAATCAAGATGTCTCTTTCGGTTGTGGGAAATTGACCCTTTCTCACTACTTCCTGACATTTTTTGCTAAACAATGAATGGCTCTCTGTACTTTAAACGATCAAATAACCAATCCAAAAATTGTATTTAAAGGTCCACAAAATTTAGTTGTTACAAAATAATTTTTCCAGTTTTTTTCTCTGCAGACGAACACTGTGTGGATCATTTCAGCTGGTGCCACCTGGTTCCGCAGCACGGCGTCTGTAACCACAGGTTCTACGGACAGCAGTGCTGCAGGTCCTGCTCCAGCAAGAGGCCGTAGAGCTCCGCTGCATCTGTGGCCGACAAGCCTCTGAAGGAAACTATACTCCAGAGGCTGTTCGGGGTGCGAAGACACAGAACTGTGGGTTTTCTTCCTGGAGTACTTGACTAATGGATTTTGGGGGAAAAATGGCAAATAAAACAGAGAATCAGTGGACTTTTCTTTAAAGAAGGCAATGTGGCTGCTGATGCTCATCTGCCAAAGCAGTGTCATTGAGTGATCACATTGAGACTGGAAAGACAAATCACAGAGGATCTGAAGACTTGTTGATGTTGTTGTTATTTTGCAGAGTGTTTTGGAAACCTCTGGATTTACAAGCCATCTAGAGAAGAGGAAAGGACAATAGCATTCTCAGCTTGCTTGTATACTTTATGTTGTATGTTTTAAAGGTGGTCTCACACGCCTTTATTTAAATTATTATGGTTCCTAATATATGATTTACAATTTGTCTGATGTACAGTGGATCTGTGACATGTTATTTCTATGTTTGGATTTACTATAGGATTGTGTCAGTTACCCTTGAATCCACGTCATGAGATTTTATGTGAGGCGTCAGTAATCGACGGTCAGAATTTGTCCTCCTCCTTCACGTTCGCTCTCCGCTCGTCTGTTCGCTGCTGCTGAATCAAAGACAGATTCTTCCCTGTGCATTCCATTCATGTAAACACCATGAAAACATACCTGTGTGTACGTAAAACATTATACTCAGTCTCGCTGTAACTGGTCGTTTTTATTTCTCCTGTATCGTTATGTTAATACAACTTGATGATCTATTTGTCTTCTCTCTTTCTTCCCTGCGCTCTCTCTATCGATTACAGCCACATTAAGGAGGTGAACAGAAGCTGTCTGCAGGCCTGGGGGAGAGGAGAGGAGGGTGGAGGGTACAGAATATATATTTGAATCAAGCTGGATGATAATGAGAAGGGGTCCACCACAGAGAATTGTCACACATCCTGCAACTCCCTTCACTTTTGAGTGTTTTGGTGTCTCTGAGCAATTCTTTTGGATTTACTGCCCATGGCCTTACTGTTTCGATTCATTACCACTGTTCTGATCTGTGTTGTCAGTTGAGAAAAGAAGAAACTACTTGTCCAGCACGGCAGACAGACAGACCGGCATATTAGGGGACTGATATTTCTGATCCAAATAAAGTTCTGGATCTAGTGAATTTAAATGTGGTTTCATAAGGGGACTGTTGGGCCTTGGCAGAGGAATGCACTGTACTGAGTGTCATTCTAGTTGATACTTGAGTTCAAATCAGTGCTTACATTTAAACTGACTTCTTTCAACTTCTTTGAGTAATTGTATTCCAGCTGCGACTTCAGCTATGACTTCATCTGTTACAGTATTTCAACTATTTAAAATGTCTCAAATGCAAATTGTTTGCTGCGAGCTCATGTTAATCTTCTTTCTCGTTTTTTTCTTCTTGATTATATCCACTCATGTAAACTTTTTCTGGAGGAAACCCTTTCCCTTATCAGTGGGTGTGAATGAAAACTTTTCCTGCTGAAAAACCAAAACAATGAGCTTAAAGACACCAGAACGTTCTGAGGGGAACTGCAGATTGATGGAGGTTTTCTGTGGATTTTACTCATTAAATCAATTTTGGTAATAAAAGATATTAACAGAGCAGGTTTAATGTTTGTATGACATTAGTGTTTTCCTTCATGCTTCAACTGTTTTGCCCTCCCCATGAACAAAGGGGACGTTTTAATGCTGGATGACCTCTGTTTGTCTGACCACTCAGTGGGGATCGGCATCACCATCGGCCTCTTTGGCAACTTCAGACACTCGATAACTTTTTGCCCCCTCAAAACTTTCATAACTTGAAGCGTGCTGAGACTTACGCTGCTTAACGGTGTTTTTCTTACGGTGATTATCCCACCCTCTCTCGCACTGCGGGGGCTGCGATTGCTCTTTAATCAACCCGTCTGCATGAATCACGGAGCCTGGAGTCCCCACATCGTCTCGGCTGCATGCTGTTTACTGGCATGCTGTGAGCCAGACACCACAAGCCGAGGCCCACGCACATTCACAGACAAATATGTCGACTCAGCTAACAAACACATATAACATGTCCATGGGGCACCGGGCTAGGTGTGAAGGTGTGCGTCTACGGTGTTAGGATCTGTGTAGGCGAGAGTATGCATGTGTAAATTGTGCGCGCATGCATGTTTATCGTGATTTGCGGATGCGTGTCTGTGTTTCCAGGTTGTTTGTCTTAAATGGAGAGGATGCTTGTTCCATACATATGCATGTCCTTAAAGCCCTGCTTATGATGCCTTCCTCTCAGTGGGGCAGCAATTTTACTGCCGAGCTGATGTGCGAATTTCTTTTTCTCCAGCTCTTCCTGCTCTCAGTTCCAGATGGGATTCCATTTCTCTCGTCCATATTGGTTCATAATAACACATTTTGATTAACTAAGCATGGGGAGCTACATCGACCCTGAGCATTACTGCAGCAGATAAATAAAGAGGCCAAGACTTGAATAAAGGTCGAGACAGAAACTGAGGGATATTTTTATTTTTTATCCTGGCTTTAATTTGGACCCCTAACCACATGTTATGAATCACAACACGTTCAGCACCAGAACAACAGTGTCTGTAGCTTTGAGGATTGAAATGTGCCCAGAAAGTCAGAATCAAACGATCATTTTTTTGTTTACTCTTTAAAGAAATCACATCTCCTCTAAAATCACAATTGTACTTCACTTTTGTAATTTCAGAGCTGCTGATGCACTCGCTGATGAAAGTGGGACGTTTGGCGTATTTATCCAAATAGATAAGGTATAGACAACTACAGTAATATAGTTTATATATTGGTAGAGACGTAATATTAATTATTGGCACTGATATGAAAATATTGACAATGCTGCAGATTTTTTGTCCTCTTTAAATTCCTGATTCATCACATGTCTTTTCAAGGACCACTGTAACAACCTTTCTCTTAAGACACCTTGTCCAAAGCGAGCTAACTGCACCCCCCCTCCAATGAGTCTGCAAAACACGCACACTGAGCCAAAGTAGATGCCCCACTCTGTCAACTCCAAAATAGGCCCGTCTCTCTTAATACCTCCCCTACCCAGGCTGATCGATGCAGGTATTTCGTTTGTGATTTCAGTATGCTCTCCAGGTCCATCTTTCCTTTTTTTTTCCAGTTGGCAAAGCAACACTCATTGTCGGTCCAGCTGTAAGTCAGGGCTCGCTGTTATTTCCAGCTTCGACATTCCTCCACTAGCCAACTGTCAGGCAGCCCGGCTAAGACGGTCGTTTGTGTGCGCTTGGCGTGCAGTGAACCTTGATAGGACCTCTCACAACTGACAGTCAGCCTAATCACATCTTAACAGAGTTCCATCTCAGTGTGTGTGTGTGTGTGTGTGTGTGTGTGTGTGGACTGCGAGAACGTGAGAGTGATCTCTCTATTTCTTGCAGGGCTTACTGCGAGGGCAGGCCTCAGAACAAGTGAGAGCTGTCATATTTCAACGCCACCTCTCTCATCAGTACCTCTGTATCAGGCAGAGTTCACTGAGCGCGTGCCCACACATACAAAAAGATAACAGACACACTCTTGCCCCTTCCTATATTTTTTTTATTTCCACCCAGTCTTTCTCTCTCTCACACACACAGACACACAGACACACAGACACACATAGACAGGGAGGCTGCCTGCACAGGGGAGCACCAGGTATTTGCTGCAGGGCGATTGCAGGTGGCTGCAGGGCTTATGAGGTGTGCGGCTGTGTGGAAGTCGCAGTGTGGGGCTCATTTGTTGCTGCCAGGCGTCTCCGCCGACGTTAAGAGATCTACCCCTCGCAGATCTCTGTGATTAACGGCTCCAGAGACGAGTGACAGCTCTGCGTCAAGCCAAGCTTTTGTGCCTGTGTCACGCTGGATGATTTAAGAGTCGGGTAAAAGACCCGTGGATATCTCACCCGCGCCCCTGCTAAGCCTCCTTGGCTCCCCTGAACCCTCGCCCTGGTCCTTAACCACCACACACTCCCAGACTGCCTGTCATCAGCCTGCTCCTCTATCCATCTCCATTTGTGTTGTTTTTTTTACACAATCCCAACCACTCCAAGCTCTCTCCTTCTCGTCCTCCTCCAACTTGATTTCTATTGCTCCTTCATCACATCTCGCTCTCACTCTCTCGCTCTTTCTCTTTCTCTCCTCTCATCTCTTTCAGGTTGTACTGTTGGAGCACCCACATCCCTTCACAACCCCACCTGCTGTGTGTTTTGTCTGCAGTGGGTGTCACCTGGGAACCAGCTGCCGTGTCTATAAATGTGTCTATACATGTTTTACAGGAGAAGCCTCTCTCTGTTGGGAGCATCGACCGTATGGTTGGGAGTCATCGGGATGATGATTTTCTACATGAAGTAAAGTAAAGAAGAAAAACGACCCTTTGCTCCTGCTTGATTAAGATTCTGTTTTCATTGATGACTGGAACATTTTGCTCACTGACGTTGGACCGTCTCACTCTGTGATGCTGCACCACGGCTCCCTGTGGTTACCTGAGCACCACTCTAACACAATCCTCCTTCTCACTTTTTGAGGATACAGGTGTAGAAACATACTAAGCAGCATTACATTACATTACCCTCCCACCTTGCATGTATGTGTCAGAACCATGACAGCCAATCATTTCTCTTCTCTTGCTCCTAATCTGATTCTGTCTCTCTCTCTGACCGAAGCAAGGTGGACACAACAGCTTTGTTTCCGAGCATCCCCGCTCAGATCCATCGGGTAAAAAGCTTTTACTTAACGTATTTTCTCCTGGAGGCTATGAATATTATTGATCTGTGTGTTTGCTGCAACTCTCTCTCATCTATCTTCCTTTGAGTGGTTGGTTTCTCATCATTTTTCCCCCACTGAGAGCTGATAAGGGTCCTCGGAGCCATGTGGGCACCAGCTGCAGCAGTGCCCACCTGCCTGTTAACCCTTCGACCTTGAGGAAGCAGTGTCCAAGTAGCTCCAGAGAGCTCCTGCTTTATACGTGTGTGTGCGTGTGTGTGTGTGTGTGTGTGTGTGTGTGTGTGTGTGTGTGTGTGTGTGTGTGTGTGTGTGATACTTGTCTTTTCCCCTTAATGTTGTATTTGTTCAGTGTCGGTATGTATGTGAATTAATCAATGTAAAGCAGAAAGCTCATCCATTTCACCTTGCATCCTCTTCCTCCTCCTCCTCCTCCCTGGGGATCCATTGCTTGGATTGACATCAATATATTCATATGGAGTCATATACAGCGTGTATACTACATGTACACACACATGTATAAATACACATGCACACAGGCAGTCTTTGAAATGTTGTATTTGACGGTGGAGAAGGCTTCAAGCTGCCGCAGGCACTGGAGGAGAACGTGGCAGCACTGATCAGTTCCTTGTCTGACCACCAGAGGGCAATGCTTACCCAATAATTCCAAAGAGGTGTCGCCCTCCTCCATCCAAATTTTAAAGCTCATTTTAAATGCAAATTACAAACAACATCAACAAAGAACAACAGCAAAAAAAGAAACATAAATCATACTCTCTTACACCTACCAGATACATGCAAATAGATTCCCCTTGATTTCTTAGTTCCCCAAACAGAAGCATTGACTCATCTGACCTCTGCTGCCGAGGAGTTAAACACGACAACTGCAGTATTCACATTCCCAAACTTGATTTTGACAGGCGTCAGTTCAGTGTTTGTAACAGTCATAATTTATTGATGAACCGTGTACTCACACTGGCCGAAGGGGAATACAATCGCACAACAGATATGTTAATTCCAGACCTATCAATTTTTCAGACTCTTTGGTCCGCCATGCCAGACGAATCTCTGAGGTGATCCTTCATTTCCGCCCCTTGCGGATAAAAAGACGAATAGCCGCAAAAACAAGCCAAGCTTGATTTTTTAGACCACCGGTGATTTCCTAAGTAAATGAAGTGCGCTCCAAGCATGTCGAGGGCAAAGCCGAATTACAAATAATCAGGGGGAAACATCATCAGACAGAAAGAAACGAGGTCAGAACTATTACTGATTAAGTATTACTTTTTTTGTGCAAGGCAAGCAACAAAAGTGTTAGGGCGGAAAGTGAAGTGTTCTCCTTCATTGTGGAAAACAGCAAGGGAGCTTGTTTGTAGGTAAGTGGCCAAGGTTAGAAACCTCAATAAATCAAAGCCACGCGAGTGTTTCAAACAAGGACACAGCAGTGGTCACACTACGGCAGATGCATTATTTTCAGATACACACTTTAGTTGCCGACATCCTCGTACCTAATGACTGTACTTCCCACATCTGGCTCACAGCGCTCCCTGTGACTTGACCTCCCGCTGCACGTTGACTTGTATCGAGTGGCCCACATGGTGGATGAAGAGCCTGAACATCAGGCCCACCTTCAACAGCACTTTTATCTTATCTAGGCCTTTATGGGGGTGAAGAGATTGCATTTTGAAAGTGAAAGGCCTCATGCTTGAACAAAACGCCTCTGAAGTGACATGCGACAGATATCCCCTGAAACTTATTTCAACTCAATGGGGGGAATTTCTGGATGTTTCGAATCGTCTCCATCACGCCAGCGTTAACTTTATCTCTGGCAGCTCAGATCAGTTTAATGGATCAGAATGGCTCGATGAAATTTTCATGTCGAGCTAAAGCGGTGTTCCGCAAACCGAGGCGAGCTCCAGTTAAATCGCTGCTGCTGCGTGTCATCCCACCTCAGCCTCACGTTGCTTTAAATACCCCAGCGCTCTGTGGGGGCTGGTGTGACTTTCATATCAAGCAAACCTACAGCATTTACAGGAAGCTTTAGAAAATTGGTGTAAAAAGGCACCGGTAGCGTCCATCTGTGTGCTGTTAATCTTAGATCTTTAAATTCTCAAAAAAAGTCAGTGATGGAGGTGTTTTGTGATGTCTCAGACAGCATGAGAAGAAGCTATTTACTGCCGTTAACATTGTGTGTGTGTGTGTATTTTGCTGTGTGTTCTTGACATGCATGACATTTATGTGTGTGCTCACGACAAAGTTGCGCAGGAATAAATCACAACTTTTCCTAAGACAATAGTGACAGTTGCGATTCGATCTCATCCCGCTGAATCGTCTGTGGCTGTCAGCAACTGCTCTGAAATGGAAAGATTTATATATATATATGCAGACGGAGGTAGAGAGAGGGGGAGAGAATGAGAGAGACAGACAGAGACGGAGTGAGAGAGAGGAGTCTGACAGATTTCTGTGACAATGTGCCTTACAGCCACTTCCTCTGTGCTTTTTACCCGGTGCCTCTGGTGAAGTACACACATGAAAGTGAAGGAGGCTTCACATGCAGCCAAATCGTCGAACGGCACCATTACAGATACAAAACATCTGTCACCTGAAGCTGGAGTCAGTCGATTTGACGGCTTGGCTCACCTCACTTTCTGCAGCGTGTTTACTGGGAACTTAAACGGTGGAAATATGACAAACACAAAACCAAAAAAGGCTCTCAACACACACACACACACACACACACACACACACACACACACACACACACACACACACACACACAATAAATAAATCACATTTTACAAATGATTCCCTTTATTAGACGGAGCACTTGTAGCAGCCAGGACTACTCTCTAAATATACCCCTTTTGTTCTCTCTGAATTTATATCAACCTCTGTCGACAGCATTCACAACAACTATGGATGCAAATCCAAATGAAGCAAATCAATCAAACCGCCTGCTCCTTCCCCCCCCCCCCGTCCTCATCCACCCACTCCCCACCAGCAGAGAAAACAGCTGCCGATAAAGTGGAGCTAAAATGAGAAGTTTGCCTCCGCTCGGGCCGGGTTTCCTTCGGAGAGCAGCAGGGAGTGAGTAGGGAGAGCGGGGAGAGGTGGGCAGGTGTGTCTGGCTGTGCTGGCGAGGTTCACGTTTCCCAGTTACCTTTGCTACACCTCGGCTAATCATCTAGCTCAGTGGTCGGTCCACGCAGCGGGAGAAGCCAATACCCCGTCCCTCCCTCCCTCCACCCTCCCCATGTTGGCCTCAATTAGTGGGGAATTAAAGTCCTGCTCCACGGATGGGATTCATGGGGGACGCTGCTCCTTAATTACAGCAGCTCTCCATGTGCTGCTGGGGACTGATTGCGAGGCAAGACATCCCCCAACCCAGCACCACCCCTGCCCTACTCGGGGGTGTATGGAATAGAGCGTTGTTCAAATCAGCAGGCAGATGCAGATTAGTTATTCAGCTGATACAATGGTGCAGAACTACAAGTGTCACTGTGACTCTCTTCATTTTATTATCCTGCTGCCTACAACACGTCCAGGGAGAGAAGAAGCTATTTTTTAATGCAGAAATAGTCAACAGCACAGCTGTGACAACGTCTCTGTTTTTCAGGCTTTTTTCTCAGTTTGAAAGTAAACTCTGACAAACTTTTGGAAAGCAAAACTTTCCTTCCACCTTCATTCGGGCTAATTGTCTGTGGGTTTTTGCAGTGTGTGTGAAATGTACTCAATGTTTCAGACCATATGCTACAAAATATTTCCTCTTTGAATTAAAGTTATGTGCTTGATATAGTTTTTATCTTCCTTACAATTATTCATGTGTTTTTCACACTTCTTCTCATGACAAAAATCTGGAGAGCTAACGTAAGTGAAATCGTTGCCTGGCTCAGTCAGTGTAGTGAGTTGAAGTCAGAATCCTCCTCATGTTCCAAATGTAGAATAGGGACTGAGAAACTACAAACAGCAGCATGAAGTGTCACAGGATCTCAGTACGATTTTTAATAAGACCGAGGTTCTTGACCTTTTTTTGGAAAGGTTTCCATAACCCGAGCTATTAAAGATTATGAGTATTAGGGTCACATAAAGGGGAAAAATCTTAATATTACAAGAATTAAGTGATAATATATTAGAATAAAGTAATAATTTTACTCTATGTTGATAATATCAGAAGATCTGCGTGTTCCTGCATCATGTGGAGCATCTTGTTTTACTTTATCCTAAATTTCTCTCCGAAGAGAGAACCACACAGACCTTGAGAAAATTGCCTCTTCAAGAATTTATTCTATTTATTCTTACATTATGATGCTGAAAAACTCCAATTAGTTTTCTTCAGTATGGTCCTAATACTCCACTGCATCAAATAGAATGCCTTTGGATATGTTTTATATTTCAATTGAGAGTTAGGACAGAACAGTTTAGCCTATAGGCTACTACAAGCACCACCATGCTACTGAAGAGTCTGAAAGCACAATATGTCGACACTGGTGGTTATTTGAACTCACTGCGTCTGAAGTCGTGGTTGTGTTGCAGCCTTCAGTGGAAAGTTTCCTCTCATCTGTCGAATCTAACTCTGCACAAGTAGAGTATGTGTGTGTGTGCAAACTGAGCCATGGGTCTAAATTTACAATCACCTTTAGGTAGCAGCCACTTTCTCCAAAGCAAAACTCCTTGTAGCAGCGGATCAGGTGACGGCTCCTTCAGCTGCAGCTGATTTAGCAGTTGAAGGTGTCAACCAAGCAGTCCGACCTTTTATGCTAAGTTACCAGCGCACTGTGCATCTCTCTTGCTTCTGTCCTTCTGTATGTGCTGAATGTGCTGAATATTAAGAGGAGATCAGAAAATGTGTCATTCTAAAGGGCACAGGCATAAAATGTGTTTTGCTTTTTATTCCTGAGGACTTGCAGTCTTTAAAGGGGCCGTGAGGTCCAAGGGAAATGTGACATAATCAAAGAAATGTAGATTTAAATGTTTGTTGTTCAGCTTATCTTCATTTTCTAGCATCTTAATGTGCTGTGACGCCACTGTGAGGTTGCAAAGGTTCATACAGGCTGCAAAAAATATGAAGACGAAATGTTTCAAATGACAATGTTTTGTGCATAATTGCTTTTTCTCTTTAAATGGATTGTAATGGATAACAGAAATGTCTGCATAAGTGTGTGTGTGTATATTTATGTACGTATGCTGTACCTACAATATTCTGTTTTACCTTTTTCTGTTTGTTGCTTTGATTAAAAAATTTGACCAAAAACAAGGAAGCAAGCAAGAAGAAAAACAAAACAAAAAACAAAAAACAAAAAAAGCAGTGTTGACTGGACCCTCGTGCACCTCGAAGCTTGGGATGTTCCGTGTTCCGAAATAATTTCACACATCTAAATGATACGTACCATAAGGGCTACGTCATAGGGGGTGCTATTGATTCATTTTGCCACACCCATGAAAAAGACCCATAAAATATGTATATGGTTCATGTGCAATGTTTCCTTCCTCCTTCAGACTCACAAAATGATCAGTTTCAACAGCAAAGTAAAACAAAAACAATTAGGAGAAGTGAATACTCACAACTATGTTTTTCATCTCATGTATGCAATGGGAAATCAATGCACATAAAAGCGTATAAATGTATATATTCCACTGACTGCTGCCACAAATGCATACTCGAGAGTATTGTATCCAGAAATAGGGCTATGAAGGGCGCTGCACTTGTGCCCCTCAAAGGGCCTGAGCTTGTGATGGTTTGATATGCATTCTTTATTTTGGAGGGCAGGAAATTACACAGCCTGTTTCCACAACCCACATCTCAGTGTGGCTTTCTGTGAAAAGGTTGGAATAATAGCTCTTTGTTTCTGCACCTGTGCGATACCAAAAAACCCAGAAAACCCTCCTTGAATTTCTATGAAAAAGGCCACGAGAGCCACTTGTGACTGGGGAGCAGCGGCGGGCTGAAGTGGCTGCAATATTCTGGAATTAGCAATGATAGCTGAATACTCAGGGGAGGCAAGTGGGTACACATCTCCTTATGTTATTTTTACATTTCATTTTGAAAAGTCAGAGGGAGAAGAGAGGGCGGGAGGCATCCATTAAATGTATCATTTGAATTCTGCTGCCACTGTGAGCGTCCACCTCACATCAAGTCTGGCGCTACGAAACAAGAAGCCAAGTATCAGCTAACTTCAATCGTTTTGTCTTTGAACAGCACATGACAACCTCCAGATTCACAGTTTTGTATTCAGAGGTAGTATTCTCCTGTCGAAGCCCGTATCCCCTTTGAATAGACTCGCCTTTGGTGAATTAACTAAACTTTTTTAAAAGAAAGGCTCAGCCATCGCCCCACAAACTACAAACATGGCCTATTTCTCATTTCCTGAGAAACCACATGCAGACTGTATCCACCTCGTGGCTCTGACAAATGTCACCGGGCCACCTTTCACATTGGATTCTTGTATCAATAGTCAGGGAGGTTTCATAAATCAGCCGAGACAAGTTTTTCCCAATCTTCTCAGGGCTTAGTTTTACAGTGGTGTCGATGGCATGACAAATGAGAACCATTGTCACTTTTGAAGAAAAAGGAGAGAGGGAAATCGAAAAATAGATGGATATAGGTTGAAAAGAGAGGAGGAAGAAAGAGGATGAAAAGAGTGCTGTGTCGTGACAATACCAGATCAATCAAGCATTTTTTAGCTTCCCTGGACCCACTGACCCCAGCTAAAAACACTTATATTCTTATTTTGATTCATGTCAGAGAAAATAGTACAGTTCTCATGTGCGTGTGCATGTAAGGGTGCATAACATCTGTGAATAACTATCATGGAGGAGTGATGGACAGGAGGGGAGAAAAACAAGAACAGCAATGCATCAACGGCAGAAATGAAAGTAATGGTTAAGTGTGTCTGTGTGTGGCTGCAGCATATTCTTAAATCAGGAAGGCATGCAAGAGAAACGTGAATGCAACATAAAATGTGGACTTAAATGAAGATGAGAATGTTAAATGAAAATGGGAGGAGATGGAGCAAACGTTTTTACTCGAAACTAGCAACACCATCTTTTGCCCAAACCTACAAAAACATTACAGAACAAGAAGATAATGTCGATGTCAATCTGAACTATCAATAAAAACATTACTGTATTATGGTAAGATTTCTTGCATTTGCAACAGAGTGAAAATGTTTAACAAGAGCATCAGAGATTATGCAAACAAGGACCAATTCATTGAAGCTTATTGGACTGAACAAATGATTTGTCCGAAATGTGAAAAGATCCTTTAGCCTACAGGAAGTGTTTCCACCCAACAGCTGAACTGAGCACCATTCAACAGAAACCCATATTTCATCAATGGAGAGTCCAACAACTTTGAGAGGTCATGGGCCCTTGTTTGACTGACAAGTGATGTCAGGGTAGAGCACTAGTGACACCACAGTGAGGTGTGCTACAGATGGTGATAAATAAACAGTATACAGATTGCATTCACCAAACATGCTGAAACAAGGCAGGGTCCTGTGTTATGTAATGCTTCAGGTTTTGGTGGAACAATGAACAATGAAATACAGCTCAGGAAGTTCCTTTTCAGCAGCAGATCTGTAAACTCGACAGCATCACACAGCTGTTAGTTTTACTCAGGTAGGAGAATGTAAAGGAAGGAAAGACGGGACTTTTTTTTTGCTGAAACAACTGCTTGCTCTGGCTTGAGAGTCTGTAAATGGTGAGAGTGAACCGTAGACTGTGTATGACGATGTGTCTCCACTTTCTGCTGTTGTTGAGCTAAGATATTCCAGGTACGGCTGCAGCCATCATTCTTTTGACAACGTCTGCACAGTAGTCATCATGGTTTTGAGCTGTGGCATCAAAGTCCCGCCGATACACGTCCTCAGCCGTCAATCATGTTTCGCACCGTTTAGCATCAAATGACTAATTAAAACTAAAGCACACAAATGAGTACTTGAATATTGCCTACATCAGTGTGGCAAGAGGTACCTCAAATTACAGAAAACATCTATGAAAAAAACTTATTTGATTTGTACTTTCACTCCATAGTTCAGTCCATGCCCCATCCACTAACATGTAGGAGTTTCTGTCCTATACTGCAACCGGCCACCAGATGGCAATAAAGATGATTTGGCTTCAAGAGAGAGCTCTTGGTGCCAACGGGGGTGTCGATGTGCTGTAAGCAAACTCATGTGATCTCCGCAGCAGAATGAATACGTTACATCCTGCCTCCATTTGCTGCTTTCCCCCCCCTCACCTTGTGATCTGTTGTGAACACATCTGAGCAGAGACCCCCCTCGCTGGGTTGTGTGAAAGGAAACCTCTGGAGAACGTCCAGGCCCAGGTCATGTCTGAAAACAGCTTCTGAATTGACCCTGCTCATATTAAATGTCTTGATGTCATCCATGATTAATATAAACATTTGGATTAATGATCCAGGTCTTCTACATTATACCAAACTTATAATATAGTAAAATACACCTTCACTTGAACCTTATATATCAGAGGTTTCTGCTGTTATGTACCAAGAGTTTTCACATATTCACTCCTGAAACTTCTTCTGACTGAGGTGAATGAGACTATTTGTGCTTCTCTAGGCTTTGAAAAAAAAAACCCCATTTGATTCAATTTCACCCCTATTTTATAGTGGTGGTGGCAGAGAGCTCGGAGCCTGATATCTCAAAACTTCAGCAGATATAAGCAAACTATCTGCATCGCTATAGGGCTTTGGGTGAAGTGAACCATTACTTCAAAATGTCAAAAATAATCCTCAGAGAATAATTGAAGCTGACGCCTTCCTCTTCTATAGAAAGTTACCCCAAGAAACAGGCAAATGAGCCACTGTTGCCCCACCATAATTAAATGCATGAGTCATGTTTGAGCGTCAGAAACAACCTGAAGGTGGCCCGTGTCGCCACAGTGTCAAGAGAGCGATGCCACTCTCAGTGGTGCCTGTTTGACACCCTCTGTTTAAATGTGAAAGCAGGGATTTTGAGGGTTTGGCAGTTCACACAAAACGGGGATGAAGGGAAGCAGCGGGTGTGTTAGCAGCGCAAAATTAAAATGTCATTATGTGTCTCTATTCTTAGCCGAGACGGCTGCGGGGATCTCCCACATCTCTGACTTTGCTCCAAGAAGTGACATGTGGTTTCACAAAAGTTCACAATTTCATGTAAAATCCCAAGAGGGACTCGAGTGACATCGTAACCTAACATCACATCCAACAGGATTCAAATATTGTGTTCACAGACTGTAGCACACATGAATGCAGAGGCACCTCCCTCTAATAATAGTTAGAGCTGTGAAAAGGATTATCCAGACGAGATAACATCGAGGTTTCGAGGTGTCACTGTCAGGTTTAATAACACAAAAGTCTCTTTTTTTTCTTGAACTCTTGCAATGTTCGGCTGACTGGAGATGGAGAGATTTTAAAAACCACACATCGAAACACAAAAGTTTCATGATCTCAGTGCTTTCGGGTCCATGCATGCATTAATCAGTTATCGAACACAAGGTTTTGCCCTATGCAGTGCAAATGATTGAGTATGGGTGGTTTGAACACAACAACATGTCTTGAATGGGAACAAGAGGGAAATCATTGCAGGGTGCAGAGGGCGAACAAACAAATTCTACTGAATATAAAGCCTGTATGTGTTTTCATAATGATATGTGCATTTCTCAGAATCAGTGCTTAGCATAATTACTGATGGCTTTGTAGGTCGACACTAATGAAAGCCTTTCTTTTAAATGTCATACAATCACTGGTTTGTTTAGGGCAGAAAAAACAGCTCTCAGGTTCTCCGCCATGACAGATTGGGTTTATATCTCCACAGAAAAATCTTATTGGGACTTTTTTGTTCATCTTATGCATGCGCACGTTAAGGATTCTTTTTTTTTTAAAGAAGTGGAACTTGGGTGATATTTATTATTATTATTTTCTTTTAAAAATGTAACATCTTAAGAAGATTTTTCAACCTTGCATATTTTTTTTCAACAACCACAGCTTATGTGGTTGCGTTTGTATGTGTTAAGCAGGATATTGTTAATCATCCTTATATAGATCAAGTTCTGAATCGAAACATACTTTTACCTTTTGATGAAATTATGTTAACACAAAGTTCATTTCCAGAGCTTTTAATTGTATCTCACAGTCTTCATCACATTCATGGGGAGCTCTATGATACCCTCTGATGAAGACTATGACATGTAATGCTAATTCTGGGAAAGGCCAATAGGTAGAACTTGTGATCAGATAATTTTGTCCAAGGTCAAGAATGAAGATTTGACCCATGCTAGAGGTCTAATGTTTAGTGGGTATAATGTTTGACGTGTTCCCCCTGCATGGCATGCTCACATTTGCTCATTAGCCCTAATCACAAAGTACAGATGAGGCTGAGGCACAAGTCACTAATTTTGGAATAATTTCCAAAAGTATTGAACATAAACAAATTTGTGATCTGTTTGAAGTGCCAGATCAAAAGTTAAGGAAGTAAAAAAATTACCAGGTTATATCCTCTGGGCACCATGAATATCTCTACCATATCGAATGACAATCCATCTAAAAGTTGTTGATGTATTTCCTAAAAACACGTTCAGTTGAATCCAACCTCTGGGAGCTTCAGGATGAGGACAGGGTAACGTGTTGCACTTTTTTTCTTTCTTTTTTTTTTATCATGTATCCTGTATTTTTTTCCTGGTCTCAAAGATTCACTCTCCGTGTGGAGCAACAGTTGCCAGCTTTCTACCGGCACCGGTGCTACTGGCAGCGGCTGTGACACTATAAGCCAGCCAATCACATGTCATGCTCTGTTCAGACTGCAGAGAGCTCACAAAACCTGCACGATTTTTTTTTGTGCTATTTTCTCTCCATTACCATTGAATCAGGCTGTCAGTTTAGGCCTTGTATTTTCAGCTCAACTCCAATCCTCCTCCTCCTCCTCCTCCCTCCCTCCCTCCATCCCCTAGGCAGTGTCATGGGCATAAAAAGCAGCCTGTTGAGCAGCCATCAGTCTGCTGGCATTTGATCAATGCCCAGGTCCCTTTGTGCTGCTAAGCGACAGATAAAAGAGGCTGTTATCAGCTCCACAACATCAGCCGCAGATAGCTTCGTGGCAGCGGCAGAGCGGGGCCGGTGCGGGGCTGAGGAAGGAGGGGAGAGGGGGGGGTTCACACTTCAGCAAAGTATCAAGGGGGAGAATTGGAGGGGGAGGAGAAGGGGGTGAGGACGGGGCAGCGCACCGTAGGTCAACGCCTTGATACAAGGTTTTACAGCTGTCACCAGCCCTCTGGAGAGAAACACGGGGTGGAGGAGATGAGGAGATGAGGGCATGGACATAAAATAAAAGGCAGTCAAAGATTACGGGCGAGAAATGTTGTAAGAGCCGACCTGAACCTGCAGGAGAGGGAATTGGACTCTGTTGTCTGGTTGAACTATGCGCTGTTGACTGTGACTGCAAAGAGCACGCTGCCAAAACACAAGGCAGCAGGCACGCACATCCACAATCTAACAGAAACACACACTCCATTTGAAACAATACACTAATATATGCTCCTGCAGTATTCATCTAGATATGTATCTATCTTACCTCCAGAGGAACATGACACAATCAAATCTCCAGTTCTGCCAATGCTCACTGTCTCCAGCCCCATAAAAACACTGCCCTCTCCGCTTTGAAGAGTCAATAAGCAGCAGTGGTTGGTACGTTTGTGACGTCTCTTCTCACAACGACTCTGTTGACAATTTTGTCAACACCTTCCTCTGTTTGAAGGAGACAAATATATTCAATTTATGGCAGCGCTTTGACTAAAGCAAACAGAAAAGTTTATACTTGTAAACAGCCTAATGGATTGAAGTGTCCAATTCTGCAAAGCGACGGATGGTACAAATGAGCGTCGCTGCAGAACAAAACGGATTCTGAAGCAGTGCGTGACAAGCAGAGTAATGACACGATGCTCACAGGGCTTTCTTTTTTGATGTGGATTACTGGGAGCGACAAAGAAAACAATGGAATGACAAAAGGCTGACAAGACTGCGGATATCAGCTGCTATTAAAGACCCCGGAGCGCAGACAGAAATAGTCTGTCTCTACCCTAATTTACTCAGGATGGGAGGTGAGGAGAAAGTTTTGAAAATTGTTTCACAAGATGTCGTCTTATTTAAAGCGAACAGGCTCAAGATCGTACCAGAAAATATCCATAGAGAAAATCAGAGTGGAATGCAAATAGTCTCAAATTAGGGAGAGACGCAAGGTGGGCAGCCGTCTGCAGCCCAGACACATTTTAGAGGCAGTTTTTAAGATCAGTGCTACACTCAGGGACAAAGACATTAAAGCTGCTTTCAGACAAGCACTGAAGTCTGGACATTTTCCTAAAAATACAAGGGGCTGTATGTGAGAATGCAAAAGCTCCAGACATATCCTGAAACATTTCCTGCTGGCTGCCTGGTCAAATTTCCAGAAAATGTCCTGGTGAGCCCACGTGGGAAAACAGCAGACAGACCCTAAACTGAAAAAAGGGTTAAACACTGAAGTATCTTATATACAATAAATTATGTTTAAAATAATTATCCATTAATAATTTAATTTCATATTACCATGTACTTCCTCTCCCCTTAAATATTGAAATATTGTACTTTCTGCTCCACTGCTCCATTACTTTTAAGAGTAATTTTGTCAGAGAAATACTTTGTGTACTGCTGAGTACTTCAATCTATTGCATATCATATAGACATGATCAAACCAACATACATATGTATGTATTTAAGATAATATTCATTTGACTTAGTGATATAAAAAGCAGGGGAACTTAGGTTTAAAAATAGGATTAGTTAAAATGGTAAACATGTAGGATCAGCCACTTCCACATGGCTGGCTTCCTCCTTTACTTTCCTCTTTCCATAAGGAAGACGCAGATCATGAAACAGTGTGGTTCCCTGTGGAATAATCATCAGTACAGAGCTACAGTTTGTGTGTGTGTGTGAGTGTGTGTGTGTGTGTGTGTGTGTGTGTGTGTGTGTGTGTGTGTGTGTGTGTCTGTGTGTGTGTTTGTGTTTGTGTGTGTCCATCCCGCTGCTCCACCCACTGATCTCAGAGGTAGGTGATCTGCAGACTCTCTGTCATGCTGAACCTCTTCATAAACACTCCATGTGTTAAACTGACGATGTTCACGTGCATGCGGCCACGTGTAAACACCTGCCGCTGTTGCGCGACACGTGTAGATCTCACCTGTAGAGATGTGAGCGTCAGTGCTTTATTATCAACAACTACTCACATTGATCCTCAGCAGGAAGCACCGTGTGCATGATACAGGTGGAGTGTGTGTGTGTGTGTGTGTGTGTGTGTGTGTGTGTGTGTGTGTGGGGGGTGGGCGGGCTGCTTGTTTTTGTTACATATTTCAGACTTTTCCACCATAAACACTGAGCTAGGCTTCATTGGGACCGAAGCTTAGTCCCGTTAAGGATCGCTGCGCAAACCTGTGTGTGTGTGTTTTCTCTACCTTTATTAGTTTTTACTAACTGCAGTTCAGTTTTTTCTTTTTAGTCTTTTATTATTATTATTATTATTATGTAGTTTCCTTTAATGCAAAGCTTGAAACTTACTTTCATCCTTCTGCATTCCTCGATTTGACCTCATTCTTCTTTTTAACAATTGTATCGTGCTTGAATTTTGTCACACATTTAGTGTTTTTATTTGTATTTATTCTGTTACACTCGTTTTTATTTGTTTTTATGTTCATTTTTATGTATTGTTACTTGTAATTTTGTTTTGAGAAGTACCAGATAACATAAAATATAATTATTATTATAGCATTGTTTCCTTACTGCGAGGTGTTGTCGAGCTTTGTTCGTGAATCCCAGGTCACAATAACACCAAATGAACATCAAGGTAACGACAAGTCTCACTTGGTATTTTCCACCCACTGGTTCATTGATAGAGGCAGAGGGAAAATGATTGTATCCATGGCAACCATCAATACAATTAGCCTAATAACTAGTCATGGAGACTAACAAAGTACGTTAACTTGCTCGATTACTCTTTATCTAATTGTAATTATACCCCTCTTCTATATGAGGGATTCGTCTGTAGCCTCCAATGTGAAAGGAAAAAGGGTTTTCCTCTGTTTACATGTATTTGTAAGTGATGCAGCTGTCATCATCAGCTCAACTCAGATTTTTTGAAATGCAAAAACAATATGATAAATCTTTGCATTAGCAGTATATTAAGTACTTGTGGTAGATGCACACTGTTAAATGTACTGTAAGGAATGCAGGACTTACAATTTTAAGTATTTCCCACCAACAATATTCCAAAGAAAATAGCAATAATTACATTCCCACCCATTTGAAACCATTATATTCACAGTTGTAATTTTAATCTTGTTTCAGCAGCATCTCCCACCTGATAGTGGGTGTCCAATATGACAGTTTGAGAGAATGTTTCCTCCTTTTTCTAAGATCTGCTGTGATTGACTCTGCATGAGTGGGAGAAGGCCTGAGGGGAGTCGGGGGGGTGAAGAGGTAGGGGGTACGGACAGGAGGGTTTGTGTGTGTGTGTGTTGATGGTACGAAGGAGGGTCTCTAAGTAGTGAAGGTCTGTTTGCTCGCCGGAGGGGAGAGGGCTCGGTATCAGAAGTTGCCCACACAGCCAAAAAAGCTTTTCACTCCTTAAAGTCTTCTCAAGGCGATGGTCGGTGAGAGAAGCAAGAAAACCCACCGTGATGCGCCGGCCTTCCCAGAGCTTGTGTTTCTGCTTTTGCCTCCCGCTCGTCTTTGTCTGCCACTTTCAGTCTCTTTGTCTCTACCTCTTATTGTCCTTGTCAGTTTTTTTTCTCCCTGAATATTAAATGGCCTCGTTTTTGTGTGTCCATGCTTGCGTGGTTCGCGATTCAAGATTGCCTTATTTGTCCCAATTACACAGACAATTAAAGTGCAGTGACCGACATTCACAGTGCGTTCACAGACTTAATGAATTAAGACTAAGTGTAGACATAAACCGCGCTCGCACTTCCCTCCCTCCTTATTCCTGCAGTTGTAAAGCCTGGCTGAATGGAGGCAGTTTGTACCTGATGGAGGCAGTTTAAACGCAGGACAGGAGGGGGCCGCAGATAATTTTTACAAGCCTGTTTAGGAAGAACTGTTTGTGTGTGTGTGTGTGTGTGTGTGTGTGTTCCCCTCTTACAGTTGGGTTGCAGATCAGTTGCTACATCCTACACCCATGAAACAAGCAGAGGATTAAATGTAGAAGGACACCGTGAACTGTGTATAGTGACATGTTACTGTCTGTACTGCTGCCTGTGAGCACAGATGGAGGAAGGTGTGATAGGGCGCGAGCAGAGAGAGGTCAAAGAGAGGGAATGAGAAAAGTGAAGGCTCACAGTTTGTTGCCTTTTATTTATGCAGAGAAGGCGGACTGAGAGAACCTGGTCACTTTTAGCGCCCTTTGACTTTACACTCGCACACATCCTGACCCTGGGTCCTGCCCACGAGTCTGCTTCTGCTGGCAGCCCCCACTGCCTCAAGGCATTTCACTGGAAGATATAATTTCACTTCCCCCATAATCTGAAAACTTTCCCCTTGAAAGGAGATTTCAAACTGAATTTAAGGTCACGAACATGAAATATAAGAGATATAAGACTGAGCAGCCATGTAGGCTTCACTAAACAACGTTACTACCTTGGTAGAAGAAGTACTCAAATATTTCACTTAAGTAAAAGTACAAATATACAGGCAAAATGTTCTCAAGTAAAAGTACCACATTAAGTAATTAGTAGCTTTTTTAATATACTTTGACCAAGTGTACTGTATTCCCTAATGCAACAGTCCACTACATCATCATGGCTGAGTCTCAATAGTAGGGTTGGGTATCTTTTTTTCTGATACAGAACCAAACGAAGGTCAGAGGTAAGAGCAGCTTTTTTTTGGAAGTTGAAATTGAACATTTAAACTGTTAACAGCATAAATCACTTAAATACAGAAATATAAATAAATGCAAAACTTCTGACAAATTTACATTTTTACACATAATATATAAAATGTAACATAACTCAACTACAATAATTAAACACTACAGAAAATGATTATCACCTGACCAATAATGGTCTCTAATGAAAAATATAGAGGATATAAAAAAAGGAGAAGATAATATATAACTTCAGGCTGTTTCTTTGGTTAAGTCAGAACCTCTGTTACACTGGTTGCTTGCTCATATTTGACACAGTAGGGATCAGCAGTGATCATGAATAAATACAGTATACCGTATCACAATTTTCAGAAATGAACTCTGGAGAAATGTCCACACAATGGGGTCCGAACTTTCTCAGGAGTTTCACACATGAACGACGCAGCAGGAGATTCTCTGGGCAGAACCGTTCATAATAACACAGAGATCTCTGAAGCGTTCAGATGGTGGTGCAGCCTGCGGGAGGTAGCACATAATGTATAAATCTGCTGCAGATATCATGTGTTTGTGTTTCCATCAGCACAGTGGTCAATAAGTGCCATACAAATGTAGATAAATGACCAGATTTGTTTGCACATAAGAAACCTCCATGCTCCAAAATTCCCTGACAAAATTCTGCCTCACACAATCACAGAGTATTCAGCATTTTGTTATTCTGCTTTATTTCCTCATTCTGCTTCCTCTCGTCGATACCGTGGGGCTCCCAGACTGTAGACTACGCTGTCCAGAGGGCTTGTTTGTAGCTGGTTGTCAGGTTAGAATGATCATTTAAGTGAAGGAAAAGAGGGTGAGGAAGTACATGCTGCACAGAAAGTGTCAGCTGTGTGTCTTTGGGGAGACAACTCTCTCAGACCTCCGAGTCTTGCACGAGGAGGCCTGCAGGCTAAGAAAAACAAGTCGGGGGTGATGCTGGGTTAAGGCAGGTTTTGGTGTGTGTGTGTATGTGTGTGTGTGTGTGTATGTCTGCTGCCTTGTTTGCAGGCCACACATCAGGCGGCAGATGGCTAGAAACACTGCAAACCAGGGAGATTGACAGGCTCTATCTTGTGTCTGCGAGCTCCCATCCACCACTTGTCCACCATGTGACATCGCCTGTCACACCACTTTGTCACGGCAGGGGGGGGGGGGTTGTAACACACGTCCATGCACAGACACACATACACACACCCTCCGTTTCAACTTTTTAGATCAGAGTGCGAGAGTGGGAGGTGCAGGGGGAGACGCAGAAAGACAGATAAAGGCAGAGGGGGAGAGAAATAGATTTCGTATTCACTGGGGAGAAAAATGAAGTGTTGTTCAAGGATCTGAGGGCCATTTAGAAGAAAGAGCCACCTCAAAAATGAGCTGCTTTCTATTCATGAACTGAACTACAAACTCCCAATGTGAAGGGCAGAATGGAAAGTGCACAGCTGCTTACTGACTTAAAGGGATTCTTAATTTGGAGGTCTGCTGCTATAGGGTCTCTCACACACTCGAGCATCAAAACACACCAGTGCCGCTCCATCTCCGCTTGCTTTTCTGTATTCTTGCCAAAGGTAATGTGTACATCTTAATGTTTCTGACAGCATAGCGTTCTTATCCAAAAGCGCAGCCCACCAAAAGTCAAGTGTTAACAGCACTGTTGTGCTTGTGAAATTGCTCGGTTTTAATGCCAGACAAATGCAGCGCCGCTCAAACCAAAGGCTTATTTCAAAAGACTTGCTTCATAAATTGTGTTGTATGCTACAGGGCAACAAAGTTTTTAAGTCGTCATTTTAGAGATGGGCAGGGTCGTTTTTCTGGCAGCACCGGGAGCTGAGAGTGAAAGCTGCACAGTTCATAAGTAAACAAATGTCAAGCCTAATGATTTTAAATGAGGGGAAAATAGCTTTCTATAGGATAACAGATTGGATGCTTGAGGTCGAATGATTGCAATAAAATAAAGCTCAGCCGAAGTTGGAGGGTTTGATGTTAGTAAAAGTTGACTTTCTTCACGAAAAGGGTTTTAATGGGTTTTAAACCAAACTTAACTGTGGGTTGATTTCATAGTGTTGCGTGCAAGTAATACATTCTTTGTTAAAGTATTGACTCAAATGTTTAAGCTTGTTCTCAGTGGAGGTTCTGATCTATCACTAAGTCCAAAAATGTCTGTCTGTATGTGGGACGCATATCTTGAGAACCATTCATCTTATCAGTTTAACACCTGGCATGCATATTGTTAATGGCCCAGGAAAGTGCTGTGTCAAATTTGGTGCAATTTGGACACATGATACTTTCAATATGAATAAATCTGTTGAAGTTGGTGGTTGCCTTCAGTGGGTGAACAAGTCGTCTTCTACGTCCTCGTATAAACTACAGCAGTGATCGACAACCGGGTAAAATCCTTGGTAAAAATCACTGCTGTATCATTTCATATCCGACTAACATACACATTAGTGTGATTCACAGGTGCGGATCTCTGTCATGGCAACACCATTCAAAGAATCACTTGCTTTATATCAAGATGTATTAGCGAGCTTTCGTTTAAAAAAGGCGTTGTAACTTGGGTCTGACGACTGTATTGACATGCAATGTATGAAAAAGAACCACAATAAATGTATGTGTTGGGATTATTCTACCTTAAACCTGGCACCACTAAATGTTGTGCCTTTGGGCATACAAAAATGTGGCTATCTGAAAAATATTTAATATTAATATTAAAAATATTAACATCAAATAATAACTTTAATTGACATTAAAGTTACCTCGGGGCACCACCCTTCAAAGGAAGGAAAAAGATTTACTGATTTAGTCTCATGAAATTACTGACCACAATTTTGGAACTCTGATTTATAACTACAACCAAAATGATGATAGAATTTAACAGTCCTATGCATATCCCTCTTGCTGGTTTGTGGCCCTGGGAGACTGAGTTGTGGAAGATGTGGTCAGGCTTTGGCTACACAAACTCTGCACACAACGTCCAGCACATAAACAATGAAAAAGGGAACTGTTGAGGAGGACTCACTAATGACAAGGAATAAGTCTGAAGTAGCTCTGCAGCATTAACACAGGAGGAGAAAACAGCCCGTTCCAAACAGGCAGGTTTAGAACACTGCACTAGTCTGATTAGAAGTAAAACTTGCATTATAGAAGGATATTGCGAACACATTTCAATATAATTTATAACATTTTGTTTGACAGCTCAGACATTTTTCATTTAAAGGAGAAAGCACAGGTTATTCCTTCAGTCAAGTAGCTTTTTATTGTAGTTGGCACCTTTTTAGTGGTGTAATGATTCACTGATTTAAATCAATACTGTCAGTTTCACTTCTCTGATGCAGTGGCATCGATTTTTAAACTGCTCGAGTCTGGCCAGAGCCGGGAGAGGAGCTGTGTGCGGCCTTGTCTTTAAAAACCCCCACAAAAAAACAGGTGGCTCATTTCTGCCTGTTACCCAGTGAGTGATGTCATATAGAATATGACTCCTGTCTCTCACCTTTTATGTAATCTCACACATGTTGTCAGATGTGTGAATTCAAAAGATCTTCTGGTTTTGTTCCTTTGTATATTTATGGTAAAACTATGGATGCATGATATCGATTTTTCAACTGATCCTGATAACCGAAAATGATCTAATTCTCATGGTGATACTTGCAACTGATAATCTCACATTTTTGTATTTAAAAAAAGAACTTCATATAACCTGATCGCTGTCGATTTATGTGAACTGGAGCACTCCTGTTCGTGCAGTAATGCCTTTCTTATGTTGAAGTCTTCATCCAGCTACTGAGCCATTAAACTAAGCAGATATTAGGCAAAACACAAGATATTAGATTATTTGTAATTCTTTAAAAATTCACAACATACTTTTCATTCACAAAGTTAAGTAATAATTCTTAAAATTGATAATCTATGTTCTAAGTTTTATTTTTACCCATCCTGCACAATTCCCACGTTAAATTAAATTCCAAGGAAACAAGGTTATTTTATTTCTACTTTCACCCTAATCCATATATTATCTTTTTCCAGTTTACACAAAGACACCAGTCAATTACTGTTCCAGAGTTATTTGGAGATGCTGGTTTAACGGAAATTTGAACTGCTCTTTAATACTGTCCTGAACAATATGCAAACAGTAACCTTTTATTTAATATGTTTGGTGATCGTGTCTCAAATACATTTCTGATTAAATTTCACAAGGCATATAGGTAAATCTCTGTCTAACAGTTAGCCAACTCAAACTGTCATGCATATTCATTACATTAGTTATCTAAGAGCACTTTATTCGGCTACTTAATCAATTTAATCGATTTTAAAAATAGTTGGCAACTAATTTAGTCAGGTCTGTTACAATGCATGGCACACACTGTGGCAACATCTCCTGGAGTGGGGGCAGTAAACCAGCCAATCCTGTGCCTTGTGTTTGCTCAGGTGACGACGCCGTCTCCTCTCAGGAGTAAATGTTTGAAAAATGGTGGAGACGAACGGTGCTAATGATGCAGAGGAGACGGGTCGTTAAAAGTGTGAGATCAAGTCTTCCAAGAAGACTGTTAGCTGCTAACTGTGTAAAGCTGCCTTCACAATGAAAAGCACCACAACATCACTGGTGGCATGAAACTGAGGAGGAAACATGTTGGAGGCTTCTGCTTCCTCCTCATCTTCTTCTCTCAGTTTACTGGAGGATCGTTAACAACCTAAAGTTCAGACTGCACTGATGTTGTGCTGCTGTTTCATGTGAAATCAGCTTTACACAGGTTTTCTTTCAGGTTTTAATGTAAAACGATGACACACTTTTAACGACTGTCGACATTCCAATTCGACTGGAAATGGCGTCATTTACACCATGTTTTTAAATGGCTGCTCTGATCCTCCTCTTGAATGGAATTTGAATGTCGGGGCTTCTGGACACTTGGATGGCACAACAGGAGCAGTGTGGAGGCATTTTCAGTTTTTTTCAGTTTTTTTACATTTGAAGAAGAATTTACCATTTGCTTCAATTATTGGATTCGGCTGCAACGCTGTTTACCCCTGGAACTCCAGAAGTGTTTTGTGGACTCAAACACTTCACCCACCCCTCCGTCGGCATAGTGGTGAGTAGTTAATGAGTGGATTTTTATTTTTGGGAGAACTATCCCTTTAAAGCTTTCATTTCCTCTTACACAGAAAGGACTTCACTGTTTTTAGGTCTGAATTACTGGATTGTAAAAATTATTATTGTGTCACAAGGAAACAGAACTGAATCAGATAACACACTGACACTGTCTGGTTGTCATTTATCTCAGCTACATACATAAATAGACTTCTTATCAATGTTTATTAAACCAGTGCCAGGAAGACAAATATGCACCACTCACCCATGAATGAATTCAGTCTGTATTTTCTTCTGAAGCTATTCAAATGATCAGCAATGATCAAATACTCATTACATTTCATTAAGTCACATAATGGAGAATTAAACCCTGAATAAACACATTCATCTACAATTTTAGCTATAATGTATTTATTCTGTTAAAATCGTGTGCATATAAAAGTGCTGTTGTTACATGTGAATGTTCAATTATATGTAAAATTGAATTTACATGTACGGTTAAATTTCAGCAACTTCATATCTACTTTTGTTCATATTCCTCTAAGTGCAAGTGAGTACCAGAGGAAACATGTTGATGATGTACAACAAATCTTGTTTGGCTTTAAAAGGAACAACCACAGTCATGGTCCCGCATAAAACTCTTATGATGTGATCATCATTCATCACAGCTGGCTGTTCATTTTTGACAGGCCATGACAGCTTAACTGTCTCTGAAGCTGGCCAGCATCTTCTGCTCCAGTGTCCAGTCCAGAGCCACATGGCCTGGAGCGCTGTTGTCCTCTAATATGAGCAGCAGTCACACACCTTCCATCTCCAGGAGGGCAAACAAGTTGCCAACTGAATTTGAACAAGGAGAACAAGGTGTATGGAGCACCCATCACACAGACGATAACAGCTTTCCAAACACTTGCATAACAACAATAAACCTCAGCAGGGAACACTTCTGTCAGTAAAGAAATCGACAGGTCAGAACTCCAGTTTTTAAAATGTGCTGCCTTTGGGCTGACAGTGGACACTCTTAACATTTATATTCCTTATTAAATTGTGGTTGTTCAATTCCAATGAACATAAAATATGACAATGACAGATGCAGTGTAAACCTGCCTGTTTGTAATTAGCTGTTTGCTTTGCCTGTGGTGATGCTGCGCAGTTTTCTTTCTAAAAATGTAAAAGTGAACTGTGATTAACTGGATTCAGTTTTTTTGCACCGATTTAAAGGTCAATGTTTTTCATTAGATAAAACTGAATTTACCTTATTACTGTTCACTTGTGTGGCTTATATATACGCTTGAACATTTACTCAACTGTTGTTTTTTTCATACATTGTATGTCAGCTATTTCAGAGATCTGTTGAGCAATCAGACTTTTCAAAATAAAAGATCTTTAATTTTGCTCAGTATAAAGCATCGAAGCAGAAAACAACTGGCTTTTACTTTGTAGAGAAATCGCTACAGAGGAAATGACACTGTCAATGTTGCTGCTACGACGGAGATCAGCACCCGTAAATGTCTGTATCAGTCCACTATGGTGGAATGAAAATAATCAGATTATCAAAATCATCTTGCGACAGTTTTGACCCAGTTGCGGACCACTGCTGTATCTGTAGAAGAAGACATCTTCGACTTCGTCCACAGACTGACTGTTAGGACTGACTGCAATGTGCTGTTTGCCTGTTTGTTCACATTTTGTTATTGAACGTATCACATGTCCAAACCGCACCAAATTTGATCCTGTCAAGTGTGAAGCCCATTATACGAACATTTTGCAAGATATGCGTTCCACAGACAGACAGACGTTTGTGGAATTAGCGGGCAGATGAAACGAGACAGAAGAAATTATTCATGTACAGTAGCATGCTAGGATGCATACGATGAGAATTTAGGGTTTGCCCCAGGAAAGTTGTTAGGCCCGCTGGCTAGTAACCTTTGATGGGGGCCTGTGGCCAAATGTCTTTTTATACGGGGGCCCGGCGCAGGCCAGTGACTTGATAACCAAATTTAAAAAAGCTATAACACAGATTCCATAGGGCCCTACTTAACATGTCACAACCTTTTCCTTTGACTTCACTTCTACCTAGTGTGCAGTCTAGTGTGTGTGTAATTGCACGAATGGAGAAACAGTGCATGAGTCAGGTTACCAGCTGCCACTCAATGATTAGGCCTGCCATTACAACCCTGTTCAGAATCGCCACATTCAGCTTGACTCCGGCCTCTGTCTCCGGACCACATGCCAGCTCTACCACACTTCCCTCCTCCACCTCTCAAGCCAGGCACCCTGCTCATTCACATCCACTCCAGTCATCTCTCCCTCTTACCTTGTTCTCCCTCGCTCCGCTTGTCCCTGGACATCCCTGGTCCAGGTCACTGTTACCTGCCTCACCAAGAGGAACAGTGAGCATGGACAATGGCTGTGTCCGAAATCACTCACTTATCACTATATAGTAAATGGTCCCAGTCTTTTTACCTAAAAGTTGGACTGACGTTGTTGTTGTTCGTCACAATTCTGCGAGAATGACGTCCGTTACAGGTGCTGACAAAATGCAGTAGTCTCCGAAAGTTACATATTTAATTTTTTTGCTGATCAGCTCATGTATAGTCCTTTACATAGAATAATCTACATAGGGAAGTAGGGGTTAGTGAATGAGTGGTTAATTTTGGACAAGGCCAATCACTTGCACTGAAACTTCTAACAGACTACCGGACTTACTTTCACCTCTGATTACTGATCAGCAATGTATTGTATGATCCCATGTTGGGGTATTTAATGAGTGACTGATAAAAAGCAGAACACTAAAGTCATTTTTGACAAGGACGTGAGCAGCTGGGGGCAATTTAAATTTTCCAAAAAGTCTCATTTTAACTTCATTTCATGTCAGGCAGTGGAGGTAAAACTTAATATCCCCATTCCATAACTTCTTTTGGATCTCCATGCTCATCCTTTAAGTCTCTTTCACTTTGTGTTTAAGTTTCCCATAAATAAATAGTAGAGACTAACCTCCTGAAAACTGATAGTGTTTGCAGAACTAAATCCCAGATCCTCCGAATTAAAAGTAAAAGGCCTTCTAGCGACTTTTCCTCCATCTCCAAAGGATGGGAGAGATGAAATCAAATCTCTCGGCTGTGATGTATCAAAGACTAATAACTACAATTGAACGTGTTAGACGGCGCTAATCCTCAAAGCGAAGTGAATCTCCAGGTACTGAATTATTTCTGTGGTTTGGGGTTTTTGATATTTTGTGACAATTTTCTCTTGCGCACACACAAAGTAAAGTCCTCCTCTTTCTCTTCCCTCACACTTAAAAGAACTCTGTGGTTCGTCGCTGCAGAATGACCTTTCCCCTGATGTCCACATGGCTGCAGCCGTCACACCTGAGACGAGAGGTAATCCATGTCCCCTCCTCCCTCCCTTTGATAGCACACAGACACTCCTACAGACGGCCTGTGTCTATATACAGGTAGTGGTTAAATACACAGTCTGCTCTTTCCTTATGGGTGAGTCGTTGTGAGACCAAATTTATTTTCATTAAAGCAATTACATGTCTTAAGGCATTTTGGGAGGCAGTCGAGTCTTACTAAAATAATAATCTTCCTGAAATAATAATCTCCCTGAAATAATAATCTTACTGAAATAATAATCCTACTGAAGTGTAAGACAAATATTTTAACAGTGATGATTCTTTCTCTGTTTTAATCACTTCAGAAAATGTGTCTTGTTTTATTTATGTAGTTTTACAAGTCAAGGCTCATTTGGCTGCTATTTGTATTTCATCTTCCAACAACATCATCCAAGACTTTTATTCTGTGATTTCTGTTATCATTTCATCATTATTGTAACTGCTTTTGAGTTTGCCTAATTACACTGATAACTCAAAAGACCAAAGGCGATGGGGCCAGTCATTTTTCTTCTTCTCTGATATTCTTCTAGACATATATTACTTCATTTAAATTCCCTCATGATAACTGGGCAGGTTCTGGGCTCTGATTGGGCTCCTTTTTGTCAGTGCAATTTGGCAACACTGTGTCTCGCAGTTATCACAAGACATTCTGAAAAATGGAAGAAATCCCTTCAAGACAGGCCCAGGGAAAGTCGGTACATCATTAAATTGAATTACGTTTCACATCACCACAGCTAAATAAACTCTACCGATGAGTCAGTGATGATGAGTCTCCCCTGAAGGTGTTTCAGAAATATCTGCCCTGGAATAAAAACTAACTATAACTTCTCAGTTGAGTGTACGAGAACTAAGTTTCAGTTAAAAACAATGTATTACAGGATGTGGCAATTTTGTGGATTTTATTATTTTTTATAATTGTTAATAATTATAATTGTTTTCAGACATTAATCTATTACATATTACGAACACAGCAAGAGGTTGTGCGGGTCCGACACAACAGGAAAAAGCGTTCAGGCCAGCGGGGTCGCCTGGGTTTGATCATGAGGGAAGCAGGACATGACGTACGAATTATATGTTTTTGAATACAGTAATTTGACCCTTGCACTTATCGCCAAAAGCTCAAATTTCATTGACTTTCCAAGTTCACATCTTCATTAACATTGTCTATGTGTATGGGTACCCTTTTTCATCCTGATATATTTTATTCTTCCAATTTCACATCCGTCGCGTGTTAGAAAAGTCATTGACACTCTCACTGGCTTGCTGCGAATATTCTGATCACATGGGCACGCTCGTACATTTTTTAGACATTTTACGTGGGGGCTGGCAGGAGGGGGTTTGTGTCCCATACAGCCCCTCCGGAAGATTTCATGAAAATGTCCACATTTCAGTTTATGTCTGAATGCAGCTTGTTTCTACTTTTGCTATTTATTATATGGTCATCTGCTCCCAGCACAGCTCGTTCTCCCTAAACAGGCCACATAACTTTTATTATGGGTATTTAATGTATTTAATGTACTCTAGCAAAATAACCAAAGGTGCAGGTTTACTTGAGGACTGCTGAAGAACATTTGAAAAGGAACATTAGCTCTTTTATTTCCTGACAGAAGACATTATTCACTTAATGCGTCTTGTTAGCACATTTCCCACACATACATTAACACGGCCATATGGAATTTTTATCTACAGATTGTGATTGACAAACTAGATCACCCATATGTCACGCTTTAAGCAGGTAATGGGTGTTAAATTTACTGAACTGAGACATTCTGTTTTAATCTTTGTTGTTGTTGAGGTTCGTGCTGTCTCAAACAAGTTTACATTTCCAATCACTTATGAGCTGGTGTTCACAGGCGCTGGGTACTCTGCCCCTTGGCAGGTTCATTCTGACAGAACATTGGATTTTGTGGCAAACGTCACTTTGCTAGGTCGAGTGTATGTGCAGGTATATATTGTATTATAGTCACCAAAATTATCATGGTTATCAATATTATAGCAGTTAAAATGTGGTGATAATTTTCAAAAAGTACTGATACACAAATTGGAAGTAATTTAAATCATTATTATCTAAATAATATTTTTATTATCAATGAAAATAATATTTCACCAACCCCATATCAAATTTGCAACATGAACATTGAAGAAGACAGACATTCACTTGCTAAATGACCTTTTTGTTTTATGATGAAAACCCTGAACGCAGGTTTAAAATAGACCTTAAAGCTGCGACATGGACCTTTTCATTTTTGTTGATTTTGGCACAAAAGTGGTGGTTTTCCCACCATCTCCTGTCATGAAAACCTCGGTATGGCCAGCATGTGCATTGGAGGGAGTGAAAGAAAAAGACAGGATGCATAAGAGTAGTGTTCCTCGTGCAGCAATAGGGATGAGTTAATGCATCTTTTTTTTGCTGTGTGTATCTTTTGTTGTTTATGTCGAAACCACATCTCGCAATTCAAAAATATAATCAACATAAGACATACCTGTTTAGGAGGAAGAACGGCAATTCAGGATTGGTTCTGAATCCTTTCTGATCAAGTAATTCTCTCCATCTGCTGAATGCCCGACTGAGGTTGACTCGCAGTTTACCTCGTGCTTTTTCACCAGCCCTTTTAGCTTTTCTTTGTTCTTCAGTCCTTTCTCTTCTTTTTTCCTTTGCTGATCCTGCCCGAGCATCAGCCATGACTACAAAATGCAACGTAACAAATAAAAATATCTAATAACAAGACTGCTCCAGTTTCCTTTCAACCAGCCAGCGTGCTACTTATTGTGAAGGTTTGGCTTTAAATCCGGCAGTAAATGGTTTCTTTTGACCTCGCCGGTGATCTGACCCGAGAATAATTCATAGAAAAAGCCAATTTCTTTTCTCCCTTTCATTTTACTGTTGTAGGTCATAAAGAGGCAGCAACATTAAAATGAGACCGTTTCATAACCTGTTAAAAAATCCTTGTAGTACATTTCAATAAGTAAATCAAATGTGCATATATGTACAACAACACAACCATTATGAACAAAGTATGTGCGTGTAAGAACCAACTAATGTCAGGTGTTGATGACACATGAAACAATACAAAACAAGCGGAGCAGAGGCAGAGTGGAGGAGAAACTGTTTACAATTTGTTACATTAAATGTAGATGTTGACCCCAAATGTCGGTTAGGACAAAATATCAACGGTTGTTAAACACACGCAATTTAATGACAGTGGATGTTAGCAGATGCTAGCTATGAGCAGAACGCGAGCAGCTCATGCTGTTACAGTAGCAACCAAAGCACGGTACCTAAAGATTTAAACAGAACTGTCAGGAATATTACCACAGCATACCGTGAAACCAGTAGGTGTTTTATCCCTAGCGTGCACAGAGTGGAGATGTTGAGAGGAAGAAAGAGACAATGTGAGGGAGTAAAACTACACGAGAGGGGTTATTAATGCACATCAATATGGATAATGGTAAACATAGTGTGACAACCTCATTTCACCAAATACATTTACAGAATATATTTTTGTTTGCTCAATTAAATAATTCTTTGCTTACATGTAACTTCTCTTCAAATCAAAATTCATGTTTTTGCAAAAATATATTTTTCTGTGCTCCAATTCTCAAATTGCTTGCTCAGGAGTGAGGGACAAACATAACACCATCGTTTTACACAGGGCCCAGCCAGCTGAATAAAGGTGAATCACAGCCAGTGCTGAACAGAGCTATCTTAGTGATATTGCTCACGTTTACTAACTCAATCCAACCTGTTAATAATGAAAAATGATCAGGCAGATGAAATCACCAGAGATTGATACTAACAGCATTAGCCCATGCAGCCCATCAGCAATAATGATATTAATGGGCAGGCTGGGAGATGCAAGGATTTCAGCTGAGTAAATTCTTAAATCAATATTCTTTCATTAGATGTTCACGCCCTCTAAGAGCAGTGCACAGAAGAACCTGGTTTTGTACGTGTGCAGGCATGTGTTCCACGTGCATGTGTTTGGACCAATGACCACATGTATCTTAAACATGCCCACGGCCGTCACATCTCGCTGTTATCTTCATTTCTGTCCCTGCACCTCATCAGCAGCATGTCTATCTGTCACGCTGAAGGGAGGGCCTGACAACGACCATTTCCATAATTATGTCCCACCCCCGCTGCACCACCACCCCACTCCATGCATTCCTCCGGGGTACGAAAAAGGCACCACGCCTTCCTACCTCCCACGTGGGGACACAATCATGTCAGCGGTCCCATTCCACCTGCAACAGAGAGCATCAATTTGCATGGCGCTTACACGGTCAGACTATAAAGGTCCAGCCTGCGACTATAGCAGTGCCCCGTCCTTCAACAATTACAGATAACAAGATGAACACTGGAATTGAAAGCCATCAGGGTTCCTCTTTCAGCTGAGCGTGAGTGACCGTATCGGCCCCCTCCATCTGTGTTAACCTTGGGTTTTTGTGTGCTCAAACTCAAGCCTGCCGTGTTTTCATTGGCACTGAAGTCAAGGTGGTGGCGGGTGGGCAATGGGCAACACTACCCATTTCACCCCCCTACCAACCGACCCACACACACACACACACACACACACACACACACACACACACACACACACACACACACACACACACACACACACCCTGCCATTGCTAACTCATGTTTGCCATTTCCCCAGCAACACCCCACATTGTCTCACCGCCCCCAAGCCCCATCTGCTGGGGTTGAAAGGGTTTTAATTTTCAATCCAAACGCGTCTCTTTGGCTCCTAATGTGGCAGCATAGTGTAGCCATAACGCGCAGGGATGTTTGTAATGTTTGTGTGGCCCGGGTGTTAAATGCTACCTGTCCCTGTTAAGCCTGTCTGGCCATGCAGATAGCCTCCACTCGCAGGCATTAGGCACAACTGGAATAGTTCTCATCTGCTACGGGGAGCATGGTCGGGTCTGATAATAAGGTCTTGATAGAGGGCATTAACTTGATGGCTTCTGCAGCCTGATATACCAACAGACCGTGGGCAAGGGCAGAGACTCAGGGAGAGACAGAGAGCCAGAGACAGCAGACAGTAGTTGTGCGTCAATTCACATATCAGTCATCCATTTGTGAAATGAACACGTTGAATTGATTTACTTGCAAATCTGGATCGAATTTCTAAAGGAGCTTTGTCAGGTTGGACTATGTCTGGTAAGCTGTGATTGAAGTTGACATGCATGCAAAATCAAAATGATGTTTGTTGGTGCCAGTTAAAAAAAAGAAAAAAGAAAAGCACAAGGCAAAGCAGTTGATCATTAGCAAGACAAATATCTCGACAAGTCCAAGACTGTTACAAGGCTACTTTTGCTTTTATGTATAGTATCAAAAACTCCCTTGCTTCATGCTGTTTGATGAGTCATGCAACATGTTAAAGTGATCATGATGTGATCGTAACATTGTGTCTTTTATGTAAGTAACTATTTACTTCTAATACTTCCAGACTCCAGCTCAAATTCAACTTGTGATGTAAACAATTAAATATGAACACCTCTGCTATAAGTACTATACATGTCCATTTATAATACTTATAGTCCTATAAATGTCATGACTCCAAGTCCCATGCACTATAAAACTAGAACCTTTATAAATAAATAACAATTAGAGATTATTAGGGTGTAGAAAGTTAAATTATCAGCATTCGGTGTAATTTTTTTTGCCAACTAGTGAAGTTAGTGAACACGAGGGAGTCCTGAAAACTAAAATCTTAATCCATGATTTATTACAAATAAAGAAAGTTTAGCTATTTTGCTTATTTGCATATACGTCCTAGTTTATTAAATTATGGTTAAAAATTCACCAGAAATCCTTCCTTGTTTCTATTATGAGCAAAGTTCCCTGATGGTCATTACCTCGGCCAAGGATAACCATTTTTTTGTTTGTTGGGTTGCATTAAAACTGGTGCAGATCCAGATCAGGGACGAACCCAGCATTTTTTCCCTTTTACATTGTCTGTTCAAGGTGGAAATGTTATGCCTTTTTTCTACCCTGCCATCTTACCTTGCAAAAAAGTTACAAACACAGAATGGGGCATAGTTTTTTAGACAATAAGGCTAGTCTAAGAGGTACCGACATGGCTGCTCAAGGTAGAGCTGTCATGGCAGAAAAGCACTCTGACAGTATTGAGTGACATGTCACTGACTCTAGAACTTTGGTATGTTATTTACAATCAGACCTTGGGTCAGCACTAAACCAGCTGTTCATTGTAAGCAAGCAAAATTGGCATGAGGAATCTTAGGATAGATTTTTTATGATATATTGAAAAATGTCAGGTGCAAAAGATACCAATACTTCCACTACTGCAACTTTCTGAATATTAGATGTGGTTGAAAACACATTGAAAGTGTGCATATAAAAAAGTTTTGTTCGGAACATAAAGCTGTTGGCACTAGTGTTTCCCATGCATGTTCTTGCATTTCAAACTCAAAAGCACCACTGCACACCTTGTTTTCAAGGAGCTCTCTAGAGCTCTCGCCAGGGGTTCACAGTAGCTGCCTTTTCCTCTTTCTTCCTGCAGGTAATTGTGTAGAAACAGGGTACAATCACTGACGGTGACAGTTTTCTCACCCTGAGTTGCATCTAAGAACGGATCAAGAACTTCGATCAGCTCTCTAAGCTGAGTATATGCTGACAGAGATAAGATAAGGCTTTTGTGCCCATCCCATTCCAACACAGTGGATCATTTTTGCATGTATAAAGGCACAAAAGCCTTCACCTGATTCAGAGTGAGGTTCCATCAAAAGGCATTCACTGTTGAAATTGTTTTACCACCAAACCATGCCTCAAAGTGATCTTTAACTGAGGTGTTGTTGTCGAGGAGGTTGGCTGCTTGGAATACCTTTACCTTGACTGCTTGTTGATCAACTGGCATCAGGTCTTGCCTGTTTCATCCTTTTCAAATCTGCTGCGATCATGAACTTCGGCATCACTGGGATATCTTTGGAGAAGCTGGCCCGGAAAGCTTTTCTCATGATGGAAACATCAGATCATCCTTTATGAAAGGAAAGGAGAAAATGCTGCCCCACATTTAAAATGAAAACATTGTAGTTGCACCTGGACACACCCACGTAAATATAGAACAGCTTTTAATTCTCATGACATGATCCAGAACTGATGTAAACATCACATGATCGTCTGAGCTCCGGATTCTTCTCTGTCACATCTGTCCACTCAACAACAAACATAAGGAACTAGTATGTTCAGTTCAAAACATCATCATCATAACTAAACACAAATATAAAAGTAATTTAACCCCCCCCCGATTGTGGAATGCACACAAAAAAGATTTTCTCCATGTATATAAGGTTTTCTCCACGTATATATTCCTGACATTATTATATTATTTCAACATTTCAGTCCTGTTTGTTTCATTTAAATTGTTTTATTGTTATTTCCTGTGAGTATTTCCTCTGTATAAAATGAAATCATATATTCTCAGGACTCATTTTGTTTTAAACAGGAGACCTTATTATAACTGTCAGCGCACAGCCTACAGCACAAAGTACTGTGTGTTTTGTGCGTACCTTCTGTTATAAATAGTTGTTTTAAAAAAAAAAAACGTAGACTGTAAGTGGAGTCGGATTGTCGCCGCACAGTTCTCATTTCCTGACTCCTTAAGTCTTCTCTTTCTCATCTTTCCTTCACCCCATGATGTATTAAATCGGGGTCAAAGAATAGTGATTAGAAAGGAGATTATTTGGACTTTCCGAACGCAGCCTCGATGTGGCCTGCCATGAGCGCTCTATAGTCAGAGACGACTGACGGCATATTGAGAAGACGGAATGCTAACGCAGACAGAGCAGAGCCCCTCCTCACAGGGCAAATAAGTTCAGATTTTACAGATAGTCATATGTTCACCAATGATAACAGACATATTGATCTCCTGGTGCCGGTTGTGTTAGTTTTAGTCCTTGGATGGAACTATTTCATTATATTTTATCTGCTACATTGTTATTTTCTCCATCTTAAATCTTTGTCGTGAACATGACTGTAGCCTACTTGTATAGTCTGATTAAAAACCCAGTGATCCTGTGTACAAAGACAAGAAATCTCCAGGAGAAATCCAGTTGAGGAAAACAGGTTTCTTTAATCCCCACCTCTATTACAAGCAAACAAAGCAAAGGATTTGTTTTGAAAACGAAGGATGATCCTGACTTGATTTAAATAAAAACAGTTCACACTTGTCTTTTAGTGTGGCATCTAGAACATGCAACATTGCATTTCACTGTATTGTGTGTGACAAATAAAACCTTTTGAATTCTTGATTAGAATTTTGTGAAAGATAACATGACATGATCTATTCACCTAACACAAAGAAACAGATGAGTGAGACAAAAATGAGGATGGAGAGGATTTCAGAAAATGATGAAACAAATCCCATAAAGCACTTAAGAATATAATGACAAATTAACGGGAGAGAAAGAAGTCCACAAAAGACTATAGGGGAAAAAGGCTGCTCTGTTTTCAGTGTCTGCACCAGTCAGAAATCTGATAAGCACAGATCCTCCATAGCACTGCTGGCGCCCCTCAGCCGTCTCTACAGACTGAAGGGAGAACACGGTGCAGTGTTTATCACCCCATTGCCATCATTAGGAATTACACAGATTAGCCCTGACATTCTCGCAGATGAGAGGGGTAACAAAGGGAGCAGGCTATTAGCATGCTAATGCTCGTCAAAAGAGTTCAGAGTGGTCCTTTCATCTAGGCTTAAGCACTCTATTCGGCTGAAAAGCGCACTGATAATACATTTCTGACTCACCTGCGAGCATGTCTGTGTGCATATTAAGTGCATACAAAAAAAAAATGTGCGTGTGTATCTGTGTGGTGATTTCACAGTGACAAAAAGTGGGGCTAGATTTGAGTTGCTTAGCAGTGACAATGCTATAAGAGACAGAACTGTTCAACTGTTCCCCACCAGCTATTTGTAATGGTCATTAGGCAGGCAAATCTTGCTTGATTTGCCTGCTACTGCAGCGTGTTTGCCTGTCTTTCTCTCACAAGGTGGCAGTGTACCGCCTTGATTTCTCTGCTCCAGTGGGAGAGAACCCGTCTCCTGGACACGATCAAGTCTCTCAGTTTGGACTAAGTGAGAAAGGTATCGGCTGAAGAATACAAATGCTCATAGTAGCGTCTCTCAATCCTAATAATGTGCTGCAAAGTGTCGTGCGTGGTCTTATTGAGTCGACAACTTGTGTTGAATGTGAAACAATGGCTTTGGTAAGGGCGTGTGTGTGTGTGTGTGTGTGTGTGTGTGTGTGTGTGTGTGTTTGAGAGAGTAGTGTGTTTCTTGTTTAAGCGTGCATGCACGGACATGGACATTGCATTGATGTGGATGCACATGTGGTTCAATTGTGTTTAGAGTGATATGCAAGCGCCATTGTCTCATGTTACTTTGCATTGATAATTTCTGCTCCATCCTTTGTTCATGCAGCTGCATCGTTTGTTGAAAATGAGGACAACACGCCTCAAATCCCTTGCTACACTTATATGGCTGTAAAAAAAAGAGAAGGTTGGCATATTAAAAAAGGCTCAACTTGCACTTCTTTAAATATGAGTCTAATCCTCAGTCTGTTTTTCATTTTCTCGGGTAAATGGGCTTTAAAAGCCTTTAGTCAAAAAAGACCATTATTTAGGCCTCTTAACGACAATCTGGGCCTTTGAACATGTCTTCGGCGGCTCTCCTGTGATCCATATTGTTGCTGAATGAAGCTGATGTATAGAATGAGATGGCAAGTGTCCAGATACACATCAAGGCAGCGAGATAAGGCGCTCTCTTGGGGAAAATCAAATAGAGCCTGGAAAAGACAGCGGCTTCACACAGTAGCTAAATGGTAGTTGGTCGAAACAAGATGCGCACAAGATCTGTCGCCCAGGATGAAGCCTCTGTGGTGTTTGCCAACTCCGAAATAGAGCTCAAACAAATAAGGGGGTCTTTTTTTCCTACTCTGAATATTACACCAAGTTGGAAGTTAATTTGGAATACATTGAATATATAAGAATAATGCTAGCTCATGATGGCAGCTAACCATGACCATGGATGAGACCACAAAGATGTCCAAATAAGGTTTTATCCTCTTAGAAATAAAAATGATAAACAGTTGCTATAGCGTCATAATAGTTGATATTTATTGTATACAAGGTAAAAGGGGATTTTAAGCACAAATCAAGAGACGTGAAGAGCTGTAACTTCCCCTTTAAAAAGATTCTCTGCTGTGCATAGGCAGGTGACCCCCATTAAAGAAACTGAATCCCTATACAGATAAATATAGGAAGGTGAGAGATAAGGAGGATAAACCTGCAGTATTACAGAAAAAAAAAATGAGACGATGGAAGCAGAACAGAGGGGCACTTTGTTTTTCATGATACGATCTATCTGCCGCATATCACACTCCAGATGTTGAGACTCTGCTGTCTTTATAAGACGAGCTGACCATCTTAACATCTTTCTCTCTTCGTTTTTATGGCTTTCCCTTTTGTCTCTCTCTGTTTCGCCCAAAAAGCCCACCACCTCATTGCCGGTCATCTGCCATCAATCTGGAAGCCAAGTACAAAAGTATTGACTTTTCCTTGTCAGCCTGTGCAGGCAGATGCAAGCTTATTATTTTGGTCCAGCTCCCAAATATCTCGACACATAGTCCAGGGACTCTTGGCTCTATTGATTAACCATTAAAAGTCCTACTAGCCTTTGGCTCTGTGTCCTGTGCAGTGCAAAGAGACAAAACACACACAGAGGTGTTGATGGTGAAAGCAGTTTCCGCCCCCTGCTTTCTCCGTGGTGCTTGACCTTTCAACGGTACAGGGTTTAGCTCTCCACACCTAGAAAGAGCTCTTGTAGAGCATCTTATGCTTCTGGGAGCACCTGGAGTGTCCTCAGTGTCTACATAGGATCTCTTTCATCGACGCTCAAGGGCCTGTAGTAAGAAGCCACAATAACAATGTAGCAAGTGTCACCTAGTGAGTATCATATTAACATAGCATTTGTAAGCATTGCTGCCCTAGATGGGCTGCAACATGAATTCAAATTATTGTGGTTTTGAGAAACTCGTTTAACACAAAATCATTCAGCATTTAGCATTATATAGTTTTATGTTACTACCAGACCATGAGTATGGTGGCGTGACAATGAACCAAATATGTCGATGTCTGTATTGACCGAATCTGTCAGGTCGAAGTTGAACAACGATGAACTCTGACATGAATATGCCTGGGTCGGCTGGAGATTGAAGCAAAACAGGGAATGCCTGCTTGAATTGTGTCCAGTGTTCTGGCTTCAATAGAATACTGCATATGTGTATACTGGAAAATGTAATGTCCGATTCCTGCACAGGTCCAGTTTTGCAAACACACAAAGCTTAGTACAAGAACTGCATGACCAGTCAACCCCAAATCAAAATGCAGACTCACAGGCCTCACTGCCACTTTGAAAGTCACCCACATTGTACTTATGTTACCGGTTGGTCTGAGGTTATCTGCTGTTTTGTCCCATTCAGATATGAAAAGCTCTCACTCAGTTGCTCAGCTGCCACTTATTGATGGAGGCAAAGTCAAAGCACCATAAAGAGAATAACGTTTTCTGTAAGCACCTATCCACATCCAAAGTATTTGGTAACGGCACTTTCACTCTCATCGTTATAGGATTATACAATAAGCAAACATTTTCATGTCCGTTTGTTGGGTTTCAAGTCTGCATTGATTTTATTGTAACCCTTGTTTATGAATTAATATAAATATATATTTTATACCAGTAAAATTATTTTTTCATGGTTTGTCTGAGCTGTTAAATGTATTGATAAATGTTTTTACTGTTGGGGAAATCTATGACCACATCTCACTATGTCCTAAAGTGGTGGACCCATGGATCTATAACATGTGGGTTTTATTGACAGCTGGATGCATTTAATGTTGCATCTAAACCTTGAAACACTCAGTGATTCTAGCCAACACAGTAACCATGTATAATATACATGAGCCTATGTCCTTTTTCATGTACATGATATTCTTTCACTGGTGACATATATTTAGAGAACTTTCAGGCCGGTATTGTAAAACACCATCTGCTGGAGATGCTTGGTGCTGTGCTCTAAAATAAAATGCCACATTCCATTATACCTCAGACGTTGGAATTACCGACCCTCGAGTCGGAATTACCGACCCCCCGAGTCGGAATTTCAACTCAGAAGTTCAGAGGAACCTCACCACCCCCAGCTTCGAAATCGATAGAAGGCTGCTGCGTGTATCAGTAGATGAAAGCTGTAGTTTTTACTGGTTATTAGACCTTCTGTCATTAAATTTGTACACATAGTACTGTCCAATTACTGTCTGTGGAAGTGTAACTATGGTGTTAGTATGTGTAAAATGCAGTGTAATGTGTTATTATGAATGGCATCCTGTATGGGCGGATTCTGTATCGTGCTGGCTGATCGTGATAATAATGGCGGATCCTGTATCGTGTTGGCATCTGATAGTGGTGGTGGACCACGATTGAGGTGGCAGCTAATGGTGGATCCTGATAGCTGCCAAGTGGACAATGACTGTGGACTATAGTGGCACCCGATCTTGATGGTGGATCATGATCGTGGTGGCTGCTGACCATGGACTATGATTACAACAAGACTGCTTGATATATAATATTTCTCCTCAGATACTCGACCATTACTGAAAAAAATCCATCAATTCATTGACCTTCAGTTATGCTACAAAGTGTTTATTCTAATCAATGCTGCAAATACCCTTATCTTGCTGACGTTCTCCTTTACACTTGACATCTATTGCACTTCTGTCCGTCCTGGGAGAGGGATCCCTCACATGTGGCTCTCTCGGAGGTTTCTACGTTCTTTTTACCCTGTTAAAAGGTTAAGGGTTTTTCCTTACTCTTGTTGAGGGTTAAGGGCAGAGGATGTCACACCTTGTTAAAGCCCTATGAGACAAATTGTGATTTGTGAATATGGGCTATACAAATAAAATTTGATTGATTGATTAATGAGCTGGTTTTGCTAACAATGGCTAGCTGGCTAACATAAACATTGTTAGCAAATTTGCGTCTGGAATGCTATCCACTCGGATTATTCGGGTGTGATGTCATTCTGAGGGCCGAGCTCCGAGGTGTATTGGAATGCGGCATAAGTCAGAGTCACTTTCGCTGTACATCAAGCTAGAAATCAGTGCACACATAATAGACAAGATGAGGAAGAGGTTAAGTGAATTTCAGTCTAATCACCTGCAGTGTGAGTGTGAATTTTTTTTATAGCACAGTATAAAAGTGTAGGTGAAAACGTACAAGAGGTTAACACACAAAAGAGCAACACAGCACAGGCATACCAATACAATATAGATTTGCTGTTTACGTATTATAGGAAAGACAGCCATGGATTTGATACAACTCTGAGTATCAACAAAGGAGACAGATGTAATATAAGTTTATGTACAGTCACACTTATCTGACCAAAGTCATACAAGTGATAAACCAAACTGCAGTTTCCAATTTATGACAAAACCTTTATGTCACCAATAAAAACTCAATTTCATCTGTCTGGCAACACAACACTCATTCTCCCCACGCCAAATAAAAACAAATAATGCATGCTACATATAGGCTTTGTTATTTTCTAATAACAAACACTGGGTGCGAAAAGCCGAGACCAAGAAATAAAGTTTAAAATGTAACGTATTGATATTGTCTTGATCAAGGAAGCACGCCAGTTCTCCACAATAGCGAATACGTTAACATAGGAGTGAAAAGTAGTTCTTCCTCGATTGACAGAGGCATCTCAACAGAGCTCATCCAGTCGTCACTCGCTCTCTGTCCAGCCACAGCCAGCGGATGATCACCTCCGACTGATCGGGCCTGGGGGGATTATACAAGCCATCACATTCCATCTATTCCCTTGAAGCTCCCCCTCAGCCGCTCTCCTGCCTGCAACTTGGCAGACATGCAAATGATCCTGTCAATATCGCCCTCGCCCTGCAGCCCGCAGCCCCAACCCTGCAAATAAGTCAAGGCCATTTGCTGAAATGGTGGGTCTGTGACCCAGGGTGGCTGTCACACCTCGTACTGCTTCTCCTCAGTCACTTTGGAGGTAGCTCTGACATCTCAACTAACGAATAGTGGAAAAATAGAGATTTTATTTTTTTTCTCCAGCATTTATTCATGGGACAATAAGAACCAGTTTAGCAATATAAATGTCCATGCAAACGCATTTTTGGAGGAAAATAATCATCCACATAACTAAGCCTGAATGAAATGATTATTGTTTGTATGAATAATTAATGCTTTTGAAATCTGTTGGTATTAAGTACTTGTAATGTTTCTAGTTGGTTTAGATTATTCTCTCAAGATTTTTAGAAAAATGCTCATCACAAAAAGTAAAAACATATTTATTGTTACAAATAAAATATCCTCACTTGTCTTTAATTTTTTTAATCTATAGTAAATAAATAAATTACACAAATGCCTAGTTTGAATAATAATTTAAACACATTTTAAAATGGATTTCCAACCGCTACTCCCAGGCGTTGTCAATATGTGTACCAGCTCTGCACATGAGTACATTTCTTTTCTCCTCTTAAGATGCAGATGTGCTCAAGTATACTCACATTGTGACAGTCTGTCTTTAAGTTATTCCAGAGATTTTCACTGGGATTTAACTCTGGCTGGGTGACTCAAAAAATTTTCATATTCATTGTCAGAAGCCATTGGAGTGTAGATGCAGTAGCGTGATTGTGATTACTGACTTGAACATGAATTTTCTGTTAATACTACTTTTTTTGGCGGACTTTTTTTGTGATGCGTCCATTCATTGTTTCCTCTTTTCCTGAGGTCCTTCTGATTCCTGATGAAACACCCGGCCACAGTATGATGCATCTTAAGTGCTCGACTGTATAGAGGAGCTTAACATTTGGACGCAGTAATTCTGACATATTGATCCTTGGCTTCTTTGTTCAAGCCCTTTTTTGACCTTATGTGGTCGAGGTTGCTGAGTTTGGTAAGTAACATATTTGAATAATCCATATGTCCATATGTTTAACTTCTGTATGAGCGTGACAATATCAGCTGAAGCAGAACAAACTATCATGAAATAATTGGATGGACTGCCGGGAAACTTGGTGCAGATATTGGTGCCATTGTATCATAGTAGCTGTATAAATCATTGTTTTAAAATTGGTTCTGTCAAAGGAACCTTGTAGAAAAATCCCACTGTTGTTCAGAAGAATTCAGAAGCACCACGGCCGTGTTCAGTGCCTTTGCAGAACTATCAGGCTCAGCATTGTTTTGCGGGGTTCCTGATGAAAAGTAGTGTACACGCTATGATAGTATATTTCTCATTTCATTGTGGGAATTTATAAGAGCACTATATAGACCATACATTTTGTACTTCAGGCAATGTTGTAAAATGGTAAAGAAAAAAAATGTTTAATATAGGTATCTTGTAAAGTGAGTGATTTTGGACACAGTGAAGGTGGCAGATTACATTCTCTAGGTATTGTATGGTTTAATTGGTTTGGCCACCATGGGGCAAATTAAAGGAAGCTGCTACCTCACCCAATTAGTTGGTAAAACCATTCCAGCTACAGTGCCACCGCACTTTAAATGTGACATGGGCTTCACCCAGGACGGTAAAGGGGCTGGTCAATGACTGCTAAGCTTTAAGAGCCGCAGTGTTGGCTTTGAACGTGTTAAACAGAGCAGGGGTCTGAGTTGTGAACGTGCGATTGTGTGAGTGTACGTGTGTGTGGGTGGGGGTACCTTTGTTAAGTGGGCACTCTGCCTTCAGAAACAGCCTTGTCTTCACCTCGGCACAACAAGAGACATGACAGCCATACGGTCCCTCTGCAGCTGGCTAATTGTGCGCAACATGTCGGTGGAGTGGCTGCTTCAAGCACCCCCCGCCCTGCTCTTCATGACTGTGCTGACGACAAAAGGGAGAGACGTGCTCTTATGCGTGTAAAAGGGTTGATGGTCAGAAATAACAATGATTCGGTTGTGGTTATGTTGATTCATAAGATGTTATTCATCTGCTGTGATACCACACAATATATACAAGACAGAGTTACAGACGTTTAAGGTCTTCATGAATGATGAATGCTTTGAATGATACTGTTCTATAGGCAGTGATAAAGCTCACCGTTGAATTGTGATGTTACTGTGAATGTTGCTTTGAATTTTTATTGTTACCAGATCATTCAGTCCAGCACAGCCAAGGCTGAAATATCTAATTGAACTCTGGATGAAATCTATTAAGTCTTATGTTCCCAAGAGGATTAATCCCTTGACCTTTGGAGTGGTGCTGCCAGGACATTGACATATTTGAGTTTGTACGAAGAATGTCCAGCTTTTGATTGAGTGCCATTATCAGATCAATGTTTGGTTTCTCATAGCAGTGAATAAAGTGCAAGGATATAGAACTGCATACATTTGCATTAGTCACACCTGTGCTAGCTACTACAAATATATAATCTTGGTATGCTAAAATGCTAAACTAAGATGGTCACATTTCACACCTCATTTGCATACATCCGCTACATGTGCTCTCCATTCATTATATTGTGTAATCATTTCACCAGTTGCATCAGTGTTACAGAGCTAATGAGGTATATGTATATATTGAGGTGCTATATCAAAACTGTGAGAGTCACAAACACCGGATCCACAGAGAAACGCACACTCTTTATTCATTGCTTTATTAGGTGTGTGGACATTTTGAGATGTCACAAAGAAACGGTCAATGGCCTCAGGCCCAGCACCACCCATTCAGATCCACTGTTCAACCTAGCAGCATTTGGTTTACCTGAGAAAAACCAAAGGTGTTTACCTTTTGTTTGGCCTTTTCAAAGGTCTTGTCAGCTTATGTAATGTTTTTCTTCTACCTGTTGCTGGATTACTAACTTGCTATCTTCATATTTCATGTAATTTCAGAAGTTACACTTGGACCATAAACCAGTCATGGATGTATGTGAGTGGACTACAAATCACGGTTGAGCAGAAAGCATAAGCTGTTTGGTTGCTTTGACTCTGTAGCTGCTGCCCAGGGAAACCATATTTCTGCTATAATTTCCCCATATATGCCACAGATACACGTTCCTCACACCCACTTTCATGATTTTCCCCCTGTGTTGGACTTTTGGACTGAAAAATGTTTTTTTTTGTGGACTTATGATTCATACCTTTTCACTTTTAATCTTATTTTGAAAGTTAATTCCTTTTGTATTTCTCTTACTTTACTTACTGTTTCTTTCTTTGTTGATTACTTGCCCTTCCTTTATTAGTTTTATCTGTGTCATGTAAACTTTGTGGATTTTGACTCTGTGTTTCACTTTGTTCTGTACCAGTTCCTTTTGTCTGTTTCTCGATCTCGTACCAGCAGTTTACCCAGAGTTTCTTCCTCCTGAGTTTATTTCCTCGTGAGTTTCTGAACTTTGCCTCATTTTTATTGAACACCATTGCCTTCCCAAATCCCTACCTGGTCACCTAACTTGTAACTCATAATAAAGACTGTTTCAGTGGATCTGTCCTCGTCTACATTTGGGTCCTCACCCATTCCTAGACATTACACACTTGCCTTAACGTCACCAGTGGTCTCTTGTCTAAAAACAGTCCCATTCAAAACGTCATGTCTGATGGTGATAATGAGACTTCCCTTCCCGATTACCACTTCACCATATTCTCTTTCTGCCTGATCACCAATCTCTCTGGCGACCCAGATTATCTTGGATTCTGTGTCCATATATGCTCCCTGGCTGACCTCGACACATGACACTGTACCATTCTGTCCAAAGGCTCTAACCACTCTGCCAGAGTGTTGAGTTTGGCTCATTTCAGCGCTAACTGATTCTCATCATGTGCTTTTACTGGTGAGTTTTATTAAGCTATAGTAGTAACTCACATAACCTTGGGTTGGCCTGGCTGTGTGTCACTCAAAAAACTGATTGATTGATTGCGATTCCATTTTGACTAGTGATAAAAGTTCATTGTAATTCTGCATGTAAGACAACAACTCTTAATCAAGTTTAACATACATGCCTAAAATTGCAGGATATTGTAAATTAACATCTACTGCAATTTTGTTTTATTTTCTGAATACTTGTGCTTTAATATTAAAGAAATCATTTGTATATGAGGGGAAAAAATCAAGATATAATACAAACAAAATAAAACTGGACAGCATAATCAAGATGATATGATAAGAAAACAGAAACAGTGGAAAGCAGCAAAGGAAATAAAGAAACCAGCTTCAGGAGGAAAGTATGTAACGCACTAACAATATGTGTTTAACTCTCTGCCAGTGTGTGTGTGCAAAAGTATAAAATACGTTGTAGAAAAAAACATTTCACATAGCAAAGTAAGGAGGAGGAAATAAACAGGAAGAGGAGGAAGAGTGAAAGTGTCTGGCTAGCTGAGGCTGCAGGTGGGAATATACCAGCGTCAGGTTAAACCTTCACACTAACAATGCACTGATCAAAGCCAGTGACCTACTTTCCCTTGCCTAATTCAATCTAGCCCAAATTTACCTTGAGGGAAAGAAAAAGGTAGTCCCGGAAAAGGAGGGAGTCCCTGAGGAGGAAGCGTGCTGTTGGAGAAGACGCTATAAACATCAGTAGAGGATGAAATCAAAAACAAGTGTGGCACAGGTAGAAACCCCCCTCAAGGCCTTTATTGTGCTGTTCATCAAACATTAACAGTGAGGACAAATACCATAGAGGAAAACGTTGCGCTTGGAGAGCAGTGATGATGAAAAGCCCCCAAATGCATCTGACAAGGAGTAAATATTGAATTGAAAGATAAACAAGGTGAATATTCTTCATTATTCATGCCAATGGGGAGAGACAAGGAAACGTGATAGCATGGAAAACAACATCCTTTATCTGTCTGGTCGGCTCATAAAAACACCCTCTCAGTCACACTGGAGGGGCGGGGGGGGGTCAAGGCTAATTTTACATTGTGTTGTATTTGCTTTATTTCGCTGCTTAATAGTGTCTGGAACTGTCAGAAAGTAGTTCTGTGTTTCAACATTATCTCACATTATTGTTGTTTTTTTCCCCCACATCCCGCTGAAATGACAGCTGCGTGCACACAGAGGCCTCTTTATGATTGTGCCACGGAGCACTCTCCATTTCTATTCATGTGGTGCAGCTCCTTATTGCTCGCTGCTCTGCATTCAGTGGGTCTATTATCCCCACACATCCATGCTTGGGATGCAAGGCTGGTCCACTTTGAGTTCAGTGCTTCTCTCCTTTTCAGCACCTTTGTAATACAGCTCACTAGACACATGTGTCGACATGTTCGTGCCTTTTACATTTGGGCTGCCTGTGTTTGTGCTCTCCAATGCCCAAATGGAAAACAAACAGGCAGCGATCCCAGTGCATAAATATAAAATATGTACTTAATTATGTTTGTGCATTAAGTGATTTATGCAGACGGTACACTCACTCGGGCAAAGAAAACAACAAGTCAACTTAAAGTCAGCAGTCTCAGATCATTGCCACAGAGAGCCACGCTGTGGCCTGGGAGACGGAGTAAAAGCAACACTGCTGCATGAAGGAAGCTTAATACACCTGCTAACAGGCTCAGTGGACAGTAAAGTGGGATAAAGGAGTCTACCTTACACCTGGGTCCTTGTTATTTCCTGCTAGTCTGTCGGGAAGGAGTCGGAAGTTTTTCTAAACAAATGCACTTTCTAAAGATGAGGGCTAGGGGATAAATTACCCCTTCTGATTGACTTACAATGGGACCCATTTCCCCTCGCATCTTTCAGCTCTACTCCGTGGCCATGTTCAGATCTGGTATTAACATCCGTCTCAGGTGATCTGATCACAAGTGGTCAGCTCAGAGTACAGGTGTGAACGCAGCCAGGACAAATTGAGGATGCATTTGAGATCCAATTATTCAGACCATTTTTCTTTCTGCAATGTGACCGCAAATTCCTCCTGGGCCACATTGAAGGACCACCTACTCATCTGACATCCGCTGACCTGCTCCAGTTTCATAATGAACAAAAACATATTTTTACACCCCTCAATGTTTCAGATACATTGATTTATTTGAGATTTACTATTTCACATTACTGAAATGTTATTTCAGTATAGAGCTAAGTGCAGTAGATTGATTTGTTCAGCCCCTCATACACATTTGTTGTTTGCAGACTGCAAAGACGCACCACATGTTTGTTTGCATACAGAGCGGGAAAGTGACTCACTAAGTCCAAGTGGTCACTCAAGACACGTGGAGCTGCAGGTGTGAATTTACTTTCATAGAACTGTCTACTTGTTTATCTGATCACCCAAGACACACAATGATGTCAGGTATGAAAAGGGCCACAGTCAAGTATTCAATAATTATAATAATGTCAAGAGATTTCACCAATAAGATCGTGTTACAGGAGCTCACTTTGAGGATACAGGTATAATTGTGTGGCTCTTGTTTTCCAGTCAGTCTTGCAGAGCAGCAGACGATGATGCCCTTATATAACCCAGGATGAACAGGTCTACTCTATTGGAAGCTGCAGGCTGCCCCTTTCCCCTTAAACCTATTGTTGTTGTTGCAGGATTGAGCTCTTAGCACAGACAGAAAAGTTTTATCACAGCTGGAAACTGATGATTAAAGTTAGGAGCGTCATGCAAGCTAAACTTCTCAGGGGGTCACATTTAGAGTAGGCAGCATGGGGGTCCATCTGCAGGAAAACAAAAGAAAATAATGATGCAATTTTATGAAATTTGACACACACAAACACACACACATATATTTAAAGACAGGTTTGCATTATTTCCAAACGTAACTCAATCCCTGTTTGCAGTTTAGTAATCTCAGGGTTGTCAGGATAAATACTTTAATGTTAGTATGTATATTTATTTAGACCGCACACACACAATACAATTATACTTAGGGACTATAGATAGAAATCTCCAGGTAAAAAGGACACTGCCAATGTGGTAAAAATTGTATTTTCAAGCACTGCATTTAAAAAAAACACTGATGGATTCATGCAACAGAAATGCTCGAGTGCTTTTATTTTGAAAAGGGTAGCCTACAGGAAATGTTGCAAACATTTGTGTTTGTGACGTATTCTTAAGATAAACATTGAAACTGTGCTGAAAGATAATTTTCTCAGTTTATTCTGCTGTGAACCGCGTGCGGAACGCGGAAAGAATTGGTGAGACCATGAATCTCTAGAAAAGCAGCGCGGCTGAACTGCAGCCGGTGTGGCAGCTCTCATCTGATAACATAGGCACGGAAATGAAAAGCAAGCCGCTCAGTGGCCGTTCCGCAGCCATTCCACAGCCGATGTAGCCCGGGTGTTAGAGTACAGATGAGACTGTGCTGACATCACAAGCAGTGTCTGCTACACTACCTGTAAAAACTGAACTGCAGTCACCTATTTTAAACTGCTCAACCTCCTTCAAAGATCCATCATCTACATTAGCCTCAGAACATTCAAATCCAGATATCCAAAATCTGGTGGGGTATGTTCCCTCACAGCTTCAATGGGCATGACACCTCGGATAAAACCTTTGATCAAGCTCATGTAAATCTATTGTACCATTGTTGGTACTGCTTTCTGGTCTCACACGATTTTATGAAAAGATATCAAATGGAAAAATGGAAATAATTTAAGAAAATTTTGTTTTACTAAGAAAAAATATGAATAGGGAGCAGCCAGAGATATAGGGTCAGTGGTGGATGGCTTCAATTTCAGGTGAGAAACGTTTAGCCATGCTAAAGCTGTGTGTCTGTGCATTGCTTTTACTTTGCTTTACTTTCAACTGTTGGCTAGTTTGCCATGAAATTTGTTCACTTGGGCCTCTTGGCAGGTATATGATATAGATATAACAACTTTGGTGATCCCTGAATTTTCCTTTAGCACCACAATAGTTTGAAATCTGCAGCCTTGAGTAAAACCTTGTCACTACTACTGACAGTCACTTATGTTCCCCAGAGGATGATTCATCGCCATCATCAGCTCTAAAATTCAGTTTGTTGATAATTTGACGATGTCCCTTTAGCCATATCTATATATTGTGTTTTGTTCACTATAATGCTAAATTACTGTTAGAATGCTAAAGCTAAACTAACATAGTGAACATTTAAAGCCGTATACCCTCTAAACATCATGTTAACATTGTTTGCATCCTAACATTGTAAGCATTTAGCTTAAAGTACTGACGTGCCTAAGCAGAGCCTCACCGAGCTGCTAGCACGGCTGCAGACTCTGTTGTTTTAACTTTACCACGACAAATCATTAAAACCGACCTTACCCACAGCTGCTTAACACTGTTTGACACAACTAATGAATGAGAAATGTGAAAACTGTTTCCAATTTGTTATCCAATCCTCTTGCGGAGAAACACAATTTTCCCACAATTTCTGTCTACACATTATCTCTAATTCAGAGTTTGTTCACATTTCGCACATTTTCTGCCAGTAAGTCACCTTGAGGTACTGATGAGCAGAATCCATGAGGTTTCAGGTTCTTTTAACGTTTGGCAGATTGTTAGTGATAAGCTGTTAAATTATTTTGAACAAAATTCTGCATCTAAATGTATGTCTAAGCCTAGTTTGCAATACATACATAATAATATGTCTAAGTTGTATAGATATAATGTACTTATGACGTGTTAGTGTATATAGGGTTTGCACTTTTGCCCATTTGCCATTTTGTGAATATGTGGGAGTGCTGGGATTGGATGCACATTTCTGCCAATGTGTCTTTGTGATCTGGGGCCAGATACCAAAGCATATAACACACTCCTTTCTTACACACACACACACACACCCCCGTATTCAACTTCAACTTGGCAGCCATTTACACAGAGGCAGTCTTCCCCATCATTAGACTGGCCACCTTCTGCGAGAATACCAGGGGCAGCGTGACCCCGGCCAGCATCACCTTCCCCCTCTCATCATTACCACTGAAGCAACACAGTCCAATGGCCATTGTGTTATTCCTGGTATGCTACAGTCTGCTCCTGTGTGCCCAGCAGGTATTTCACTGATTTACAGGAAGTGACTAAGTTCAACTCGAATCTGAATGAGGACACATTTTATAAATATGATGATATGGCAGGGTAGAGAATTAGACGAGAATAACTTCAGAAAGTTGTGCTGATTACATTCATACAAAACTAACAAGGTTTTATTATTATATTCTATCGAATGCAGACCAATCGACATAATAGAACTTCAAAATCATGACTGATATAGGTTGTATGGGTCTGGTGACATTTTCCTGTTCCCCCCCTCTATCCATTCATCTAAATATCACAGTGCTGCTGGGTTGTTATGAATGAAAAGTGCTTTTTTAAACATTTGCTGACTGGGAGGCTGTAACCTTCTGCTTTTGATTGATTTACTTTAAACCTGCCACATTTATAATCAAAGTCAAATCAGGAAGTTGAAGTTGAAAGAGTTGGGTCTGATGAACTGGTTGTATGCAGGATTCATTTTGATATCTGTTTTTAGATTGAATCTCCTCCTTAGGTGCTCAGTGGTAATCACTGAGGTGCACACTGAATTTAGTAGCAGTAATTTAGTAGTGTGGGAAGACAGTGGAACATCTTTATCCTCAGATTTTCTCTTGGTAAAATTTAAGTTTCTCCCTGAAACTAAATAAATAAAATGAAAATATCGCTCATGGTATTGTACAAGGAAGGCGCTACGAGAAAGTCCACATGTACTGAGTAAAAGTCAATTTACAGCTAATAGTTTAGCAGTCGTTAGCGTATAGAGCTGTTACAACATGCATTGTAGTATATAGGACTAGCATAATTTGATCCCAGTTCTATTATCATCCAATGGGCTCACATGCTTGTCCAGATGTCTCCGACATGCTGCCTAAGAATCTGGGCATTTCACCAACATTCCCCCCACAGTCCCTCCCAAGTTAGCTGTCTAATCCCAAGGCGGACGCAACATTAAAGGATGGCCTTGCTATATATAAATATAAAAAGATATATATTTCTTTCCATTTTCCATTTGATCTTTATCCCAACTCCCTTTCTTGCCTTCTGTCTCTTCTTTCTTCCCAGAGTGTTCTCTATGCCCCTATGCCCATCTGAGTGATCCTCCTGATCAAAAAATAAATAAAATTCACCACTGTTACTTTTTCATCATATTCCGAGATCTCCCTTGGTGTTTCATTTGTCGCCAAGCAAAGAGTTTTGGGCCACTGCTTGTGTGGAGCATAGCGCTTCTCAGTGGCCTAACTATATAGCACAGAGCTCACAATGCGTTTTGTTTTGTCCCTTTTCCTCGAGGCTGTGTGCATTCATCTCCGTGTGCTGCCAGCGCCGCTATACTCACGCGCTGTTGCCTGCTTATAGCCGAGTGAAAACGTACTCCTGCTCTCTCTCAGGCCAACTAATTATGGACTTTGATTATTCCCATTTTGTTTTACTGAGTGTGGCAGTGCCGCCAACAGGCGGGACTGGCAGAAAGGCCAGCACCATTGATTGTCTCAGTTTCGGGTCTAATTGAGCCAAATGGGAATGGCTGTTGCCAGAGTTCACTCTCCTCCAGTGTTTACATGCTGATCCACCAGAGAGACATTCATTACTGCCTCGCTGAAAACTTCTCCAGACATGCTCACACACACACACACACACACACACACATTTTGTAGTCATATTGATAAAGAGTTGAAGATCTCAGTGGTCTGTGCGTACAGCTGGGCCTGCAGATGCTACTGGGAATTACTGCAGTTTTCTAATGGTGCTGGGGTCTACATCACAGAGCCATTATTTCTATCTGTGTTCCTTTCTCGACATTACAGCCTGAATGTTTGCTGCTGTTCAACCCACACTGGCTCATAATTGCATACAAGGGAGCATGGTGTAATATTTGCTGTCTGATTGAAAGATTAAAATTCATGTGTGTGAAGTTGCTGTCAACATCGTGTTAATTGTGGTCAAGCTATTTGACATAACAGACAAAGAGCTTCTATGCAGACATTTGTTTATGGTTGCTAACCTTTAACACAACCTTCATTAATCTGCAGTCCGTCTGCTAAAAATGCAAACACTCCCCTTTAATTAAAGAGAAAGCAATGATATTTGTACCAATTTAAAGTTTTGGTCATTTTTAAAAAATGAAAGTACTCATTCATTTTGCTGAATACTAATCGCTTTGGTGTTCATGCTCAGACTCTGTCTCCTAAAACTTTATACACAATAAAACATATTTGATATCACAGCTTATAAAGTTTTATATATAGTTATACTCAGTGTTGTGTCAGTTCACACTTAAAATTAAGTAGTTCAAAGTTCAGTTCATGCAGGTGAAAATGAACTAGTTTACGTTCATTTGTTCCATTTTGTATTGAGAGGATTTAGATGACAAACTTACGATCATGTGTTTAGTTATTAATCGATGGTGTCTGCGTGTCGCTCTGGTCACTTTAACACTGAGTCCTGACTGTGAGCGTCTCGTGTTGTACTGAGCACAAAATGTTGATGAGTAATTTTTCATAATGTTTAATGCAGCCTCATAAACTCTGGAGCGAATCAAACAAACACTAAGTTACTTCATGTACTGATTAGGTCCTGATAACTAGTGATGAGTGTTTATTAGTTAAAGTGAGAGCAGGTCAGAGTGGAGGAGGACACAGAAACTCCAGCTCGGTACAAACCACCTGCAGCTTCTGTTCTGATCACTGAGCAGCTGTGACCAATGTTCTTCAACAGTGTCCCTGACCGGCTGCTTCACGTGAACGAGCTCTGATCTCACTGCGTGTGTTGCTCTGAGTGAGTGAGTGGGGGGTGGAGCCTCGGGGCCTGGGTGTGTATGCCCTGTCTGGGAGCACACACACACACACATTTTCTCTCTCTCCTGGTGTTTCACATGATGGATACGATGATGATTTCAAAAATGAACGTGAGTGACGTTCACTCTCGCTGGAGTGAACGTCACTCATGTTCACATTCATCATATGAAAACTGATTAGTTCAGTTCATCGTTCATGAAGAATATGAACGCGTTCATGCACAACACTGTACAGGGAGCCACTGCAGAGGGGCTGAAGAGACGCATGCGGCTCCAGAGCCGCGTGTTGCCGACCCCTGACTTAGACTCACAGATTAGCTGATTAGATTTGGGTGGTCAAAGATCAAGGTCATGGTGGCCTCACACATGATATCTGAAATCTGCCTTCAGGGAATTTCTTTAAATTTTGACCAGTTGTCACTTGGACTTTCACATTAACTGATACGATTTCAGTGGTCAAAAGTAAAGGTAAGAGTGACCTCACATTATTGTGAATGTAACATGTTATCCAGATGAATCCTGGTGACAATGTATGTTGCTGCCAGCACATTGATGTCACTGATGATAAAGCCATGCCTTTTGGCTGCTAAAGTGCTTTTGATTAATTTCATATCAAGGTCATCCATCCATCCTTATCTATACAGCTTATCTTTTGAGGAGCGCAGGGTGTCTGAAGCCAATCCCAGCTGACATTGGGCAAGAGGCAGGGTACACCCTGGACAGGTACTAGCATATTGAAGAGCCAACATACAGAGACAAACAACCATTCACTGTCACATTCACACCTATGGTCAATTTAAAGTTGGAGCAATTGACATAACATGCAAACTCCACACAGAAAGAACGGGGAACTTTCTTGCTGCGACAGTGCGACCCACTTTATCACAGTGCCAAGTATCAAAGTCAGCAATTTACACACAGTGGATTTGAAATTATCCATCCCACACCTCTGTATTTCCACATACCCCCTAAATAGATTTGAGGTGCCTCCTGCTACGTCTGCTGCTTGGAGAAACGTTTCTCCAAACAAAGTATGTAGGAGGGATCAGACTCAACATGCGACATAGCTAGTTTTTAATATAGGTAGGCTACCCTCAATCAATAATGAAATGGTCAGATGCATTGAAGAGATTTTCCACTTGCACAAATGCTACTGTAGCTTACATTCACCGGCCACTTTATTAGGTACACCTTGCTAGTACCGGGTTGGACCCCTTTTGACTTCAGAACTGCCTTAATTCTTCTTAGCATAGATTCAACAAGGCGTGGCGTTTAAACAATGCTCAATTGGTACTAAGGGGCCCGAAGTGTGCCAAGAAAATATCCCCCACACCATTACACCCCCACCACCAGCCTGAACTATTGATACAAGGCAGGATGGATCCATGCTTTCACGTTGTTTACGCCAAATTCTGACCCTACCATCTGGATGTCGCAGCTGAAATCGAGACTCATCAGACCAGGCAACGTTTTTCCAATCTTCTATTGTCCAATTTTGGTGAGCCTGTGCAAATTGTAGCCTCGGTTTCCTGTTCTTAGCTGACAGGAGTGGCACCCGGTGTAGTCTTCTGCTGCTGTAGCCCATCTGCTTCAAGGTTCGACGTGTTGTGCATTCAGAGATGGTTTTCTGCAAACCTTGGTTGTAACGAGTGGTTATTTGAGTTGCCTTTCTATCATCTCGAACCACTCTGCCCATTCTCCTCTGATCTCTGACATCAACAAGGCATTTTCGTCCACACAACTGCTGCTCACTGAATATTTTCTCTTTTTCGGACCATTCTCTGTAAACCCTAGAGATGGTTGTGTGTGAAAATCCCAGTAGATCAGCAGTTTTTGAAATACTCAGACCAGCCCGTCTGGCACCAACAACCATGCCACGTTCAAAGTCACTTAAATCCCCTTTCTTCCCCATTCTGATGCTCGGTTTGAACTTCAGCAAGTCGTCTTCACCACGTCTAGATGCCTAAATGCATTGAGTTGCAGCCATGTGATTGGCTCATTAGCTATTTGTGTTAACAAGCAATTGAACAGGTGTGCCTAATAAAGTCGCCGGTGAGTGTATATGTCATCAGAAAATTATATCATCACATTGTTTAAAACAAGACAAATCAAAACAACCCCCTTTCCCAAAAAACAGCGAGCATGAACACAGTGCCATGCCGGCTGAATAAATAAAGTGAAATGAAATGGCACCTCAGTCAATCTGATCAGTTATCAGAGCACTTTTAAGCTGCACTCATAAGTAACTGCAAGAAACATGAAAAGTGTCACTCATGGAGGTGATGAGAGAGTTATCACCCTCCTCCCAGGAGTGAGGTGTCATAGTGTCTGGTTTCTGCAAAGTTCACTTTTGCAGAAACCAGACACTATGACACCTTCAAGAAGCAGCAACAACACAGCAGACCAATAAAGCAACTCGCTCCTGAAAAAGTATATCTGCTAAAGAGTAGGATATTTACCGGGGCATTGGGAAAGACCAAACCAGAACAAGCAGGTTATTGAAGTGGTTATATCTGTGGTAACATCTCATCGGATTTATTTATCTCTGGTGTTTATATATAAAAATAAAAATAAATTAAGTTTAGTTGCGCTTATATGGCACGTACATGTAGCACTTTGTAGTTTGGCTTTTCTTTTGAAGACTAATTGTACTTACTTGATTCTTGCTGTTCTGTGTTTGTACCCTCATGGTTGAATGCACTTATTGTAACTCGCTTTGGATAAAAGCATCAGCTAAATGAAATGTAATGTAATTTATTTCAGTCTCTCACACTCCAGTTCAAAATGTACAAAATCTATTGCCATGTACAATAAGAGATGAAAGTGTGTGACATAAATGACCCTTTGTGATGTCAATCAAAGTTTAAAAGAGGCAGTGTTTGGTTTAGGAAGAGATTCAGAGGATGTTGAGGATCTGAATTAGATGAGTGGAGACTGGATATGGAGACTGGAGGTGACTGGGGAGAGGGAGGGTTGCAGCAAATCACAAAAATAACAGAGGACAACAGATTCCAAGTTTGACGACAATTACATGATTGGAGATCATAGCAAAATCCAATTGGATTACAGTAAACGCTCAACAGTCAGCTGATAAGAAGAGGCAGGGAGACTGAAAGAGAATTGTAAATGAACGTGACATAAAGACAGTCCTGCTGATTGAATTTATGCTCATCTTAATTTCTGTAAACGCTAGTTTGAGCATGCAATTAAGCTTTTCATGCAACTTTTTTGATACATTGCAAAGGTACAATAGTGTTAATTCTGGCTGTTTCTGGCCATCACATTTAATAATTATTGTGAAAACATAAAGAACTACAATGGCATTTATAGTGCATAGTCCTCTTACAAATCCAAATTTAATTCACTAGATCTAAATTGCCCAAACTCAGTCAACTTATAATGCCAGATTCTTTCATTAATATATATGAATTATTATCTGAGAAATTAATGTAAATCTCCCAATGTTAAAGAAAATGAGAAAAGATCCCTGCATCTGCCTCCTGATCTGGATCCACACCAGAATCTAAATGACCTATACCACATCCTTCTACCAAGTTTCATGGTGATTAGTAAAGTAGGTTTTGCAAACAGACTAACAGACTAAAACATGTCCTCCTTTGCAGAGGTAACAATGAAAGTCCCACTTCCTACAACACCAACACCGAAAGAAACTTTTTAATACTTTCATTTTTAGAGAGCTGTTGGTCAGAGTTTTAACAGATTATGATTCTTCAGCACAACAAGCTGCACAACAACATTTCGCTTGTAGTATCATGTAAGGCTAACACACTGCCGGCACACGGCAACCATCTCAAAGCCTTCAGGGAGCACGGGGAGGGAAATATAAATCCTGTGTGATAAATCCATGCCACCAGCGAGCCCGAGACGACGACATAAAGCTGTATTTCATTCCTCATACTGGGCTCCTTCATTGAGGTCGGATTATCAGGCAGAGTAAGTGATGCAAAGGGAAATACAATGCCACCACTGCTTACATATGGATGATATGATTAAGGTGCTATAAGCCAGGCTTTGACACTGACACACCATCCAGGTGGCAAGTGCATGTTTATGGCATCCATATCTATGTGAACACAGCGTGAATGTGAATGTCACACTCTGGCTGTGGCGTGCACTTGCCATCTGATTTGATTGTCTAAAATTCATGGAGGGGGGAATGGATGGTAGACTCGGTGATACGTGGGCTGATACGGCAAGATAATTCACTTTACATCTTTTTGATGGAGCTCTTCTCAACACAGTCGTCGTTAAAATGAAAAAACCCTTTCACAAGACAAGCACAATGTTCATTATGTTGCTACGTAGGAGTGCAACATTTCTTTTTTTTTTTTTTGAACTTTCGTCTTTGGCTGACTTGGCAGCCACTAATAGAGTTGAGTGAGGACATCGCAGCCATCCAACTTTGAAATAGACCATTATCCTGTTGCACTGGCCTCATAGAAATGTGTGAACAATTGACTCTTATAACCTGAGCAGTAAAGCAGGAATTAACAATTATCATACCACATGTCTACTCTGCCATTGATAAAAAGGACCTTTTTAATGAGGGTGATTACTGTAACCATGTGCAATTTAACCTGATTGACTCAATAGGGGATGGGACTTTAATGCTAGGGAAACTGTGTCCACCTGAAAAGCTCAGACTGATATTGATTGTGGCAGCATTAAACATTTAAGTAATCACTGCACTTAGTTAAATGATTGTGTAATGAATAATAGATGAGATGAGAGGCGGACAGGGTAATAAATGGTGTAGGGAATAATAATATAATAAAATGATATTCAGCCATGCCTCCAAATCCACAAGGACGCTCACTTTTTGAACTGCACCAACTGTCTCACTCTACTGTCTAATGAATCAGGGTATTTGACTATAGGGATACTACACACACCCACACATACACACAGACATACACCGTCTTGTCTCTTCTGACAAACATTACATTGACTTACTTCATTTCCTGGAGACTCACTCTATAATAAACCATAACTACAACTTGCCTCTTTCCCTTAAGAAACCAAACCTCAACTAAACCTGAAAACACGCCTGAACCATAATATTTAATGATTGGCTTTTTGTTTTCGATATGGAAATCAAGTACCGATAATGTGACGGTGAACAGATTGCAGTCCCCACAACATGTCTGATACTTGGACCACACACACACACTCACACACATGTTGAGGAATCATTGGGGATTTAATCAATTCACATTACTCTTGTGGAATGTGAGCGCAGCACTTATCCCCCAAGAGTTGGACCGCCATTGGGCTGTTTGGTTAAGTACTGCAAAGAACATAGATTTTTCTAATGAAAACAGCTTCTATTTTATTCTATTTGCTGCAACTATAAAACAATGCAAATTGACTAAACGCAATCAAATAAAGACATCATTCATTTGGCAACACATATGCAGTATAACAAAACATGAAACAGAGAAAGCCTTTCTTTTAAAAAATTATGTTTTTATAAAATCTAAATGACAACAGCAAATATGTGACATTTTGTGTCTGGATGACGTTTTCTGTCAACGTAATGAGTGTGTGTGATGTTCATTTATATATTTGGCTAATAGCACATACGTTGACTCAAGATATAAGATAAGATATTCACATAAGATATAAGACAGTCAACATTTGTTTTTTAATAATGATCATTACAATATTTTGGAATAGTCAATCTTTACATACTGGTAGAGAATGTAGAATATTGTATGTTTATACACTTGCAGCACTTGATTTAGAGTTTGGGAGACATTGCGGTCTGGTTTAATAGAGAAAAGTTCACTTTGACTTCAGACACATAAAACCACAATCCCTCTCAAACCTAAACCAACATGGTTCTGTTGCCTAAACCGTAACCACAGACGGGGCTCTGGATGTAAACAGCACAGTTGGGTACAGTATGTTTTGCCATTAATACATGTTAATAAAAAACACATTACCACTGCAAACATTAGATTCGATTATATTTCGTGCAAAAAAAAATGTGTTGCCGTTTAGTTTTAGAGAGAGACTTTCTCTGGGGTTAAGTTTTACAGTGCATTTAAAATATGGTGAAAACTAATTGTGTTATATATATTATAATTATTATAATTGTTAGTCTACAGGCTAGAAATGCATTTTTTGTTTAAAAAAACTGCTCAATACTTTTTGAATTTGAATGATCTTACTTTTAATTATTTCAACCATGTCTTTTCTTTTATTGTAATCTTAACTGTTTTTAATAAATCTAATTATGTCATATTCTGTCAATATGTTGTGCTTTTAAGCTTCAGTTGTTCTGTTTCATTTAAAGCCCTTTGAGATGCATTTTAAGTGCCATTTAGATATGGTTAACTATTATTATTATTATTATTGTTATTATTATGTTTCTGAAACTGACTGGGCAACACATGTCTTGTCAGACTGGTTACTCTGTTTCTCCTCTTGCTTGTGTTTTATAACTTTGCAACGTGCAGACCATGTGTTATCCTTTATCCTATACTTTCACTCGATACTTTCCCCATTTTATAATGCTTGGTTTATTCACATTTCCTTAAGTAGCAGCGCATTGAGTTTTCAAGTGTCACTGTAGCTCTGCTCTATTCTTGGCTGTGATGGTGTAGATTTGAAATATCTGTTGTCTGAGAGAGAGTGAGGTCAATAAGCTCTGTCCAAATGCACACACACACACACACACACACACACACACACACACACACACACACACACACACACACACACACACACACACTACTCTTACTGCAGTATGTGTGTGGGAAGGACACCTTCTTCAATCACTTGATGTAAATAGGCTGAGGCCCAGTGCAGCAACACGATCCTGTCTCGTCTGATGAATTCGGCTCCGTCTCTGTGTTTATCATGTCAAGACGACTTCACTCTTGTCCCTCTTTAGCCCTGCTGTCTCTCCCAACCACACACATTTTGCTCAAAGACCCTCATTTCCTAGGCAAGTTGTGGAGTTAAGGGGGGTGGGTGGCGGTTGCACGAGCAAGACAGCTTGGTAATTAGTCCTCGAGCATGCTCTTGCTAAATATTCCTGCTTAATGACAAGGCTAAGCGGGTGCACTACGCCTAATGGCCTGGGGTTCAGTTTGGCTCTACAAGCTCTGATCATAATCCAAAGTTGTAGTAAAAACTACAGTCGAGATGCTGAAAAATAAATAATGAATAACGATGTGAATAAATAAAAGAATGTTGATGTTAGGGCACACTTTGAAATGTACATCAAAAGCAGTGATTTGTCAGCCATCAATAGTCTTTCCAGAGGGAAGCCTGTCTCTCTCCCCCTCTCTTTCTCCCACTCTCTCTGTCTCTGTGTGTGTGTCTCTCTGTCTCAGTGTCTCGCTCTCATTTAGTTAGATGATTGCCTCCTGCAGCCCCAGGGAGCGATAGCAACCACCAAGTCTATTACTTCCTACAGCAGTTTACTCCTACCAATATGAAACACTCGATAACAACAGGACCTACCCTATGTTAACTCCTGTACTCTATTAGCTAGACACCAATTCTATCCAACAGCACGCGTCAATACGAGGGAACCCCAGAGTCACATTACCCACGCAGAAATGACTCTTAGGAGGATCGTGCATGTCGGCTGCATCGAAACAGGCGTAATGAAAAAAAATTCTGGAAGACGCATAAAAGGAAGCTAATAAAGAAAAGTAAACTAACGAGCAGATAGAAAAAGACTGATGTTCAGATGGGAATGTGTCGTGTGCGGTTTTCACATACAGGTACACACACAGACACACGTAAACACTGCTGTGTGGTCCCTGTGCGCTAATGGCCGGGCGCTGAGCATCCAGATGCTAACCCCCAGCTTTTTTCTATCCCCCCTCTGATGCAGCAGGGTACAGCGCACTCCAGCCTCTAAGGGCTCAGGTGTTAATTTATGCCACTGCAACAGATTCGCGCCCGCACCCTTCGACTAAACAGCCTGACCCCAAGCCCAGCATGTCCCTCGGTGGAGCTGCACCTCTGTCCGGGGCTGGCTCCATTTCATTCTTCAAAATTCTCCTCCCTGCACAGCCACACTCAGCAGCAGGAAAAAATTTGAAGAAAACAGAAGAGAACCAAGGAATAAACATAATGAAGCACATTTTGATAGAAATTTGCAGCGGTTTTACACAGTTTGGAAATACAAAGGAGTGGAAAGAAAAAAAGGCAACACGCACACACACATACACATACACACTGTTAGTAAGACAAATGCTTAATATATTTTGCATCAAAGCATTCGGCATGAGTTTAGAGGCAACTATTAGTTTTATTCTCTTTCAAAAATCTTTGTTTTGTTGCAGAGTGGGTAAGCTTAATTGATGATAACACATTATTGCACATGTACTTGTGCAGATAAGTAAGTGTGTAGAAGAGAGTGGAAGCAGATGTTTGCAGGGGTGGTTCAGGTCAGGGTGAGGTAACAGCAGTTGATGGCCAGTTAGGTCGATATGTTTGTGGTTGAGGGAGTTTCTGGGGCAAATCCTCAATTGATGACTGGACGTCTGCTCGACATGTGGGAGCCCTAACTTCTATTCATTATTAATGATCTGTGGTGTCACTGCAGTCCATTCACTTCATTGTTGAGACATCAGCGCAGACACAAAGTGGCGTGCACACACGCATGCAAACAGTAAACAAAGATAAAAGCTCCTGCCTCTTAAGATCTTTTTGCTCTCCTTGGACAGAGGGCACCTTTGCAGATGCCCTCAAGCTGTAGATGGCGAGCGGAGGAAGCCGAGGAGAAGAGCGTTGTGGGTGGCTTGTCAGTCAGAAGGGGGCCCAAACGAAAGGCGGCTCCTCGCTTCATTTCCTTCACAAAGCCCCTGCCCTGCCAACAGGCTGACAGACAGGAAGGCTTTTCACATAGACGAGCAGCACGGTCTACCATACCCAAAGGTATTAAAGACCAAAAAAGAGAGAGACTCGAGGGAAAGTAAAGAGGTGCAAAAAAAAGGGGGGGGAGGCGGGGGCGAGACAGCCTTCATAATTCATGTCTGGAGTGGAGGAGTGGAGGATGATTTGCTTTGTTGTGCATCCCGACGGTCAGTGAGGGAACAGAGGACTGGTGGTTCAAAGGCAGCCAGCCATTGCACCTCTCTTACGAACCTGCTGGGACTGTGACATTAAATTCAGAGCTGTTTGGAAACAGATTTCATCACATTATCCCTGTTTAGGACTTTTGTACTTGGTGCCAGAATTAGAATAGTAGCCTGTGTGTCTGCCATTTAAGCACTGAGCCTAGGGTATGAAATATATTAAGAGGGGGAGAAAAATTCAATAATGCATCAACACTAAGCCGGTGTATTTTTTCTCTTTGGTTCAACTGGAGCCAGGCTCTTCTGAACCAGGATGAGCCGAGGCATTAATGTGGCTCCATATTAGCCTGTGAGTTGGAGCTATCATTAGCAGTGGCGCGGGTGAGGTGGGGGGGGCCTCATGCCCAAAGCCTTCTTTTTTATTGAAATATTTATACAGGTAAACTCACTGTATCTGTGCAGCTCCATTTACAGGAGATATCTAGGCGTCAGACCAAAGCCAGAATCGATAAAACACAATTATAGCAGGACAAGCCATTGCTGGATCTTGAGGAATAGGAAGGTGGTGGATTAAAGCATCATGGGCAAAATACATAGAATAGCCAGAGGGGCAGGAATGTGACTGGACTGTCACTGCTGCACGGCCTTGCTGGTGGTATTTGCAGCTTGTAGTCGTCCTCACAATGCCTCATTATTTACCACGGCCTTGCCTTTCTTTTCATTTACTCATTGATTACTGATACCCCTGAGCGTTGGCAATAGTTAATGTGCTAATGTGCTGTATTACTCTGGCTGGACTGACATAGCTATTATGCTCCTATAACGGGCTTAAATCTGGGAGGAAAATAAAAAGGCTCAAAGACAAACAATAACCTTGAAAGACACTGCCAGCGTTTCAGTCCACATTCGCATTCAAGGCAAATGCCCCCAACAAATCAAATGACCAGCGAGTCAACAGTACTTGTTTTGAAAAGGAGCCTCTGGAAAAGCATATAGCCAAGGTCACAGGCCCGGGAGCTGCGGCGATCAGATGTAATATGTTTGAATTGTATTACAGATGACTGATCCGCTACAAATCACAGGCGTTTCTGCAACATGCCAACAATGAATCCTCCCTATATGCAAGTAATCAGCTATTACACTCAACCTTGAGGAAATGTCAACTTGACTCTACATGTGTGGCTTGTTACTTGTGTGTTTACACCGTATGTGGAGATGTGAAGTGTGCGATGGTGTGTGTATCAAGATAAGAAAAAAAAAGAAAAGAAAGGAAGCAAGCAGGGGGAGTAAGTGGTTGGGGTCTGTCAGTGTCACCGTAAACCTCCTGAACCACCTTCCGCCCTCTAATAAGATTGAGCACCAAGCCAAGCTGAACAACTGCCAGACATGGAGACACCATCTGAATAGAGAGGAGATCTCTGGCAAAGAGGAGAGAGGCTGTTTTTTAAGGGAGGGCAGGCTGAAACATTTCAATGTTGCGTGTCACTGCGGAGGCAGCTCTGCTACCGCGTTCGGTCAAGGAGAGCTCAAAGATTTGCCTGTCAGGTAAATCAAGTTTGACTTTTATATCTTAGGGTGATGGAGGCGTGTGGTGGCTACTAAGACGTCCTGGCAACAGGGATCATATTCACAGGATGTGGGGTGGGAAGAGGCTGGCGTACACACACACACACACACACACACAAAGTGTCTTTCGTAGATTTAAATTTTCCACTATACAATCAGGAGCCAGAGTACTGCAAGTTGTGATGAACTCACTTCAGTCAGATTTTCTGTCAAAGACTGCTATTTCAACTATAGAGTATATTTCACGCTGTCAAAGGTTATGTTGGGATACAGCTGCTGTTTACTCTTAGTATTGTTCACAGGAAAGGGACCTCAGAGCACAACTCAGGAGGGTAAATATAAGAGTCTTTACTCAGGAAAAAAAACAAGGACAAAGAGCAAGCAGGCAAACAAAGTACAAAGGGTCAGGTTGGGGCAAAATCCAATAAAAACACGGGCAAGGTCAAAACCACAATCAGGATCAAAACGGGTGCTGGGAAGCAAAGGCACATGGCACAAAGAGAGTCGGGTAGAGCAATTGGAAATATGAATACATGTGAAACACGTAATGAGGGAGCACGCAGGTGAGGAGGAGGAGGAGCAGGTGATCACTGGCGGGAGATGCAGGCAGGTGGGAGTGACTCGCTCTGAAATGACACACAAAAGATTGGACTGAATAAACAAGCAGACTGACGCTCACAACCACGACAAGTATTGATTGGAAACGGACTCTCACTGTTTTTACTTTTTCTCTTTAAAAACTCAAAGACCAATCCTGAATAATAAGTTATCCATTTATGTCACACAGGCCTTAAATATTCCGAATAGCGCTACACATTCCTTTCAGTCCATCCTCATGGTGGAAGGTGTCATGTGGTGCAACCTGGGGCTTGTAGCAGGTCCGCTCCTCTGCCTCGGTCTCTGCACTGCTGTGTCATTGCAGTGGGAGTGCTGGAGCGGCTCTGCCCTGCAGGAGCCTCCTCTTCACCCAAAGTCATTTATGTTAAATGTTTTTTAAACACTGTCTGCCTGCCTCAGGTAGATATTACTTAGCTTAAGCAAGCAATTGGCAATTTGCAGGACATCAGAGTGGACCTCTGCATAATGACTGCTGAATTACTTCGGAGAACTCTATTAATGTAGCACAGCCTCCTCAGCAGCCATGGATGCACATTGCATATCTGCAGGCATGTGGTTTTCAGCAGAACGGCTAATGATGCTAGCAGAGTCTTCTTACAGATGTTGGCACTGCAAATGTATGGCATTAAATTACTTGAGAGTGTGTGTGTTTCTTACTTTTATTTTAGTTTTCGCCACCACTGTCATCATAGCAGTATTACTCATATCGGTTTGTTTTTCTTACTGCAAATCAATACAAAGTTATCACTGCAATGAATTATTTAGGTTACCACCCACAAATTATAGAATCATTTATTTTGTGATCGATAAAATGCTTAGGAGGAACCAAAACCAGTTTACACATGCATATAAACAAGGGAAGAAGACAAGAGATTTGGGAATTTTATGTCTTAAACTAACATTAGTTTATAATGATATCTAATAATTTGAGAAATCAACAAACATGTTGAAATATGCCACAATGTTAAAGATACATTTCGGCACCAAGGTTTAATTGTTTCTTCCCTGACCCAATCCAGATCCTTTCACTAAGTTTTGAGATAATGCGTTCAGTCGTTTTTGCATTATCCTACTAACTAACAGACAAACAGTCAAACACATAAATGCAGACAAAAACGTATCCTCATTGGCTGTGGTAACAAATAGGGTGCTGTTTCACACAGGAACAACATCTGGATGTGTGATGCAAAGCAGAGATGGATAAAAGGTTTGACTGTCTTATATCAGGGACGGACAGTTGAACGAAGGCTAGAGGAGAGAGACAGATGTTAGTCTATGATGAAGGTTAGAAGCTGAGGAGACCAGAAGGGGAAAAGTAAACAGTGATGTGCGACAAAGGCTAAAGGGGTTGAAGGCCAGAGCACGAATTGGTTAAGTTTTCAAAGATTACAATACATGTGCAAACAAATATTATTTATAAACAGATGTCAGAGCTGAAATATATACGTGAGTCATCATATTTACTGACAAAATGAAGAGCTGGAGCGGGTCACTGGGTGCTACTGCCAGCTGGCCCGGCAGTGATTCACAGTATGTTACTTCCCCGTTTAAAGTGTACTAAAATGATTCAATCCTAATCTGACAAAGCTGTCATAATTAAGAGGCTGTTGACCTATTGTATGCTTTGTGTGTATAGACATTTTTGGAATCTACTGTTGGTAGCATCTCTGACTGTCGGGTTGTATGAACAGAGGTGCATTTCATAATGTTGCAGGTGTTGAATTGCATTTGACCAGTGATATAGACTGGGTAGCATTGAGCGATGTCACATTCACTTTGCCTAGTGTTAGAGGCTTGATAGTGAAGCCAAATTTGCATTTGTGATTTTAGTTGCATACAAGTTACATTCAGGGACCCCAGACGAGCAGCAGGACCGAGCACTTTCTCCTCCAACAGGGGGAACCATAGTGACAAACTGTGGACTTTAGAGAGAGAGCTGCTGGAGTCATCATGGAGGAGGATCTATGAAAGGAAAATCACTGCATGAGGTGGAGGACCAATGCAAGTGTGATGTGTTCTGATGAAGTCCAGTGGGTTGGTAGAATTTAGAATCCAACTTAATGTCAAACAAATGCAGCTGGGATGGATGAATTAGCAAGTTTTCGTGTGTGTGTGTGTGTGTGTGTGTGTGTGTGTACTGAAATATTTAGCAGTGTGACTGATGAAAAACAATCAGAAACAAAGGTCAATAGAATGAGACAATGATGATAACTCCATTATGCACCTGCTCCCATATTGTGATTAGCTTTAACAGGCGAAGGGCAACAGTCCTGACCCAGAGACTGGCTTACCTCAATCCTTATAAGATGCGCTGCCAGAGAGTGCTTTTGGTCTGCCGGTTATAGACATTGAACGATTTCAGAGCGCTGTCTTGGAGAGTTACCTCTCAGCCTGTGGGATGGATGAACAAGTGTAAGAGCAGAAGTCATGGAGACCCAATCTACTGAATGTAAAAGGCTGTTTTCAGAGCAGACTGGTGGCAAAAGAGCGCTCTACAGACCAACATGTGTATGTTGTGGCAGGACTGACACCACTTCTTGGCCTCCCAGCCATAGAGGCCATGGGACTGGTTTACAGGGCCGATGAAGTGACAATGACACAGTCTGAGTCAGACTTCAAGGCAGCATATCCAGCAGTAGATGGGTTCTGCTACCTCCGAGAGAAAAAGTACATGAGTAACTGCATATGATGAAAAACATCGGAGTCATATCAAAAGCGACTGAACCAACAGCGTGGCGTTCCGGAATGTTTGTTTTTCCAAAACCAAAGAAAGACAAACTAAGGATCTGTGTGGACCTCACACCACTAAATGCAACGGTAAAGAGGGAGTGCGATATTCTACCGGCTGTAGACCAAACACTTGCCATGATTTCTGATGCAAAACTGGATGCTTGATCTGGATTTTGGCCAATTCTGTTAACACAAGAATCACGACCTCTCACTATCTTCATCACTCCTTTTGGGAGATACTTCTTCAACCCCCTACCCTTTGGCGTGTTAAGTCCTGCAGACAACGTGTTGATGTACTGAAGGAACAGACCGGAACAGGACCAAAAACTACATCGTGTGCTGCAGAAGATGCAGGACGAAGGCCTTACTCTGAATGAGAAGTTTTCCATGAAGCACATAATATTTGTTGGCCACAAAGTTTCTGCAACAGGCTTTGTTCCAGGTCCAGACAAGGTTAAAGCAATCCTACAAGATGTGCAGACTATTTGGCCAAATTTGTGCCACAGCTGCTTACCGTCACTTTGCCACTGAAATACCTACTTAGACGGAAGGATTAGTGGGTTTGGGGAGAACCTCAACAAACTGCTTCTCAGAAGCTGAAAGATCACCTAAGGCAGTTCAGTATTCACTCACTATTCAAACTCAGCAGAGATGAAGGTAGCAGCAGATGCATCATCATATGGAATAGGTACTATTCTCACACAGAAACAGACAGATGACTCGTGGCAACCTGTGACATACATCTCAAGAGGACTGACGGATACGAAGAAGCGTTACACACAGATAGAGGAAGAAGCGCTAGCGGTAACGTGGGCATGTGAAAGACTAACCTCTTACCTGCAGGGTTTACATTTCACACTTCTGACAGTCCAAAAGCCCCTGGTCCCATTGTTGAGCACCAGAGGTTTGGACGATCTGCCACTTAAAAGGACAAGCTCTGATCATAGCCTTTACTGTATCAATGTGGCCCCGCCTGGCTCCCCTTAGCAGCGCCACTGCACTGAGGCACATTACTCCGCTGGTCAACAAGTGACTCTGCTCCTCTGGTGTTTTCTAATCACTCACACTTAGAACCGATCTTTATAAAAATCTGGTGAATCCATATTTATGTTCCTGGATGAACGGGACATCGCAGTGCATCTAAGAATTGAGAAATGTCCACACTTCTATTTGATGTTCAGTTGCGAAGTGATGTACCAGTAAAAGTGGTGACTGGGAATGATTTGGGGCTAAGGAAAAGATTTCCAGGGCTACAGCCCCGGATGCCCGAGCCAGGCGACGCCCCTGCCCCAAACCTCTTCCCTTAAACTTACCATTAAACATACTGGTGGTTATCTATTAACTAAAGTGATTAATTCAACCCACTGTAATCAAGTGTCACTAGGAAATGTACTGTTACATCTTTTTACTCTGTGTGTTCTCATGTGTAACCTTGTAAAGTAGTGAAAGTATTTTATTAACTGTCACCACAGTAATTGTCAGACTTCAAATAAGAACCACCTGCAATAGTTGGTTGTTCAGTATTTCATTGAAATATGATGTAATAATAACTTTTTTGCAATGATCCTGTGTAACAGAGTGCTTCTCATTCATGTTTGGCCTTGGAAGTCATAAAAATAATATTTATGCAAAAACACTTTACATTTCAGAGGAACTCAATGCAGCACGAAAATGGGAAAATGCATACAAGTCCAATTCAGCTGTTCTGCTTTTCATGTTTTCTAGCTTTCAGGCGGTGAATGAGAATGACAGGAAGTCTACCGGCAGGCTGTCAAAAATCGATTTGGCACCATCAGAGCATCAGTAGAATAGAGGCTCAGGATCCTTTCAGATCAGACCTTCACATGCTTACTGCATGTGAAGGTCCTTTAGAAGTTTCAGCAGCTGGATGCAACCAAAGCACACAGCATGCCTCCAACACTGGAAGTATACAGTATTGATAACGTAAAAATAAATGTATATACATTGTTGTTCCATCTTGCATTCTCTCAAACACCTTTGACCTCAGTCATTCATCAAAATGTGAAATGCCCTATGTTGTGCTTGTTAAACTGAACTGATAAATTCAATTGTGTTGGCATCAAACCTGAACCAAAAGAGCGTCTTTCCAGCTAAAGCCTGGGCACACTCACCCAACCAGATCCCACTTTGTTTTAGCACTGCCACGACATGAGCTCTTTGAAGCAGTAACAATCATTACAGTTTCACTCCCCGTTGGTGGAGGGGAGGAATACAAAAAAAAGGGGGCAAAATGAAACAGCGAGAGGCTCGGGTCTCAGCGGGATTGTCTGCCCAGCACCAGAGCTGGAACACCCAAAGAGCTTAAAGTGATATAAATGTCCCTGAATGACAGCATAAATCTGTATGATGACAAATAACCTCTTTGAAGCCCGCACCGCGGCAAATAGGATACCATTTCTGTATTTTAAAAAGGCAGGGGGACTTAAAAAAAGAGCCCTCGACAATGTCACAGTGGCAGTTTTAGTGGTGTAGAAACTGCGAGAGAGGGAGTGAGGTGGTTAAATAAGAGTGTCACGCCCGCCTTACTTTTATATTACTTTGCAACGATACCCCCCTTGACGAGCCATGCATGAGAAACACAAAACAATAAAGTAACACAAATTAATATATATATATTTTTCTACTTTGTCAAATGCTTGCTGTAATTCATCACAATTCTGCATCCAGGTGCCACCCTAATGCATGAACTTAGCACATTGCAGTGTAGCAAAAATTGAAATGGACTTGTGAAGAAATGAGCAATTTCCCTGTGGAAGAATTGGAAATTTTTCAAGGCCATTGGCGTCTGACCTGTCATCAATCACTTCACAGCAGCGCAAGCTTAAAGGCTTGTGGGAGGCTGAGAGATCCAGGCAAACACCCAGTGGTTTGTGACAGGTGATACCCACCCGGCCGACAAGCTAATAGCACACAGCTGAACTAACAGGGAGAGTGGATGGTGTTGGTGGTTCAGACATCAAAGAAATTCTATGTGATAATTGCCACAAACCTTTAAAGATGGAGAACTCCTTCATGCTCCGGAGTGTTAATTGGAGATAAACTCTGAAGCCTGCAGCTCAGTTTGTTTAGGAGTCCTTATGTTTAGAAGACTGAATTATCTTAGTGCGAGTAATATTAACAAGCAGATTTGTTTTATTAATGATATATGGAGGTTTTATTTTTATTTCAAATGCCGCTTCATAATTGTGTTTGTGTAAAGGGAAGTGAATGAATTTATTCTATTTTAGCATTTAGCAACTAGACAATCGGAGAACATGTACCTCTGTCAAGGCCCAACAGTCTCCCTGATGAAACCACATTCAAATTCACTAGATCCTGATTTTTTATTGAAATCGGCACCAAATAGCACACACTCATAAATAGTTAGTCCCCTTTTTTAAAATAAAAATCCATACATTATTATTATTATACTATATCAGATTCTATGTCTATATACTATGTCAGATTCTTATCAACATTAGCCCAAAATTGCAACTCACAAATGGTTATATGGCTTTAAAAAAAGAGGAGTGGTTCCTGTTAAAAACAACAGTCCATTACATTGCTGTTGTAATCTCAATGAAGATAAAACTTCTCATGTGTATTTAAAGGTACTGCTGATTAAAATTGAGCCCATTGGGTCACAGTGTGATTCACTGTGTTGCTTTTCCCTTTGTTGAATATAACCATCTTATATCCTAATACCTAGTGATCTGTAAAGTTTTGATGGCACATTTAATTAATCTCTAAGTGCGCATTTCTATGTCTACAGCACTGTGCTGGCAGCATATTCCAGGTATGTGTGTGTGTGTGTGTTTATATGAGAGTGTGTGTGTGAGTGGGTGGTAATGGGGCCTGTGTTGTCGGGAGTGGGCTTTCCCTATTGTGTAGAGACCTCTCCACCATCTGTCAGCCTGCTCCCGACCACTGTGCCTGATCGTGTCTGATGAAGACCAGATGTTTTCCCTGGCTGATGCTCCCCAGCAGGACCTCTCTCCTGCATCATCGCAGCTCACTAACACACATAAACACACAAGCTGCACACTTAATTAAAACTCTCACTTTCACGGTACATACATGTGTCCAAACACACATACACGTCAATAAACACATTATAAGTGTTTCCGTTACTTTCACTTTCCTTTTTTGCAAATTTGCAGTGACAACCACACATTACATTATATACCATCATTCCACGACTATTATATTATATTCTTTAAAAATATTCATCAGCATGAGCCACCTAGTGACCTTCCAACCAAGTAGAACATCCTGTTATTTTGATAGAGATATAAAGGTTCGTCTTACTTGTCTGTATTCACTTCATCAAATGAAGGGAATTAAATCAAAACTTTTCTTTTTATGCCACTTTCATTTTTCATTTTAACTAGGGTGGTAAACACAAGTTTGTTGCTTGTAAGCAGGTTTACTGTTGTACTGATCATTTTCTAGGTTTGAAGCTACTTTTATTTGAACTCTAGGTTTTCTCTGCCTTATTTCCAGGGCTTTGCTAGCTAGTCCTGCCATGTGTTGTTATTTCCCCCCGTGGGCGTAGCAGGCAAGATACACTGGTTCAAGATGAATACCATTTACCACAAACATGTTTGGACTCAGTGCTAAAAGGTGGAGGCTGGGGTGGTGGAGGCAAGTTGCCGGCAGCAGGGCATGAGTGGCAGTGTAGCTGAGCAGGGATCAGTGAGGAGGAGGTCATATTTAAAGAGTCCGCTTTGTTGAGAGACTGGGCTGTGATTGGTGAGGGACTGTAGAGCATCCAATACACCTATCGGTAGCTGACAGCTGAGCACAGGACTCCGTGTCCTGCATGAACTAACGCAATGCGTAGGGGAATAGGTTAAAAGTTGATTAATCCTGGGATTAACACTATACTGTCCATGTTGTTATATATGATTTGTATTTTGGAATTGGTGCAGACCAAAACAGAGCTAAATCAGAAGGATTACCAACATGTTGATCTAACAACGGATGTGAGATGTTGGGATGTGCATGTGTTGGAGTTCTTCTGTGCCTTAGTGGTCTTGAATTGATAAATGCAGCTTTTAAACAGGCCTTTCTTTTACTGCCAGTGGGAGCTGCCAGTATGATGGTTCCTAGAATAGGTCTAACTGTGCGGTAATATCTAATCATTTTCCTTTGGGTCTTGACTCAGTTTAAATCTTTCAACTCAAACTGGCATGAAACAAAGACCAGGCGTGCTGGATGGAACAGTAAAGTGCATTTCTTGGCACAGTCCTTTCTCAGCCAGTCTAACCTCATAACGGCTGCCCAACAGTTAAGTGCGTAATTAAAATCTTCTCTGCTTTTGGTCCTGCGCAAATGGCTACACAGTGCAGAGGTCAACAGCCAAGGCAGAGGATCTTAACTGTGTAATGAAATACACTTAGGACGAGGAGGAGGAGAGGAATATTAAAAGATGGCCATATATACACAAGTGGCCGGAAGCAGTGTCAAAGCCCATGGGGCCGTTTGATAATGAAAATGAAGCCTTGAGAGAACACTATAAAATTGTAAAACTTCCCAGATACGTGTTGTTTGCAGTCTTTGCAAATATTTACTTTTCTTGCTTGGATTTGAAATTTTGTTCATTAAGAAGTCTTGGTCTAGATTAGCTGTCTCCCCAGGCTCTACAACCAGGGTTTCTTCCAAGACAGTATAAGCAACAAAGCTGGACCCTCTGGATTGTAAACTGGATTATATGTTTTTGCCCCAGCTAGAGCTTCTAATATCACAGGAAATATGAAGAAGTGATGTCGGTCCTTAAAGGAGTAGTTTTTCATTTAATGTATTGCCAATTTCGATAACAAGATTCACACCACTTTCATATCTGTATGGTAAATATAAGGCTCCATCCACGCTTGTGCATTTCAGTTTTTAATACACATCACTGTTGCTAGGTTTACATCTGCAATCCACACTAATTCTTACTAACAGCTATACTAACAGCATCTAAAACAGAGATGTTGGAAACGCTGCTGAACCCATTTGAGTTTGAATACTCTGGGGCTGCATTTTAGTACAGACGAGCTGAAATTAAGACATTTGGAAGTGATGACACAGCCACCCACATTTTTGTCCTGATTGGGTCTTATCACTGCTGACTCGACTAACCGCGGTGAATATAAAACACTGCACCTCGTCATCAGTCCAAGAAAGTAAATCTCTGCTCTCACTTTTCACTATTGCTGTTCCTCGTTCATAGTATTTTCTGCAACTAAGCACCCAATTGTAGATAATTTTATTCCTGCTCACAAAGGTAAGAATGTTCAGGTGATATGCATTTTAAGGTGTGATGCTGTGGAGGGAGGTTATTGCAGATGTGGAGCTAAAACATGTCAGGATAAAAGATAATTAAACATATTAGTGTGGATGACGCCTGAAGCTATAGCACCAGCAGCAACCAGTTAGCTTAGCTGAGCATAAAGACTGGAAACTGCTAAACATCTAGCCTGGCTTCATAAAAGATGAAGATGGACATTTGCGTAGCAGCACATCTAACCTGTTTCCAGCCTCTGTCTTTTTCTTTAAGCAGTCTGTTGTCCCTGATAAAGATGACCAATTTCTTGTATTAATCCATCTAAGTCACATCACAAGGGTTCCAGTCAGGTTCAACACCATCTGTTTGGCACCATCACTCTTGGCCCTAAAGTGATGTTTGTCATTATACAGGGTATGTGATGTAGCAGCTGACATTAGTATGATCTGTAATGGCTGCTGTGACATAAGGCCAATGGGTTTCTGCAGCAAAGGTTAACTCTTAAGAATAATAACCATGTTGCTGACATTAGACTACAGAATAGCTTGGTGCATGACAACAAGGTCACGTACTGTCATGGAGGCGCTACACAATCAGTCTTATTGTGACACTGTGCAGTGTTTGCTTGAACTATAGAGTGAAGGAACTCTGGTAGACAAATAAAGCACAGTCTCTAAGCATCATACTGTGTATGCAGCTCAGTCCATATTTCACCAAAAGTACATGTTCATAGCCAAGGGCTATTTACCATATATGTGGATGATTCTTTGATTCCACTCACTTTGTCTCAGATCTGAGCACATGCTTCAGACACATGTGTTGCGTGTAGACTGGTGTATAAAGCTACACAGTGAGGATGCTGCTCTCTGCCTAAAACATTTGTTGTTGCCAGTTGCGTGTCCAATTATAAGAGTGTTGAATACAACTCAGGAAGCCATTCACTGTTTTGTGAGTCCTTTATTTAACAGAAAGTACGGTGGCCCTGAGAGATGAACACACATGCAAATAGGCAAGAACCATCATGAATTCTGAAAAAAGATTCATCAGATTGACAGGTGTGCTGCAAGTACACACAAAACAACCAAACAGACAAAGACAAACACACTGTAAAAAAAATACATCCAAGTGCATTGCTAATACACAAAACACAAACAGAAATACACACATACAGAAAAGCTGCTAATACACACAACGCAACCAAACAACCAAGTACAAACACACTGTAAATACACACAACCAAAAAGACACATACACTCCAAATACACACATCCAAAAAGACAAATGCACTGAAAATACACACAACCAAATAGACACATGCATCGCATACAAACACACTGCAAATACACACATCCAAAAAGACAAATGCCTTAAAAATACACACAAACAATTGGACACATACACTGCAAATACACACAACCAAATAGACACATGCATTGTAAATACACACACAACAATTAAATACAAATGCAGTGCAAATACACACAACACTAATATAAACACAATGTAAACACACACAGCCTAATAGACAAATACAAATGCTCTACAAATAAACACAATACAACAAAACAACCATCAAAGGACTAATAATTATAGTGCACTGTAATTTCAGGAAATTATACTGCAGTCATGTTGGACTGAAAGTAACAAGTGGAATCTCATGGCATCACTTCCAAAGCGTAAGAGTAATATCTTCACAGACAACTCAAGATAACAGACCCAGTTGTGGTGTTACTAACAGCATGTGATTTATAGGAATGAAGAGTTCAGCTACAGTTGTATGATTTGCACAGTTGGAGGAATTACTTTATTTACAGTTTTAGCATTAAAATGATTTCCTTTGACGAGTTTAACCTCAGAGAGGACATTATTGAAAGGAAAGAATAATTACCAGAGCTTTCATTTAATATTCCTGGTTGTAACATTGGCATCTGTTTACAACTTTTAATGCTAAATTCTTCCATACCTGTGAGCTATTGGTGTTTGTTTGTATATGAATTAACATAATACAGTTAAGTGAATGATCGCTGGAGGAGATAACATACTGCAACTGACTGATGAGGAATGTACTTCAGTGGTTTACTAGAGTACATTTTGATTCATAATATATGTAGTCCACAACCACACATCCACACCCACAACTCTTGTCAGTGCTGTCTGTATCTCTGCTGCCAGATGGTGCCAGCTGCTGCCACCACCAACTGTTTTCATGGCAGAAGAGCTACTTGGAGAATGAGACTGAGATAAGTTTAGCCTCTTCTTCACCGCCTAGAGGCATCACTGCTCACTGTGCTATCACAGTGGAGATCGGCACTCTGTACAGCCAAACAACTCAACATTTTGCACAACGAACAGCACAGATTATTTTACGATTTTGTCATGTAACATTTTGTCACAGTCGAAGCAGATCTGTGGGATTCAGAGTTCATTGCTGGGGAATCCCAACACAAGAAGGCAACAGAAGCTCAGACTAATGGTGTTTGCTGCCAGCCTTTGCCGCTGTCTTCCTTTAGCAGCCGAAGCTACAGGCCACCGAGATATAGTTAGAGTTGACTGGTAGCACTGATGCTCAAGTGCCAGACAAAACATCTCATTGTGCAATGTGAGCCAACACGTGCCCAGATGATGGTGCTCGACTTAGCTACAGGACTATTGTCTTGTTCTAAACTGGAAAAAAAACCACAACATGCCAACAGAAAGGACATAGCAGTTGACTGATGTGTGATGCCAAATTGCCAGCAGCTACAGTGGTTTTAGTTTTTGTGGAATGGACAGCACAGAATACAGCACAGCTTGGACATCCATGGTGAAGGAAAGGCAAACAAACAAAATAAAATTTGGAAGCAGATTAGCTCATTCTTGTGCAGTACTTAGTCTTTCTTTGTTAACTTGTTTAATGAAGTATGTTGCATTTTTTAATTTGTTGATTTGCTCAAAATAATTAAAAAAAAGAAATACGTTAATGATAATGATGGTGTTGATGATGACGATGCTGCCAGCGACAGCTCTGAGCAAGACATCTGTGGTATCGGTTCTGTCGTTATCATGGTATTTTCTCATTAACAGCACCACTTTTATCTTATTTAGCTTATTTCTTATTGTAAGTCAAAAATAACCAATGCAACACCGATATTCAAACAAGTTCACAGTGTTGTGGTGTGCACATGCAGCACCAATGTATCTAGAGAGTTCAAAAGAGTGCAATATCACTAAGCACAACAGAGGTGCCTTTTGAAATGCCACATATTTTAGTGCTGTCAAAGGAGATAGAGCAATGGCCGTATTACAGCAGACAGCATTCTGTACTTGAGTGTTTGAAATGTTATCCCATTCTACTGGGGGAAAAAAAGCTCAGCCAAGATGATCCCATTTTAGGCTTTTACAATCCCCCACTTCATCTCCCCAGGGGCTTTGGTGCATTCCTCTCAGCCCACGATGATGCATTGGTTCAGGAAATAAAATCATTTTTTTTATGCAATTAAGTGTAGCCATTTCTTTCAGCCACCATTTTAGCACACCTAGAGACAAAGACCTAGTGAAAGTGGCCATTGAGAAAATAATACAAAAAAAAATGCTGTTTGCATTTTAAATGATTGGATCTGCCAACATGTGATGGATGTAATTACACAAAGTTAGGGAAATATTCATTTTATTAGCAAGAAATTATTGTAACAACATGGTCAGAAGAAGATAACGGTGTGAATATGTGTGCATACAATAATACCGGTGAATTTTCTACCATTTGTTCACATTGATTCATATCTCAGACTGATCCAGGTATGAGACACAGGTTCATGGATTTTCCACAGTTCAGTCGGTGTCTCTGCCACCCACACCGAACATTGGTTGGTGTAAATAGCAAAAACAATAAGCTGCCATTTGCCTGGGTGCTCGCTGTCATGTGCACCTCGAGTCACAGATTTAGAATCTATTCTTCTACCTCGACTGGAGCTGACTGGGTGTCCACGGGGATTCAACCGACCTCCCCAGCAAAGCAAAGGTCACACAGTAGAGGTATGGCTTTCTAATGCAATGCCCTTTTGTGGCATCTGAACTGCCTGTATTGTATTCCCCTCACATAGACTTCTCGCGGGGAGAGGGGCTTTTAGAAGCTGGATAAGGAGAATAGCATTGACAGCAGTTCTAAAGGGCAATCATACAGATAATTCAGTCCAATGGCCCTCTTTATTGAGATTAAGGCGCCGGCACCTCTGATATTGTATAAACAAAACAATGGGCACCTCACCTCGTGATGGCACAAGGACTCGTTGAGAAATGCAGGGAAAGGCGGTTTCTACTCTGACAACAGCTCAAAGCTGTTTTCTGATAAAGCCGGCCAAAACGAGCTTTGCTCCTGCCAAGCTGGCATCATGGTTTACTGAACTAAAGGACAAAGTACGTTGGTTGTGATGTCATGATATTACATTTGGCAAGATTTGGTTGTATCACTGTTGGCTAGCAAAAAACAAACTCCGATGATTATCTATGATGTTTAGTTTGCAGGAACTCTGCAAACTAATCTTGTTTGGCTTCATTTTCAGCCATGCTAATGACATGGCTCTCTGGATGGCAATGTCAGTCTGTCAATTTGCTGGCCAAGCCCATCACTTTGGATCAGACTTAAATATCTTAACTACTATGAGAGGGGATTGCTGTGAAAAATTTGTGCAGGCACTCGTGGGACCCGCAGCAGGATGACTCCTACTGTCTGTGGTGAATCTCTGACCTTTCCGCTAGCACTGTCATGAAGTCCAGAGCTTGGGCGTTGTGTGCAATATCTTGACAACAACTGAAATTGTTACCACGGAATTTGATACAAACATTCATCTTCCCTTCAGTAACTCCGTTCCAGACGTAAACTCATACGTAAAAGGCAAACTCCAGAAAATGTTTTCCAGACATTTCCTGGAGTTTTCCTTTTACACATGAAGAACACAGCAACATTGACACCGGTGTCAGTCTTTATCAGCCAAATCTCTGGTATCTTGTTGTCTGTCTAATTTTCATCTTTATTGGCATCTTCCATGTGTATGGCCCCTCTTTTTCATCCTGAAATATTTGTATTCTTTTTTGTTTTTCTCAGATTGCGTCTATCATGTGTTGGAACATCTCCAACACGCCTTCTAGCCCGCTGAGAATGTTCCTGGTGTATTCTCACAAGAGCTTACTTTCTGGACAATAAAATAAGCGTTTTGTTGGCTGTTGGTAATTGTCTGTAGCAACTGACTTGGACAGTTGCGCTCTTACATACAGCCCCTGTAAGTTTTAGGAAAATGTCCAGAGTTCAGTGCAAGAGTTGGATTAAGTTTTGTGAGTGCTATTTAGGAAACATCGGCATGCTAACACTCCAGTGGACATGGTAATCATTATACCTGAAAAGCATCAGCATGATAGCATTGTCATTAGCAGCCTCACTGAGCTGCTTGCATGGCTTTAGACTCTGTATTCTTGTTTTGAGTTTAACTGGCTTTCAAATGGTTTCAGCGGTGTAAGGGTAGCAGAGTTTCCACACCCTGTTGATGAAAGTTAAATATCGACTTCAGTAAAAACACAACTGCTGTTACATGGATTTCACTCGACAGCGAAAACATGTACGAGCCTCCCTCTCTACAAATACTTTATCATCTGATGTACTGTAAGTGAGCAAACAAAAAAAGGCTCAAGGCCATATATTGTGATGGCAGCTAAATCATATAAATGATGAACACAGTTTATGTGGATTAACCCATGTACAGGATACAGGATACACTTTAAAAAGAAAATTGACATCCCTTTGACAGCATCGCTGACACTGTGTTAGACCAACATCTTGTTTGTATGTTCAAATATTCCTTTAATGTCTGATGCAACGCATTGCAAGTGCAGACAATGAGGGCAGGAGAAGGCTGCTAGCAGATATGGGATTAGGGGAAAAAAGTAATTTATCCTCTCCTTGCAATTAGGGCATATTATCTTTGTAATTACTATTATTATCTCAGTTAAAAAGGAAAGCATTTGTAAAAAGTGGTGTTCACGACACTGCACATTACTTCCTTATTATGTAAAAATTCTTATTAAAAATCTGAAAGTGCAATTATGTCAGCAGGCGAAGAGTCATTAAATCTAGCATGAAAGCCTCCCTGATATCAAATGGTGAGATTCAGCTTCTCTGCTAGCCAACCTCCACTCTTCACAATACAGCAGAGCTCTGTCACGCTCCGCAAAGGCTCGACAAAGGACACTGCAGTCCCATTAGCCAAGTAAACAAATCAGAGAGTGAAATGAGATGCTTTTTATACTGAAACAATGGATTTCCCATTGGAGAAAATATGGCAGGAGATGAAACCCAATAACGAGGCACGTTCTCTTATGGAAACCCTGAGATGGGAGGCTTGAGTGAAACGGGCCCTATCCATGCTAAAGAGATGAAAAACCCTGCCACTGGTTTATAGATTGGAATGAGAATGATCTGTGTTTGGGATTTACTCGCATTTCTGGAGTACCCAAGATGACAGAGCCGCAATTTAGCATTCACAGCAAGACACAAGCATTCTGATCATTTAAGAGGGAAATCTGATTTGGAAATGGTGCTGACCGTATACTGTATTGCATTACACTACTTTTCCCAATTTGAGTGGCAAATTACGGGATTTGCAGGAGAAGAGATGGATGCAAATTCACATTGTCAAAAAAGAAATTGTGACTTCCTATACCCGCAGATACTCATCTTCCCTCAAATGTGTGAAAACATGTGCTCCATACTAAGTGAAAATCAATTTGCCATTTCAGATTGTCATATTCCTCTTCACCTGCCCAAAATTATTGTGCAGCCAACACTTCTACAAATGTGAAGCTCCCCTGAGTCTAAATGCAATTTTTTTTCTTTTCGAGCACACAACTCTAAAGCCAGAGAAGATTAGAACTGGATAGTGGTGACCCTTGTCTTTATAAGGGGGCTCTTGGGGATGTGAGGTTGGTGGCTTCATCTCTGTCCAAGACAGTGGAGACCCTGCCTACAGCTGCTTTAACACGGAGGTGCTCTAAGTATGTCTGACAGAGTATTGATTATCTCAGGTCTCATGTGCAGCAGGACTGCATTAGCCCATGACAGCCAAACAGACATCTCACACACATATGGGTCCCCAGTGACCCAGTATGGGCACTGTGAAGAAGCTAAGAAGGAGGTACACCTGTGAAACGCCGTCTTCATGTTAATGACGGATGTTTAGAATGATTTAAATACAGATTCTACATATCACACAGAATGCTTCAAAGTAGATTTGCTGAGTTTTTAAGAGACATATGGTACTAATTTCTTCAAAATACTATTTGGACTTCAAATGTAAATGTTGACCACATTCTGTGCAAAAACATCTGAGACAGTGGCCAATTCACAAATGTGCACAAATACACAATTTGGTAGTAGGACAACTGGTCAAATCAACAAAACATGACGTATCAAAAATACTCACAGTATTTTTTGTCCTAATTTAGAGAAGATATACCGTCTAGTTCATTTAATACTCTCACTCTCACAATTTCAGATGGTCATTGACCTCTCCGCATCCATGACAACCATCTTGTCTGATCTTAAGCAAAAAATGCTTAAGTGGTGCTCCAGTCATTGCATCAGACTCAGATAAAAAATTGTGATTGGGGAGATCTGTCTTGGGACTGATGGAAATTGGGAGGAGGGTCAGACTCATCTGCTAGAGTGATTTAACATGAGCTCACTGATTGGTCTGGTTTCCAGGGTTTCTGAAACAGAAGAAATACAAAGATGTGGAAAACTGATCCCAAAAAGTAATTGATTCAGAAGTTTCCAATACAATTTAATGAAAAAAAGAACATGGTGTCATTGACTGCAAATACAGGTCCCATCATCAGAGGAGTGCATGGGATATGAACAAAAGTACTTTCGCACATGATTTGACGCTGGTTAACTTTGGTTGAAGCAGGACTTACATTGTTATGAAAGCTGATGATGAAGACTGGGGAAGAATAAACCAGCAGCGAGCTAAAAAAAAGCTTGAAAAACAAGCCACATCATGAAATCATTGCACATACATTGCTGACCTTGGATCAGCTCCCTTTTACTGGAAACTGCAGGGATAAAATATTTGTGTATATTGATTATAACACCTATAAATATTTGATTTGAATGTTCAGTCTTGTTTATATAGGAGGAAGATCTTAGGAGGTGGTCCAACCTGCCTTTGTCTTCATATCCTGGTCCTTAAGAAGCAGAGCTGGGGTACTAAAGATGAAAATCCTCCCAAGATGAGCCGTTTTCTCTTATTTCTTTATATATTCCAAAATCTTGCTTTGACAAAAAGAATACGAGTGTTTGCCTATTTTTGTGGAGGAACAAAAGACCTAGAATCAACCACTAAAACTAATCACTACTGAGAGACAAACTGGGAGTCCCAGTGTATCAGTATTATCTTGCATTTAATGCCAGATATTCTCTGATGTGTGGTTAGGAGTAGGCTATCAAAGTGAAGTTCGGGTTTGGTTTGAGGAGTCCCTTGTAAACAACATGAACAAATCAATTTCATACGGTGGTATCATTCCATCCCACCCACCAAGCTTAGATAAGGTGATTATTAAGTTTAATAAAATAGAGCTTGCCAGAACGTGTCGTGTCTGAAACAGCACAATACAGCCTTCAAAGCTGCTGCAAGTCCTGTCAAACCAGCACAAAAAGAATTTTCACAAATAGAGAACCAGGAGATTTTAGCATTTGATGAGCTTAGAGGGAGGTATAAATTGAACATTAGTGCTTTGTTACAGTGTGCTCAATCAAGCTTAATTTGTTTTTAGGTCTTTCACCACAGAAAAATTAACTATTTTGGTTACTGATCTATTCCTCATGTAATTTCAACATTTGTGTAATAATATTACCACAAACCTAGATTATCATACTACAAAAACAGATTTGTTGTTATCGACTGAAATGTGAATATTTAACGTCACATCTGCATTTTAAGAGCAGTTGTTTAAAGAAGCATTACGTCTCCTAAAGCTCTTTATTCAGAGTATTGGTGTTGATGTGTTGTAACGTGTTACAGTCAAAATAAACTTGACGGCTACATTCAGTTTTTACATAGTAAATCTTAAACAGACTTTACTGAATCTGTCATTCGTGGGTTAAATAAGTGAACATGCAGAATAATGTATTTGTTGGTCACATGAAACTTTACTAGAATAGACAGTCACAGAGAGAACCTGAGGCTGATGTCCACCACCTACTTTCTAAGCTATACTTTTATTTTGATCATGTAAGTCTGTGAAAGTGTTAACCTGGCACTTGTATGACTTTACATATCTGTGTACTTGTGTAAAGTTTTCCTCTAGGTGACTCAGACAGCCTACACCCATGGATGTCCAACATGAGGAGACAGAACTGGACTCCAACAAGACTAAACAGCGACTCTAAGGTACAGACCTGTTTTCATAACTTACAAACAATCAAAGCTAAGTATTGCACATAATATATAATGCATTACAATTATATATCCAATACTTTTAATGTGGAATAACTCCATACTGCACATTCACTGTCTTGGTAGTGCACCGTTTAATCCAAAACTCTATTCAAATACATAGTTGAAATCCACAGAATATAACCACACAAACTTAGTTTATAAGCAACACTTCCTCTGCAATAATGCCATACTTTTATGTTTCCTGTCATTTTATTAGGGACGGACGAGCCTGAAGGACACAGCTGTGCTGACTGTGTTCTGTCTCTTATGGCAAAGAAGAAAAATAAAACACTGGGTTTTTATCTGAATTGTTTTAAATCAGAAATTAAAAGATGAACATTGTTGTGACAGCAGTGTTAATTTTTTTTCTACCAACCATAATGAATATAGAAATTGACTTAATATTATCCATGACACTTAGCAATGACTGCAAACTGTAAGCAGTTGCCGGTCCTCTTTAGTTGAGGGAGAAAAACATGAAGTGTTGTGCAGATGAAGCTGGTGCAGGTCGTCCTCATGTTGACCAGCCTGAAGCTGCCGATCTCCACCATGTTGCTGCTGCCACAGTGGATGCTGAGGACATCAGGTGCTGCAGTGCTTCACGTAATGAGAAATCATGATGTCACATCTGTACGATAACATGGAACAAAGGAGCAACACCTGAGATTAAAGACAGCCTGTAAATACTTTTTGGCCCTTTGACACATGAAATATCAGCTGTGCTAAGCAGCCAAGACTGGTACTAGTTTATTTTGTGTTCAGCAGATGGAAGCACCACAGATCATCTCAGCAAGAACTGATGTACTGAAAGAAATAAACATTGCACAAATATATAAAATGTCTTTCTACCTCATCTGTAATATTCAAGGTTATAATCTCTCACAGTGCTGTTGATAACAATCCACATCAAGTCCCTCGAATTCCCTCAGTGTGAAAACAGATAACTATATAATAAATATGAGCACTGTTTACAACAGTGGTGTGTGGAGATTATAATCACATCTAAACTGTCATCACACATCTGCACTGAGTCAAATTCACTGTAAACTTCATAACAGGCTAAAAAAGGAGGTGGTAATAGTAATGATGGTTATATGAGCCTGTATCAGAACATTTGTGAAACATTATATAGGTGCTATCACATGCAACTTACACACGTAGCTTAATTAATATTAACTTATAATTACAATCAAGTAACAACCAAACACACAACTCTTTACAAAGGTGATGTGAAAACTTAGACAGAGGTGGATAAGTTGCTTCAAACTGTTCATTAGACGTGTTATATAAACGGTAAATTACCAGAATTACATATTGAAAGCGACTTGACACATGTAAGCATATGTAGTATGATTATTATAATAGATAAATCAATAAGTTTTGTTGCTGTATAGTTTCAGGGTAACTCAAATTCTGGTTAGGTGCGTTGTGACGACCGCGGCCACCCCGAAGCAACAACACCACAGCGCTAGCTAGTTAGCAACAGGGGGTAGCATGTAGCCTAGCCCCTTAGCCTGAGCTAACCAGGTGACATTGAGCTCTGTGGGCGTGGCTCAGTTGTCAGTCTTCACCAATATATGGCTTAGCCAGGAACTTGGAGGAGTCAGGCACCAGCAAGATGGCGCCGGGTGAAACACCCACTGAGACCCTTATTTTCACTCTTCAGAAGCTAACGGGTGACGTCAAGGACACTACGTCCATCTTTATATACAGTCTATGATTGAAGTATGTGGGCAGTGACGGTTACATTGTTTAAAATTGAGGCATCTCTTTTTGTACGTATGGAAGCATAAATTAGCTTTTAGGGGTTTCCCTCTCCTCTGCAGAGTTGGGAAGAATCCAGAGGGGCTCCTCAGCAATATCAGAGTTGGTAATACTCAGACTTATACAACCAAACAGAGCTTATAACTCACTCCAGACTCAATAAAATGTGCGCAAGCCCCCCTGATCCCTGCTGATGGTTGTGGACAAGCAGGTTCTCCAACGTATATTTTCTGGTTCTTCCCTGCAACTCAGTCCCTTTATACAGAAGTGTGTAAGTAAATAACTACAATGGCACTCAGCAGGGTGCATACCTCTGCCAAGGCCCAACAGTCACCAAATGTAAACCACATTTAAATCCACTTGATCAAGATTTTGACTTGGATCTGAACCAATTTACCCACACTCCTAAATATGCTTTTTTTCTTCCATTAATAATAATAATAATAATAGCTTTATTTATATAGCACTTATCTAAACAAGGTTACAAAGTGCTACACACAAACGTCCCATGGCAAAAATTAAGCTCCATGAATTATTCCCTCGGAAAATGGTGAAAAAATGCACTTTCAAAGCAATGTTAAAGGAAGTGGGGGGAAGAAATCCTGACCCTTTAACCTTCAAGTTTCATGGAAAACCGTTCAGCAGTTTTTGTAAAACAAAAAAAACTAACAGACAGGGGCAAACATAACTTCCTTGTCGGAGGTAATTATCAATGTACACATCTTTCTCCTTGTCCTGTGCATTTGCTGAGGTGTCCGACTCGATTTCGTTGAAAATTCATGAGTAAAACTGTTTTTTAGTAGAGAATTGGCTACTTGGCTACTTAAATCTTCCAGGTATGAAATGAAAAGTAGATATGATCCACAATATTAACAACAACACTGAAAAAAGTTGCATGCTGCAGCTGGAAACCAGGCTGATGAGAACAGAATTTGTGAAAACCAAAACAGGGCTAGTTCTGCAGATTTGGGGTAATAACTCTGAGTGTGTCAGACACCTCAAGCCGTCCTCTATCATATGACATTGTCATTTCACTTACTAATAATAAAGAAAGTCGGGTGAAGATTTAATGAAGTTCATTTTCCTGTGCGTTTGTCACATTCAACCCAGTGGCTTTAAACACTGTATAAAATGTAAGGTTAATAAAGCTTTCATGGTGAGGAGATGTATGCTCACTGTAACTGAGACTACACACACACATAAAGTGTAATAGAATGCATGAGCTCCGTTCTTGACTTTAACAGTTAACACAGATGACAGTTCCACGTTCTATTTGCCGTTCACCATATATCAGCTGGGATTTGATTGTAAAGTATGATTCCTGTACTTATTCTGCAAATCTGTCTGCATTGTTTCAGCTTGTCATAGCGCTCTGGTGTGTTTATGCTTCTCCCCATTGTACCAGCATACACCTGCTCCCTCCCACTATCTTTATTACACAAAATATTAATGTATTGCAGGGCGGTGGCTGGCATTTTTATTGAATTATTTACAAGGGAAAATAATGACAGTGGGATCTCCGCACTAAACAAATAAATAAATCAGATCTCTAATCAAATCCGGGGATGATGTATGTGGAGCAGGATGTTATTAGGTTAGGTGATAGGTGTCAGCGCTCACAATGCCAGCAGAGGAAGAGTGCATGGGTTTGTACACAGGAAACAATTGGAGTTTACCTCCGTTATTTATTATTATTATGATTATTTTCTGTTTTGACGTCTAATTCTGTCTCTCAGGCAATCAGATGACATGAAGATTGGGAAGTTGGGAAATTTTATTTGATTGGAACTGAGCACAGTGCAGAGACTCAGAAAAGGAAAACAAAGTTTCTTTTTTGTCAATGATCATCTTTTATTTTGACATTGAACGATGTAACAAAAAGTCAGATTTGAATTTCTAATTGTTTAAAGACATAATTTTTCATTTTTATCAATTCCAAACACCCTACGGACAAAATGTCACAACACCGACCTTTATTGATGGCTTTGATAAGTGTGATTTATGTCCTGGAATACATGCAATATAAATGTTTTAAACAGTTGTTTTTGAGAAGTTGTAGAGGTGACTGAGAAAGGTTGTAGAGTTCAATGTTGATAAATCTGAGACAAGGAGAAAGAGAGGAGACGGGAACCAGTGTGGATTTGTCTTTGATTGTGAGTCCTAATCACTTATTTCACTCTGTCTCTGTCTGTGTGTGCTCCCACAAAGTAAACTGAGGCTGCAGATGACTTTCACTCTGCCTCCTCTAAGGATTCATTTCATGTGGGAGCTGAAACGTTGCACTGGACACTTCTATACTGGCCATTTTCCTCCAATCTGTCCCTAGAACAAGATGATGATGCTGTCATCGAGTGTTACATTGTTTCCACTTACACAGAGGATGTCAGTTGAGTCGGTGATCCTTCAATCTGGCTAGGACCACATTCACGATCACATCGCTAAAAGAATGTGGACACGTGTGGCCCAGACCACCTCTGAATGTGGTCTGGCAAGATCGGATCTGAGTGCATTCACACCTGTACTTAGAGCTGTCTAGCTAGTTAGGGTTAGGGTTAGGTAACTAAAACAGTCGGTTAAGGAGAGTTTGTGGTCATGGGAAATAAATGTAAGGGGATGTGAAGTCCAGTCCTCTGCATCACACTCGTGCGAGATAATACCCAGTCCCTCATTGCCTTTACTTTCTGCCTCACTTCAAACAGGACATACTACTTTTGGCTTTGGGACTGAACATCATTGAAACATAATTTAAATCTTATAGACACTGGGCTGCTTTGTCAGCAGCGTTCAGTTCAGTGTGTGTGTGAATGGGTGAATGTGACTTGGTCTAAAGCACTTAAAGAGGTGGTTAGGACTAGAAATGTGCCATATAAATGCAATCCATTAACAATTTACCAGAAACGATCTAAACCATGGTTCCTGCAGTCAAAACACAGGTTTTAGGAAAAGCTCTAGCGTTCCTGACTCTCACTCACAGTTTTGGAGAGATGAAGGTGACTATTTGTCTAATGTTCTTTCAGCACCAGCTCTGCTCTCTGTTGATTTAAAGCAGGGTGTTTAAGCAGTCCAGATTCTTGTAGATGTGGTAATTACACAGCAGAACCTCAAGGGACAGAACAAATTAGGTCACCAAACTGAATTTAATGGTATCAGGCACATTTTTTCAACCATAAGAGTGTGTCACAACCAGGAATATATTTATAAAGGAAACACAACTTGTTCATTCCTTAATAATGCAATGAAGTAACAAAACATGAAAACCTTTTTCCTTCTTTTTTTGTGCACCTACTTGTCCAATTGACATTTGGGCCCTTTTTTGCCATAGCGGTCTTTCACAATGGGATAATTCCCCATAATGGAGGCATTAATAAGTGCATGAAGGAGGTGAGGATGTCAATGGACAATTAACTTCATTTGACATTGAATGGACAATATCTCTAAATGCATTTACAGATGTACGGCAGCTAGACTAGCTGGAATAAAAGGAATTCAAATTAGACCACTGTTCACAGTTGAAGCCTATTATCCCAATGCACCACAGATAAAGAAAGAGAGTGAGATATAGTCAGTGTGTGTGCCTGAGCGAAAGAGAGCGCAAGAGAGGAAGAGAAAGAGGACAAGGCCACAAATTGAGTGAAACAAGTTAAAAGCCATTGGTTGAAAAAAAAAGTCCACACCCCTCTCAAAAAATGACCTCAGGTGAAAATTTCCCCCCATTTTATGGTTTTCACAATGAGGCATTATCAGCAAGAGAGGGGCATAAGGCGGGGAAAGTGAGATGAGGAAGAGTGTGTAATAGTGAGGGAGGGATCTCCATTGATATATCCATCCAAACTGGAGGGTCTGGAACTGACAGGGCCCAAGAGAAGCTTCTGCACAGAGGCTGGGAGAGATAAGGGGGTCATTATTCCCCAAACTTGAGTAATCCCTCTGCAGCAAAACCCTGGTCTTCCCCAATGGTTATGACTCTTATCTGTGTGGAGGATAGGGGAAGAAGAAAGAGAGAAAAGCATTTATGGACCTTATATAATCATCTTGAAAGTACATATTTGTAGATATTTATACCATATGTTGGAAACATTGGGTATATCATATTTGCTGCATGCTGTTTTCCCAATTAGTTAAAAAAACATAAATTAATAAATAGCATTTAAGAGAGATGGCTAACATGTGCAGCACATTAAAGTAATGGTGATTATTAGGCCGCTTTGCATATGTATTATAAATACTGCAACTATTACTTGTAAAATAGTCAGTTCCTTCTTAAGTATCACTCTCTTATTTCAAAATTAGTGATATTATTTTGTAATCCATATGAAAAGACAAAATATGTCGTTTTTCTATGCCGTCAAGATACATTTTCTGATCTGAAGACTCTGACGCCCGCAATCATTTGGGCCTTCCAAAAACTACTATACTAAGTAAAACCATTGCATAATGTAATCTGGTTAAGGTGAAGTTAAGTTTGTGCACAAATACCAAATACCACTTCCTCATGTTAAGGGAAAAATCATAGTTAGCATACCATAATTTGGGTAAAGATACCAATTCCATTATGGTTAAGGGAGCATCATGCCGTAAAGAACATTTACTATTGGAAACAGATAGTGATCTCCTGTGCTAAAAGTCAATATTTTGTTGACCCATCCATCCACCCACCCCCTCCTCTTTCTAAGCAAGTCCTCAAACTGTATAGATTACTCATACCCACCTTGGCATATTATCCATAGCAGCTTACCAGTGGCAGGCATACCGGCCCTTTGACGTTTAATTAACATTCATTATGGAGGGTTAGTTAAGTTCAGGCACGAGGACCTTTGTCATCATGGTTGACATGACAAATATTAAGTTAATGGAATGGTCCTGGTTTTTCAGAGGAAAAGACCTGTTTTCAGTGTTCTGCCGACTCATCCATTCCAAACTCCTCTTAACATGGACTCTCTTGCTCTATATACTACATCACCCAATTTTTTTCTTATCATAATTGCTACATAGTTCATCTTTTGAAACCTTAGTATGGGTCATAATGACCTGGTTGCACAGACAACCTTTTATAGATGGATAGTTGGTCTGTAAAGGTCCACCGCTGTGACCCAGACTAACATGTCTTAACGACTGCCTGACTGATTACCATGATGTAATCCCAGAAAAATATTTTTGGGGCATTATCTGAAACAAGTTCTGCTTTTCATACATCTGGTAAACAGTCACCACAACCTTGTAGTCTAACAAGCAGCTACTTTATGGTTTAGAGATGTTTACTGTTGTTAGCAGTTAGCTCAGCCATACCCTGACACTCTGCAATGGCCCATCTTCCATATATACATATTATATTTTTAGCATGTACAGAATTCTATGACACAGAATAACGACATATACAACAAGCCAAGTCCCAAACTATGTGGGAATAGCAAGACCAACGGACTCCCCCCGAATCTACCCTGAACTAAATGACAGAATAATTTGACATTGATTTTCAAAATGACTCACATGAGCCATTTCTTATGTGGCGCCTTGGGGCACAAATTTCCTACTTTCATTAGAACCACAACCAGAGCCTCCTACTAAAGGGTAGATTACGGGTTAAAACTACATTATTACATTTTGTTTGGGTCAAACATTCCTTAATAGAGGTATGGATAGCCATGATTAGAAAATATTTGCAATGTTTTTCCCAAAAGTAATCGTAAAAAAAAAAGGCAACAAAAGTCATGCGAAAGCTTAGTTTGGTTTGGATTCACTTTCTTTGACTGACACCGTGTATTCTACATAAAAGTTTTGCAATTTCTCATATACAAGATATCAATCTGCCTCTATCTCTGCCTGCTCAGTGACCACCTCGGGAATAGTCTGCCTCTGTCCCCGACTGTAGTCAATGAGTTAGCCGGCTGCAGATCAGAATCAAGGGCAGCCAGGCGGAAAATGGCTACAAGGGCCATGCGGACAGTGGCGAATGAACAGCAGAAGATCATTTTCACAGGGGCCCTAAAAATTAACTGTGCTGTGCCGTTAACTCAATCACCTAAAATGCTGCATGGTTAAGTTCCAGCATTGGCGCTTCACTGCTGTCCAGTTGGTATTTGATGAGCATTGGATTTTTTGATTGACGCCAAATTGCACCTCAGCTGTTGTTCGAGAGCTCAAGCATCCAGTTATGTTGTGAGCCATATGTACGTGACACATCTTCAATTACTGTCCTGGAGCCACTTCATTCAAAAGCAAAGAGCAGGCAGAATGTTGAGCAGATAATAAAAAGAAAATTCTCCATGAACACAGTATCTCAAAGTGGACGTTTCTTCTTGGATACTCGGTGCTGAGCTCAGTGGCTCTTGCAGAGAAGGACACCTATGCATTTTGGAACAGTCCAAGTCAATCAGTAGTTTCTCCTTGGAGAGAGAGGATGTACAGCTGTATCCTGAAGTTGAACACAGACAAAACCACCACAAACTTTCTGTAATTTCTCATCATGTCTATCTCTTTTTTTGTCTCTGGTGGGTAAACAGAAAGAAAAAACAGAAAGAGAAGTAACACACAAGGAGAAAAGAAACCAGCAACACTGTCAGTTAATTTTCAGATCTGGTAATCTTCCAAGTTCATTAACAAAAGCTTGTGTCTGACTTGCTGTGGCTTTTGTACGCACATAGAAGTTGTTGTGATACACCACAATGAATAAGTGATAAGCTGTTTGGGTAATTTGCGAAGTGACACAACTTTTATTATTTACACCGCTAACGCTGATGGGAGGGGGGGCGTTGTGGATAACAATGAGTGAATGTGACAGGATTGTGTGGGTGGAATCCACTTAGAACTATTACAATCAAGTTTCATTTACATGAGCCATCGACAACCTTCAAGTGACTTTGAGGGGCTGCGTTTGGGAAAAGCGGACATGGTATTACAGAGCATACTGATGCATTTATAATGGGGGCAGGCAGCAGAGCCTAATGCTGACTAGCTCGGCAGAAGAGAGGGAAAAAATGCTCCAAATGGAAAGAGATCAATTCCCCCCTACTTCGCACCGCGTGATGGATTTGACATTCATCACTGCCCTGTCAACTAATGCATTTGGTTTTATATTACACCTGAGATTTTTTTTCCCTCCCTCTCTTTTCTTTTATGGCTTCATGAAGCCAGATTAAAATGGTGTGAATTAATTTTTCGGCAAGGAACATGAAGCCAAGGAAATTTTGATTTTAGAGAGTGATGAAGTATTTTATTTTAAGAAGAGTGATATTGGAGGCCAAGGGGAGCAGGAAGTAATTTTCACATGGCAAGGATGTCTACTGTTATTGTTATTTATTTATTATTTCTAAGACCTCCCATCTCAAGGAGGTCCATACAGTGCATAAAACATTAAATATAAATGTGTTCGCGATAGTACGACTGTAAAATCCTGCAAGGACTATTTTTAGACTATTTAGAATTAAACAATTCTTTGATCTTGAATACAACCAGCCTCCAGAATACAATGGTACCTTGAGTCCCTCCTACGTGAAGTTCTATTATGTTTGTATCAAGGTAGGTATTAATCCCATGGGGGTTTTGGTGGTGGGTTTCATTATACAACTCCCACTTTGGCATTTTTTTGCAAAAGTGTTAATTTAAGCAATGATGCATCCATGTGGGGGGATCTTGGCACAACGATACACAGATCATCTGAAAATGTAGAGCAGACTTCATCCCAGAAGAGGCTCCGGAAAACTCCTCGGAGAAGAACGGAGCACTGGAATCAAAAAATAAGACGAGCAGTGCTCAGTCTTTTTCCGTATCTGCAAACCGCTGCAAGTACGGCTCTATTTCCAACCTCACCACTTTCTGTGGCCTGCAGACATGTGGGAGAAATTAAATCCTGGAAAAATGACTTGCAACAGTGTGTGCATTTTAAAGAAGGATTTACTCACCATATACTACTAAAGAAAGACATTTGGGCAAACATGTTTTGTTAGCGTTGTGGTGGATGTGTGGTTTCCTCCTGATATTTTTAATTTTATGACTGAAATAAATCCCTCAAATGAAAAACGAATGTATGTTTCAGATTCAGTGTCCTTGATATCATTTTATCCGTCTCAATCTTTAAGGAAAAATGCATTTGCAGGACTTTTCCTCCTCCTAACACTGGGGGGAGCTGTTACATTATTACCTCAGACGAGGGACACGGATGGAAACACAGTGGAAGTGAAGTGAGACAGTTGATGCTTGACAACAGTCGGCTGTAAACTGAAGCTTGTGATTCAGGTGTGTGCATGCACTTTAAATATGTTTTACCATTTATTTTGTGTTTTGCTTTCTTTTGGTTTATTTATTTATTTGTTTCTTTATTTTGATGTGTTGTATTTATATCTTCCCACCTAACTGTCCCAACGTGCCCTGACAATTTTTTTCTGGAACAGATGAGTCCAAACTGGTGTGTGGATCAGTTCCAGCAGATAGATACCTCGACTGCTCGGAATGCCCTTTGCAGATTATGATTATTATGATTAGAGTTTGTCGAGTGTAAACAACTTCCTCTGATAAACAGTCCTCACGAACGCTCATCTCTCTTCCCCTGACACGCTCCTCTTGCTCCCCCGTTCTCCCAGTAATTCTCACGCCACCCAATTTATATCAAAAGAGACATTTGATGTCTTTGGTAGAAAACACAAAGCACACAGTTTGTCACATTAACGTAAGAAAAAGGAGGAGACATGTTGCTTGTTGAACACTGGGGGAATTAAAAACATTTTTATATAGCAACTTCTTTAAATCACATCAAATTTTGTAAAGAAGAAATGCAGATTATTGCCATCGGAATTTAGTGTGCTTTCCTTTTTCCAATTCTCTCTGACAGTGCAGTTGTTGCCTTTGGTGTGTCACAGCTGCTGGTTTGTGTATCACACACAGAATCCATGCTACAGTGTAGATGAGCTCCTTCTGCAGCAGCTATGTATATGGTGTAGATGTAATTTCAATGACAGGGCAACTTTCTGCAGGCAATTAGCCGGGGACAAGGAGCACGGAGGAGCCTCACCTCCTTGTAGGCACGCTGTCTGCCTCCCTGTCCTCTCCTTTTTACTCCCTGACAGAGCGCCGTGTCGCCTGGCAGAGCATGAGAGAGTCGGTGGCACTCCTAATTCTTTTTGTTTTCTATCAAGGTTACATCGGTGAAAGAGTCTTTAAAGCTGGCTGAAGTTGTACATAGATCACATTTTCATTTTAATTATTGATCTCTAGACCTAGAGTCTTGATAAAAAGATATAAAACGTCAGAGCAGATGGATGATGTCTTTACTTGCGCTTAGCTAATACACGTAATATACAAACACCTGTTCACATTGCTCTCGTCCCATAGGTTGGTGTAAATATGCACTAATTTAGGTGACCTATTTTATTTTAATGATGGATGAGTTAATTGGGCAATTAACTAAATAACAGGTGTCCGTAATTGCCTGATGCTTTTGAGACTGGGGCTCTATAAAGCAGCGCAGTCCATATATAGCTTGATGGACGGACCTGTTCATTAACGTGCTGCAGTGTTAAAAAGGCAGGGAGCCTCCACACACCACGAGGTGTAATGATATAAAACTGGATGTACGAGGGCTGATAGAGGTTTTCAGATTCTTTACTGAAGTAATAGTGCATTCATGTAAAATATTTAATTAAAAACAAAGACCTGCATTTAAAATCTTAAATCATGAACTGCTTAGATTTTACAGATCAAAGTTTGATCACAGTTTCTGGGGGCCGCTGCTGAACAAACACACACACACACACACACACATATGTATAAAAAGTTTAATAATTTGAGGCTCATCACAGGAGTCAGCGTAGCTTGGGGCTGAAAACTACAAATTTGGAATTGGGGAAAAAAATAGGGATGTGGCGTAAGTATAGAAGTGAGTTGAGCAGACCTCCGTAGCCCGCTCCTCAGCACTGCTCGAGGCTACAGGCTATATTCACTATTGCTTTTATATGCACCTGAATCTCCAACTCGCAGCACTCAACTTGCATCATGGGTAATATAGGGGCCAGGAAAAAAAAAAGCGTGGCCAAAAACAGATGTTGGCCTCTATATCCAGTGTCGGTTCTGATGCGTTTTAAATCTTACTATCCCTCTTTTCATAATTACCTTCTCCAAGGAGGTTATGTTTTCACTCGTCAATTTATTAGTTGGCTGTTTGTAAACTAGATTAATCAAATTCTACTTGACAGATTACCACGGAACTTGGTATGGGTTATGGAAGAAGCTATTAAATTTTGGTGTGGATCCGTATCACGCCCGGGCTACACCGGCTGTGGTTTCATTTCCGCGCACATGTTAACAGATTAGAGCTGCCACACCGGCTGCGGCTCAGCCACTGTACAGCCGCTGAAGGGACGCTGCTCTTCTAGAGATTTGACGTCTCAGTTTTCTTTTCCGTGTTCCCGCAATTCACAGCAGAAGTGATTGTGAAAATGATCTTTCAGCACAGTTTCAATGTTTATCCGTGTAATATTAAAAGTACTGTTTAGACTCCCTCACACACAATCCCCCCCCACACACACACATATACACACACACACACACACACACAACCATTTATTATTATTTTCAGGGTAAACCCTATGTAAAAACATAGTGCTGGTACAAGCAACTCCACTGCAGAACTGCGGCTGAACTGCAGCGGGTGTGGTGCGGCCGATTCAGGATTTTTCTTTAACATTTTTTTGTTTTCCCAGAGAATAATTCTTGGATTTTAATAATCAGTTTATATAATATGATGCAATGTTCTGCAATGAATAAATGGTAAAATGATCTAAATGGTCTGTATTTATAGTTGCTTTTCTAGTCTTGATGACCACTCAAAGTGCTTTACAGTACAGTTTATTGCCATTCACCCATTCACACACACACATTCATACAGTGCATCTATGGGCAGCACTTTCTCTACGAGGGGCCTTTCAGGGTTCAGCATCTTACCTTAGGACACTTCTGAACTACCCCTCAGCCACAGCCGAATAAACAACCCAGTAGTATATAAAGTATTTAATACTGGCTTCACCATGAGCAGCTATTACAAGGCTGCTTACCTATTTATGAATTAACAGTAATGTCAAGCTACTAAAAAATAGAAACAAACATTACATTACATAAACAATACATATATTGTTCTATATTTATATTATCTTTATAGAAGTAAAGGGGCTTGATAGTTGGGGACCCAAGGCAGCTGCCAACCTTAACTAACGACAAAGTTCCTCTCAATGTAAATACTGCCGATTTGGAGCCACAGTTTCACAGTACTGTGTATATTTTCATGTCAAAGGTTTTTGTGTGAGGAACAAAGTTTCTTAATAAAATGTAGTTGAAAAGTAAGTATAAAGCAGTGTAAAATAGAAATACTTCAGCACAAGTACTGTACTTCAGTAAATGTGGATTAACCTTCCAGCAGTGCATGTTTACAACAAAATACATTATTTCCTTCTCATGATGTGAAATTTCACAGATGTTCTGATGGAGTGACATAGAAAGAGAGGATAAACGCTGCTGCTGATGTCTCAGGTGATAGCAGGACATTGTCAGTGCTGAGAGCTTTTCTGAATGTGTAGCTCTCAGTGCGTCATAAGCATTCAGCTGCTTTGAAGGAGAAAGTAAATGAAAGAGGAGATGCACAGCGCTCCTCAAAGCTTTCATTCCAATTGTAAGTAAAAATATTCTTTTTTATCTCTGTCTGAAAACAACAGGAAGATACGATTCATATTAGGACCTGTCAAACACAATAACAGCAGCTTTTATATTGTATTATTGCACCCATGATACCGCATTATCTCCACCTGAATTTATGATCGGTCTCTGACAATAATTTAGCAATTTGATAAAGTACTATTCCTTTTTTGATAACAACATTTAGAGTATTCAAAGAAGAAGCAAAGTCATTTGTAGCTTTTTTGGTAAATCAGTGTAAACTCGTGACAGTGGATTTCTAAAAGAAAACGCTGTGAGGCTTTCGTTCTGTGTGAAGTGTCTGAAAAATGATTGTGAAGAACAGCAGGAAAGATCAAATGCAAAAAAAAAATTAAGGAGAAGGAGGAAGGGTAGAAAAGAGTAGATATGTAAGCCTGACAGAACAACTTATCAGTGTGGAATAGTGAATGGAAAATTAAAATGCATCGGATCATGAGAGAAACCCTGTGAAGTCAGGAAATGGATGAAGATGCTAAATCCAGTGCTAATAAATATTCAGTGTAATGTTTATATCTGATGTGAATACCTTTTTCAGTGATAAGCAAGATTAAATGACTTTTTTCTAAATAATTAATACTGAAGACGTCTTTGCGAAAAAAGAGCAATCACTGGTGTCATTTTCCAAAATATTGAAATGGATGGATGGATTTTTAAGAGCACATGAATGTGTCAGTGCTGCAGATTCAACTAATGATCTGCAACATTTTTAAAAACTCACCATCCCCTTTATGCATCACAGTGATTCACAGTGATTCTCATTCATGAAAGATTTTAATTTGCAGTTGTAAATACAGAGACATATTGAGGGGGTGGGGTTCTTTTGAACAGGAAGCTGCATGTTTAAAATGTCTAATATATTCTAAATCAAATACTTGAGAATTGTAAAGTTATAAAATCAGTTTTGATGTGATCACAACAATGAGCACAAAAGTGAAAAAGCAATAGAGGTGGTAATGAGGTCACATGTTTCTCCTTTTAATGTGTTCACATCAACAACGTAGCCCAGCAGCAGAGAAGTGCTGAGCTTTTAGGGGTAAAACAACTTGAATTAGGATGTTGTGCGGTTGGTGCGTGTGAAAAATAACATGATTGTGTGAGTATATTTATTTTTTTGTACCTTCCTCTCCCCAACGGCCAAGCTGCCTTTGTGCCTGATGGAATGTTATTAAATCGGTGTGTGGTCACACAGCCTACGGTCCGTAATGCTTAATTTGTGTGTTTTTCTTCCTCTCACCCTTGCCTTTGTTAGCCCACCACTGACCTTTCTTCATAGCCTTGAGTCAGTGTAAGGCGTGCTGCAGGCCGACAGGAAACGCTGTCTTCACGGCTCTCTACCCTCTGTCGAAAAATGTCATCCTATAACATAAACAAGTACTAATGACCTACGGCGAACCACATTCATTTGGCACTCAAAAACAATGACTCAAATATGTGCTGACTAAAAGCCTTGTAAAATGCTTTATGATTATAATTATGAGGATGATTAATCGTAACATGAGGCAACATGAAGTGAGATAAGTTGTATTTGGTCCCTGATTCATACATAACTGCCAGAGACAAAGAATACAATATACTGTATCTCATACCATATGTCAATCTGAATATAGACACAAACAAAAGAACCTATTTTACAGGCTGTTCAAGGCAGAAATGCTGCATCTTTGTTCTGCTGCCTTTTTGCCAGGGATGGAGGTCGTCACAGGGTCGAACTAACATCTGTGTAAAAGGTAGCGTTGGTTTGGCAGGACAGACACTGGCACTTTAATGTTACACGTCACTCCGTACGGGGACCCTAGAGGCCCCTGAGTTGAGACACAGCTATTATTTATGTCACCCATGACTGTTTGCACAACCCTAACTACAAATCTTTTATTGTAGGTTTGACGACAATGGTCCTTAATCTTAAGGGCGTACTTTCTTGAACCAAGACCACGATCTTTTCCTAAACCTGCCCAAACTGCCTGCTGGCGCCATTACCTCTTTGAAAAACTGTTTCGTCACTGAAACAAAATGGATCCTGGGATAGGTTTGGCTTGAATGAAAGGACAAATTTAAAGGACCCTTCCAAATGGGACAGTGTAGCCACGCAGCTGTGAAGCAATCGCTCCTCAAATGCAGCCTCCGAAGGATGCAGCCCCTGATTTGAGACACAATCAATGATGATGACTGGTTTCAAGCAGGAAACAAACAGCAGTCTCCTGTGTCAAAGTCTTGTGTTTGGTCGACCCAGCCTTTACCTCGACCTCCTCCTGACAGGCACATTCTTGCACTTATAAGTCACCTGATTTCCTCCTTTGCTCCAGTCAAAATTTCTATGGCTGCTAGAGGTTGCCTATCAATACAATTTAAGTATGGGTCATAATAAGCTGCGTGCACAGTTTACCGATAGGACACTTTCATTCGGCCACGTTACGCTGTGGTTCTATGGATGACAATACTGAGTCTACTTTTTAGTCTGTTATTCCACCATTTTGGCTCAGATAGAAATATCTTAGCAACTGTTAATGTGTATTATCATGAAATACACTTTTAATAGGTGACAGATACAGTAAAAGTAGCCAGTGCAGCACTTATTCTGGTGCAGTTTAATGCAACTATTTCTTCAGCTGTTTTGTACTCGACTTTTAACAGTTGATGAATGACTGTATGGGGTGAAGTTGTTACTTAGACCAGGCAAATACATAACCTACATTTAGGTTGACTGTGCAGTCACATGAAGTATATAAATCAAATGTCCTATAGAACAGAACATATATATATATAATGTAATTGGATTCAATAAATTAATGAATGATCAACTTAACCAGAGCTAATTTCGTATTTACGCTTTCAGTTTATTCATGAAAAATGTACATATTATATTTATGATATGAAAGTATTGATAATGATATGTGACAGTAAATAGATAATTACTGTCTATTTAAACACATAAGCATTTCAGGCCCTGCCCATTAAACCAATAAACTATTACATTGATCGCATTCCCATCAATATTCAATCAGGACCATCATAAAGCGTTTCTCAACACACATTATTATAAAGAGTCAGTTGTTTTATGTTTTTTTTTAAAACTAATTTATTAACTTTATGGTGATGCTTTTAAAATGTGCTGATAAATCAACAGCGATTCCTCACTGTATTAGTCCATAATTTATCCATACATCCATCCATAATACCCTGCATTCATTCATTCCTTTTATACATTTACTGCATAGCATTCAGGGTCATGCAGTTTATCAGCCCACACATTAATACAGACTGTATTAACATGCATTAATATTTCACAACACAGAAGAGTAATATAGCTAATTAGAGTAGAAATGCAACTAAATCGTCCTCCACAGAGGAAATGAACATTACCAGAATAAATGCTGCAATAATGCTTCATCGTTGCTGAGACGCGTCATTTGGTGATTTGTTGGAAAGCCATGAATTCCAGCACCTGGACAAAAAACTGCTGAGTCGTATTGATCAAAGTCCCCAGAGATGAGGTTGTTTTTGTATGGGGCAGCAGTGATTGTACCGATTGACCCTCTAAAAACGTACTGATCGGAGTTGCTTGATCTCCTCACTGATCTTCTTCTTGTTCGGTAATGGCGCGCTCGCCTTTAAGGACCCTTGAGGGAAAAGCCCTAATGACCTTTTGATTTTAGTCTAGACTTTGGAGATGCAAAAATGGCTGTATGTTAAGATCTGAGCTTAGGACTCTGCTTTGTTGAGGATTAAAAGTTCTGTGATATAACCAAAGGTACTCAATAAAATTACAAAATCAATTCCAACAGTCCCAGCGACCAAAGACAATGGCCCTGATGTGGTCTTATATATCGTGTGATGAGAAGGGATGTTTCATGTAGATGGCAGACTCACTGTGATGTACATAGAGAGACAAAGACCCTCTAAAGCTTCTGTAAACTGCACATGTCTAAAAGAGAACGACGGAACAAAGTATTTTTCTCTTCAATTCAAGCTGCCTTGACCTTGACCTATCATAATGTAGGTGAGCGAGACAAACTATTTTGTATGGTGGCTGAGATGTCCCACACAAGTGCACTAATGGAAAACACTATTGCAAAAGCCACAACGATGTTGACAATGAAATGAAAACAGTAACTTACTGCAGTCAAGTGAGCCATTGTGTGTGAAAATCTGGACAAGCCAGTCGCTGTTTCAAAATCTGATGTTTGACTATTTGAGGTGTTACGGTACAGGTGCTAGGAGCCTCAAATAGGAAGAACACAAATATCTTTAATTTTACCTTTTAGACTTTTGCAATTGTGTTTTAGATTAATGCGCTTGTGTTATATGTCTCAGCCACTGTAATTTTGTACCCATTATTGCTGAAGCTAATTGTAAGGCCAGTACACATTTTTTCCACTGAATGATGTGATCCATATGACAGCATTTGTTACCTAAATAAGTGTAGTGACACAATGGAGCTGCACAAGTGTGACCCAAAGCCTCATCTTGTTGTTGGATGAATTTAAAGCCCCAAATTACTTAAAGCTGTGTGGTCATTTTCTCATATTACTCATAAAAAAGCATATTTAGGTGTAAACAAAAAAGCACACACTTGACTAATTAAACAACTCTACTTGTTTGCACTATAGTTAAAGATCGCAGGCCATGTTCTGTTTTCTCTGTGTTATAAAATATACATTTTTACAGTTTCAAGGCTCCATCCAACAAACAGTAATTGACGTCCTGAAACAGTAAAAATATTTTTACTCTTACACAAATTTGTTCCAGACTCACTTTTTAGGTTTGCTGTATTTCACCACTTATGTTGAAGTGTTTGTTTTTGTGCTGCAGTTTTCGGGTGCATGTGTAATTGACAGGTTCTTTCCACGGAGGTGTTGAGTTCATTGTTAGGATTCAGGCGAGGTGAAGTTTTGGGAGGGCTGTTTTCAGAACCTGGGGCAATCATACAGATCTAATTTATTGATGTCGGCAAGAGTGTAAACAAGACCAGGAGTCTACAGTTATTCTCACTTTGAAGCCTCACCCAGGTGCCTTAAAACTAAATGCTAACATGCTGCTGTTTAGCAAGTATAACGCTCACTTTGTTCACTGTCGTAGTTAAGCATGTTAGCATGCTAATATTTGCCAATTGGCACTAAACACAAACCACAGCTGAGGCTGGTGCTGGGAATGTCATTAGTTTTACAGGTATTTGGTCATTAATGAAAGTACTGTGGACAAACTGAAGACGTCAGATTACCAAAGACGTCATGGTTCATCCTTTGGGGAACTTAAATGCCAATACCAAATCCCATGGAAGTCTTACCAGTAAGTGATGTATTTACTTTTGAAATTAAAATGCCAACCTCAGGCGATTTCATCTTAGTTAGTTCATTCATCATCTGAGGACCATGAATATGTTATAAAAATACCGACCCACTAATGAGAAATTACAGTCTGGACCGATGTTTTATATTAATGGTAAATGGTATCTTGCCCAGGAACAGATTATTTTGATAAACGACCTAACAACATTAAGACTTCACATGTGAACCCAGATCTATTATGATAACTAATCCTGGACAAAGAGTGGTGACTTACAGGTGACTTAGTAAGAGCTTTACTGAAAACGTAATTTGCAGTTCACATAACAAAGTTTTTGGACTGTCAAAGGATTGTCACACATAATGATACACTGCACAGCACACAATACTCAGGACACTACTGCAGGCATATGGTGAAATGACTATGCTGAATGTGAAACCAGAATCTGCTTTTGTAAAATAAAGAGCAGCTTTACAGAAACTCAAGAGTGTGAGACTGACTGACACGCTCAGAAGCTCACAGAGCCTGACGGGAACAAATTTCCCTGAAACGGTGGTAGAGTTCAACAAAACATGTCTTGGAACCTAATGTTGCTCTCTTATGATATGTGGTCAGTGGAATGAAGTTGGGTCTACCTGTGTCTTTATAGACTATACTGTGTGAAGGTGTCAACGAATGTCCCCACATCTTCTATCAACAATGGCTTGGTACTGATGGTAAAAGTTAAAATTATTAAATTACAAGTTCACTCCTGCCAGTTTCCACCCAGAGGAAAGATGGCTGCCCGAATGATGAATGATTGAGCTTCTGTACATCTGATTTTCGAGGATCCAGCACTCATCCAAAAAATTATACAGTATATTTCTTTACTCATGTATTACTGTGAAACGTTGTTTGAAAGGCGCTAATTCAATTTGTTCTATTTGTTAAGCAGTGAGGCCAGCAGTAGAATTTCATTAGACCAATTTTAAACATAATAGTATCTAATAATATCTCATACAAAGCGGCAAGCCTGGAAATATTTTTGGTATACAGAACCACTTATTGAATACAATGAGACATTTTATTTTAATTTTCTGGGAATTCACATCAGAGAGGCAGTAAATATGGACTGTCTGCATGAATGAAGTGTGAAGGATGGCTTCAGAAATGAATATCCAAATCATCACTTCATTTGCCACTTAACAATGGCCAGACATCACAAATAACATTTAAACTATAGAACAATTTTCCTCAAGAATTACACAAATATTTTACTGTAATTTACTAGGCTGTGCTAAGTTCACATGGTACCCATCAGAACTAATGCACAGCTACAGAATATATCTGAAGAACAAATGAAATTCCCATCAGCATCAGTAGATATTTGTCTTCAGTGCTAGTTAGCAGATATTAGCATGTTAAAATGCTAAACTGAGAAAATTAAACTGTCAAATGTTACTCTTGTTAAACATTTAAGCACTTCTACGTACAACCTCATGGAACCACTGGTCTGGTCTTTCAATGTTTCATATTGTCTTGAAGGACAGCACAGTGGTGTAGTGATAAGCACTATCGCCTCACTGTGGTGAGTAGATAATGAGTGAATTTTCGTTTTTGGGTGAACCATACCTTTAACATAGTTGCTAACACTATTCAGCTGATTGCATTAAATGCAGATGAATGGAGAACCTTCCATACCTAGGCACTAACTCTAATTAAGCTGATGTGAAAAAACTTCTTGGCAATTTAGATATACATAGCCACAAGGTGTAGTGTAATGCTGTGTTTACACTTTTGTCACACTCTCTTATAAATCCTTTCAGGTGTCTCCTTTCATTCATTTCTCCACAATATCCTTTGACCTCCAGTATAGCCGGTTGCATCTGCAGGTTTTAACAGCTCCTACATCTGAACAAACAGAACCTCCCCACAGGTCACTACTGACAGACATGTTGTGTCAAATCATTAGGAAAATAACTGATGTTGTGACTTTGGTCATTAGAAAGAAAGCCCACTTATGTGGCCTTTGAGGCTAAATGAACTGTGCTGAGCCCAACAAGGGAGAAATGGCTGCACAGAAAAAAGGCTAGTCGAGAAAGATATGGCAGAAAAAAAGCTGTAGAGAAACAAATAATATCCACAAAATCTTAGAAATCACTGATCTTCAGAGTTGTTAGTTTCACTCACAAAACTGATTTTAAACATTGATAAGAAAACAACAAGCAAAAAAATATTCAATGGTACAACTGGATAACTAGAAGTGTAAACTGAAGCAGAGGTGGTAAAACACATGGATAACATGTTAGATGAAACCGTGTGTCAGGCATTTACCTCTTTTTAATGTTGTATCCAATGAGATGGCCTGATTCCTCCCCTATACCATTGTATGGTCAAATTAGATGGCTTAATGTAAAGGTCTGTTCTCAACTGTGTTTCTTGCCCTATAGCAGATGCACTTCTAAAGATCTGATTTGGAATTGTGCATACCTCGCTTTTCCATGCAAAACACGAAGGAGCCAGGATATGGTAACATGTACTAGGTGTCAGGGAACCTCTGTTCAGTGGTTTCACTTCCTGAAATGATCCTTCAGATAACCAAAACTATACAACTGAAGGCTGTCATGTACCAACCAGTCCAGCAAAACAAACAAAAAAACATGATTTTTGTTTGAAAGTCAGGGTTTTTATTTGCCCCAAACATGCTAAACAATACAAACGATAAACTTTAAAGGGGACATAGCATGCCCATTTTACCACAAGTTGATATGGTTCCTTGGGGTCTTAATGAAATGTCTGTAACATACTTTGGTCAAAATACCACAAGGATCATTTAAAACAGCACCCTTTTTACCCTGTATAAAACAGCCCTCCACAGAGCGACCTGTTTTGAGTGCCTGTTCCTTTAAATGCTAATGAGCCAGCTCCCCTCTCCCCCCATGATTTTAAATGATATAAATTACATATTTTATATGATATAAATTATCAAATATGCATCCCATACTTTGTATTCCCCTTCTGTTGTCCTGGAGTTTTAATTTTCCCAATCACATAATTAAATGTCCCCTCTGCCCATCCACTACAAGCACACAAGCAGACAGACAGAGAGAAAGAGAGGGGGGGCTATGAAGACCATCATTTACCCCGAACCCCGACATTCAACGGGTACAACAACAAGCGGAGAAAGCAGAATCGCGGGCTGACCTTATATATACAGTCTATGGGGCTGACCAGCGCGGAGAAATGCTCGTCCCGTGTGAACAGCCAGGCGGCTGCGCGCGGGAACGGCGCTGCGCTGCCTCGCAGCGGCGCTTCCGCGTCCGGTGTTAACCCGGCGTAACTACTGTAACCCGGCGTACAGTAGTGCTGAACACTGCGGAAGTCTTCCACACTGCTGGCTGTGTGGCGCTGACACAAATTCCAGCTCACGCATGGGAGAGCGAGCGGTCGCGCCCGAGCAACTGCTGCAGCCTCCCAGTCCCAACGATCCAGACAAATGCCACATGTGAGTGAATCGCGGGCTGACCAGCGGAGAAATGCTCGTCCCGTGTGAACAGCCAGGCGGCTGCGTGCTTGGGAACGGCGCTGCGCTGCCTCGCAGCCTTGCTGCCTCCGGTGTAAACCCGGCATAACGAGTGTGGGGGGACGGGGACGGGGGGCCAAGACCATGTAGGGAGACTTCCAGTGCCTTGTTACGACACAAAACCCAGGAAGCTCAATCGAGTCGCTCAAGCATGACGTTTCTGACTTAGAGGAACCAGAGTTTTTGGGTTGGTAGACATGCCAGATACCCACATTAACGTGTAGAAGCACTAACAAAGTGGAATTTGCATGCTATGTCCCCTTTAACAACAAAGCTTATAAAAGAGGTCAACATAATTTAACTTTACTCAAGATAAAAACTGAACCAATAACTAAACAAACAGATTATAAATTATACTATTTTTGGAGAAAATTATTATACAAGTCATATCTAAGAACACAATAGCAACTTATTAACAATAAATAATTGGTTATAAATAAACAACACTATCATAAAACACATTTAAACATTTTGTGTAAATGTGTCTTACATCGCCCACAAATCTAGCCACATAAAAAAACATGGGCTTTCCTTAATGAGGAAAGTTCAAGCTCCACCTCTGTACCTTCAACATGCCAGTGTGCCATTTATGATCGACTGGAAAGATGTCACGTGAAAAGACATGCATAAAAAACATGAGTGATAATCACATACAGTACATCATCAGAATAAGCATGTGTATGTTGATCCATATTTACTTTACTAATAATGAACTCCTAATAGTGTCACTAAATGATGACATTATTATACATTATGGGAATTTTGTTATCATCAATCAATTAAATGATTTAATATTTTGTTGGATAACATTTGCTTGCAATAAATGCATCAAGCTTATGAGTCAATCACTGGATAAAGGTCTAGTGACTGATGTCGGCTGATTTCCTCCGGGCAAAGTGCCTGTTGGACCGGGATATTGTCCGTGTACAGTGTGCCGTTTAACCCGGCGTCATGTAACATCCTGATAACTGTACAGCAGTAAGTGTGTTTTATCATCATCACATATCTGTGTGATGAAAATACACTTGCATGTACTGTACAGTAAATTCCCAGGCTATAAGTAGCTTGTAGCCAAGTTATAGCTTATGTCTATTGTCAATGTGTCCATACGTGTGTCATGTTATTGTGGACTGGTTTTATTCATATGCTTTTGTGTGTGACTGTTTTGTGTGCTGCTACTGTCTTTTGTGCCTGCCTAACGTTGCTGGTTGTCTGCTTAATGTCTTTTCAGAATGGAATACCATCCAACTTTCCGTCTCATGCCTTCGAGCAACACGCTCACCCTCAAGGCCTCAGCTGCTGCGCTGGCGGTCTCCACAGCCAACCGCAGGGCCACCGAGGCATGCGCTGTGAAGAGACCAGAGGTGGTGAGGGAGGAGGCCAAGGCCCGCATCCTCCAGGCCGGAGGAGACCCCGAGTTCTGGCAGCTGGTGTTCAGTGAGAGCCAGCTCCAGTTTGGCCAGTACCGGGGTCAAACATTCAAGTGGCTCCTCAGCCACGATGTGGGCTACGCCTGTGGGATCCTGGTGTCCCACATACAGGAGAGGGAAGCCGGGGACACCTCCCAGTCGCCTCTCGGCGTCCATAAAGATGCCCTGGCCTCTTATGCTAAACTGTTCCCGGAGATGGGCCAGTTGATCCAGTGGCGTCGGATGCCTGAGGGGTCTGTGTCAGTGAGGGGCATGGATCAGGCATTGTTGGGGTTCGGAGCGCACGCCCACATGTCGCTCCGAGCCATGTACGAGGCCACCAGCACCGAGTGTCAAATGTAAGTATTGCGGCTGCAGGTGCAGTTGATGATTCGATCTGACACGTGTTGACATGCGACTTTGTTCCTTTTCCTGTCTGCAGCTACTTGCAGTGGCTACGCAAAAAGGAGGTGAACGTGGGGTCGCTGATGCACACTGCAAAGGTCTACATACTGGGCCAGGACAAAGAGGGGCGAGCAGCAGGGCCATCGGCTGCTGCTCCTCCTCCTCCAGCTGCTCCTTCGGCTCAGCAGAGATCTTCACGGCCTGCACCGAGTAAGGCCTGCCCGCCGGCCTGTCTGACAGCCTGCCTGCCCGATAGCCTGTCTGTCTGTCTGTCGATCTGTCTGTAGCTAATGAGTAGTGTGTTCACATATCAAGAGGCACATTCATTTGTCCTCCTCTGCACAAACGCAGGTGCGGCATCTGTGGCCCCTACGTCAGAGTTGCCTGACGACGTCGTCCTCGCTGCTGCCATGGAGGTTGACACTCTGCGTGAGTGTTTTTGCCTTTAAACATCGTTGGTACTATATATATATATATATGTATGTCAGTGTGACAACTTGAGTGTGTATTTTACAGTTTCCCGGGCTGGACCCTCTCTGGCTGGACCCACCCGGGCTGGACCCCTGGTGCCTGCGGTCCACCACCCTGTGGGCGATGCACCGGATGAGCTTCATCCCCCACTGCTGGTCACCAGCGCACAGGTAAAAGTGCGACACGTGTGCAGACTAGTGTGTGTTTGTCAATATCGTCTGCGGCTTGAGTTTAATCTGGATATGTCTATATATTGTCTGTGCAGCTTCTGCCCAAGGGCTGGAGGCAGACGCTGCCGGTGGAACAGCAGAACTGGGTGGGCCAGGCTCTGTTCACCAGCGGCACGGGCAAGCAGCCCGTCCTCACCAGCAAGCTGCGCCTCTGGTGGACCCCTCCAGGAGCCCGGCTCCTGTACACTCAGATCCCCTCTGCCCACGCCTTCTTCCACTGCCGGTTCTTCCTGTGGGCGCCCTACAGGATGTGGGCCTACAAGCTGGCGTGCCCCAACTGCGGGCGGCAACTGACCGGTGCTGGGCTCTACAGGACCGTCCGTCGTGTGCTCGACATCGACGGCTGGTACTACATGGGCACAGAGTACCTGGAATGCGGCGGTTCCTGCAAGCGGAAGTACGCAGCGTGGGCCCAAGACATCGTTGGTCAGCTGGACCTGGCTCACCAGGCTCAGTTCCAAGCTGTCCTGACATACAAGTAAGCTGCAATGTTAAAGCCTGTGTGTGTGTGTGTTTGTGTTTCTCAGCTGACAGTAGTCCCCTCTTGTGCCTTTGCAGGTTGTCTTGCGACAAGAGGGTCGTGGGGATGATGAAGGCGCGCACTTTGGGCAACAGTGCGTCTCGCCTCCGTGCCGCTCTGGTGGAGCAGCACACCAAGGACTGGTTGGTGCGGACCCTGCGCTACCTGTCGGTCCACGAGCAGCTCCATGTGCCTGGCGTGGCTCCGCGGCTGGTGACAGTGCCGCCAATGAAGCCAGTCCCCAACGTGCCCTGGCTTATTTCCGTGTACGCCAGGGAGGCCCTCGGCCGTCTGGAGGAGACAAAAGCCAGGGTCACGTCCGTCTTTGGGGACATCCTGAAAATGGACTCCACCAAGAAGGCAAGCTTGTGAATGAAAATACACACACAATAAATAAATGAAAGAATACATGGTATTATAAGTGAGAAACACACACACACACACACACGTGATGTGCTCTGGTTCTCCTTTTCAGATGACTAAGAAGCTTGTGGGTGACGCTGCAGGGACGGCCGCCTGGGCCTCCAACGTGGGCAACGAGCACGGGCAGGTGCTCATGTCCGTCCTCACCGAGTCCGAGGGGGACGGGCTGGTGCCGCGTTACCGAGAAGCCGGAAAGGCCCCTCCTTGGTAGTCGGACGCTGCAAGGTAAAGGATACAGCCACAGCAACAACAACAGGCCACTTGATTTATCCAACCAAAACAAATGTCGTCTTCTTCTTCTGCTGCTTTTGTTAGACGGCGGAAATGTTCGGCGAGTGGGAGCAGCTGGTGGTGAGGCTGGACGTGTGGCACCTGATGCGTCGCTTTGCCAGGGGCGTCACCACCGACAGCCACCTGCTGTACGGCGTGTTCATGTTGCGGCTGTCGTTTGCCATCTTCGAGTGGGACAGCGGAGACGTGACCCGCCTGGAAGAGGCCAAGCAGTCCCGCCTAGATCCCACGTCCAGAGAGCTGGCCCGTCACTGCCGCCGATGCACCAGGGGCGCGGAGGAGACGGAGCAGCTCATTTAGGAGTTGCTGGACACCATGTGGGAGGCCACAGACAACATGGGCGTCCCTCTCATCGACCGGGCCAAGACGGAGGACATCTGGAGCACACAGCGTCGCCATCTCCGCTGCATCCAGGACCCGCCGGGAGTGGAGCTCTACGCCAATGGGGAAGACGCTGGTGGAGAACTTCACGCATCCTGGGGAGTACACAGGTATACATATGTATATATAACATAGGTGTAATGCGCTGAGGCTTTTGCGGGCCAGAAACCCCATTTCTTTTTTCTCTTTAACTCAGGGGAGCTCATCGGGGTGGAGTACCTGTACTCCCAGACAGGCGACGGCGCTCTGCAGCAGGAAATGGCCCGTAATCCCGACGCAGCGGACGGGATGGAAGAGGAGTGGGATGATGAGGAGGAGGAGGAGGAGGATGATGAGGAGGACGAGGACGAGGGCTTTCAAGAGGAGCTGCCTGGGATCCAGTCCATATTGCGGGACAGGCCTCATCGCCCGCCCGTTGCGGAGGAGGAAGTAAGCCTTGTCGAGTCAGCCGAGGGAGGGAGGGAGGGAGGGGCCATTTGCTGCGCGTATTAAATGCTTGACCTCTGTCTGTTGCAGGAGGTACTTGGTCCAGATGGACACGGTGGGTACCAGCATGCCGTCCATCTGGCCCAGGTGTTCGTGGAGCTGTGTGACCACCTGTACGTGACGCAGGGGCAGGTGAGGCAGATAGGGGCTCTCTGGCAGAAGCTGTCAGACAGGGACAAGGCCCCTATCTCCTTCCCCCCCGCGCCACCAGAAGCAGCTGACCAAGGGCCGCTTCAAAAGCCGCTGATCCAAGACAACCCACACGCCCGGCGTGGACAGCGTGACGCGGTAAATTCACTTTATAGTCTTTTGTTCACATTCTTCCATTTGTATCTTTTTTATTATGTATGCGATAGATGGTGCTTTATGTGACTACCGTCTGTAACGCGGGACACGTCTCTCTCTCTGTGTGTGCAGTTCGTATCTCGGGCAGGGCGCGGGAGCTGCACAGTTCCCGGATGCCAGCAGGTTGCTGGAGGCCGTCTTTTCGGAGCTGTGCAGCATACACCAGGAGGGCCGTACCTCGCCGGAGTCCGGTACAACCGCTGGGGGGCTGTCAGGAGGGACTACTCTCGCATCAGAGAGAACTACTACAGCAGTTGGGAGCTCTCGAAAGCTGCCCCAGTCCAACTCCTGGAGGTCAACAAGCGGACCCTTCTGCAGTGGTGAGTGAGCACCTTTTGCGTGCGATGTGTAGAATGTGCATACAGGAAGGAAGATGCTCATAATCAATATCATTGAATTCACTTCCATCAGGCACCACAAAAGGAGCAAGAGGAGGATGCTGGAAACGGTGTGCCAGGGGATGCCGGGGCCCAGCGCTCGGCAGACGGCGGCAGAGCCGCTTCCTCCGGCCAGGGCTCTGCTGCAGGAGCCTCTGCGGCCTGAGCGGCCTCTGGCGCTCTCTCTCCCAGAGGACGCCTCTGGCCAGGCTGTCAAACACAGAGGGCCCCCGGCACCGCCGCTATTTAACATCCTCGCCTCCACCTCTGCAGCCCAGGCTGTCGCCTCCACCACTGCAGCCCACGCTGTCACCTCCGCCTCTGCAGCCCACACCGTCGCCTCCACCTCTGCAGCCCAGGCTGTCGCCTCCACCACTGCAGCCCACGCTGTCACCTCCGCCTCCACCAATGCTGCCCCCGCCACTGCCGTGCCCAGATCAACCGCCTGGCAGAGGAAGGTCCGGGAGGAAGAGCAGCGGCGGGCCAAGGAGATCGGCCTTCCCACCAAGAGCAGGAAAAGATGCGAACACTTCACCTGTAAGCGCTGTGGCCACCCAAAGACCAGAGAATACGGCCACAGGGAGAAGGAGGTGTGTTTGAGTATTTGCCTTTTTCCTTTCTGTGTTTTCTTCATATCCTGTGTGTTTCTCGCACCGGAATGACTCTCGTCTCTTTCCTTGTTATTCAGGAGGAAACAGAAGAGCCTACGAGAATGACGACGACAACCGAGCTTCCGTGTGTGTGTTGTCGTTGTTTATGAATAAAAATACTTATTTCTTTACACTCTTCTCAGACTGCTCATTTCACATCTTGCCCATGTGTTATTGCGATTTGTCATCATATAGGCTCCAGTAGGCGTGTAAAATGTAGGTGAAAGGGATGTGGTTGCATTACAGCTTTATTTATTTATACTACTATAAATACTATAAATATATATATATATACACTATAATATATACAACTTAATATTTTGCTTTATTTACGCCCATCACAGAGTTAAACATAAGGGCTTAATATATCCTCCTCCATTTCTTTATTTATGCTTTATACGTTTATCTAGAGTCGAATAACAGTTTATCTTCCGTCAGGGGCACGAACGGATGCTGAGGGAGGGAGGGAGCGAGTCCTCCCCTGTTAGTCGTCCTCCCGTGTTTACATCCGGTCTGCGTGGCTCATTTGCGTGCGAGGTGCCGAGCTGAGTGACGCGGGACTCGTAGCCGGTTTGGACGGGTCGTCCCATCGTCCGCACGGGAAAAATAGAAAGAGGGCGTCCGGGAGAGAAAGGGCCACACCGGCCCTCCCCAAAAACTACCCTCCGGCCGGTGAGCCGTCCCCCCGGCCCGCCCGGGGAACGGGTGCCAGCCTTTGCGCTACGCCTTATCCCTACCCCTCTGTCCCAACAGGTATTGGGACAGCCTACCCCTACACGTGAATGCACAAAACGAAGGGGAAGGGCTAAGTGGTAGGGCCAAGGGGTGAAATGGGATTGGGCCGAAATCTTCCACAGCCTCTGCCTGATTAGGACCTCTGTTGGCTGTGTGTTTTAAGTCATTGTCTTGCTGCATGATGAAGTAGCCTTTATGCTTTTTACGGGTCATCATTTCTTTCAGTAATCATGGCATTTCATTCTGCAGCACAAAGTGGTCTTGTGAAGAGAGAAGGCTTTTAAAAGAGCTGTGTGTGGTCGCCAAAGTCTGTGGACCGACCAGCTGGTCAAGAAGATCACAACAGGTAAAAATAACACACTTACCAGGGGTTAACAACGGAAACTACAAACGAAAAACAGCATTAATAAACACATCACGTCTATGTATTAACATCTATGTAAAATGTTTTCTATCATTGCTTATTGTGAGTTTTTTATTTACTAGGGTGCAGGAGTTATTCACGGCTAATTAAGCCTTGTTTCATTATGCTGAGTGAGTGGAAAGTGAGAGGGGATTAGGTGGAGACACAGCAAGGTGAGTTAGAGGAAAGACTGAAGCCAGAGAGGCCGTTACCTAACTTGTTTATAACACCCAACTGATCCCACTTATGTCCTAAAATTCAATATAAAGCACAATTACGCCTTCATTCATTGGACCCTGCAAACTGGTACAGTGATTTCCACAGATTTTGATGAAGAATAAAGTCAAGAGTAGTGTTTCACATCCTCAGACATGTGGATATGTGTGAGGTGGATCACAAGTTGGAAAAGGTCAGTGAATGCAGCTGTCTGTGACTCATGATCGTGATATGAAAATCCCAAACTCTGTTGACTTTCTGTCTCTGATTTGCTCATTTGACCCTTAAAAATGTTTGTAGCCCTGAGTCACAGAGCTGGCAAAGAACTTAACCTCACTCTCATTTGAAACTGTGAACCAGACTGACTAACAGTCCCACCTCTGCATCTCTCTGACCATTGTTTCATTCCCATCAATGTAAAACAGGCCTCTGTTCTGCCACCGGCTCATTCTGCCACCACCTCCACATCGCCTACCCACAGTTCCTCTGTGCTCGCTTCCACTGTTCCACCATTTTCCTCTGTGTAGGTCAATGACAAGGCATCAACAAAACACCAGAACACCTAACAAGTTATGGTCCACTTACATGACCTTCTGTTAGCCTTTGTTCTTACTGAAAACGAGGTGTCAAAACTCATTTTGTAGCCATAGACCCTGTCCATATCTCCCAACATTTTCTCAACGTATGCTTTGACAGCAAGCAGGTACATTAGAAGAGAGCTAAAGCATATGGCAGCTTGCAGAATATGCTATAACAGTTAACATTATTATTTTATCATCTCCGCCAAGGAGGTTAATGTTCACATCTATGTTTGTTTGTCTGTCTGTTAGTTAGCAGGATTACTCAAAAAGTACTATGTCAAGAAAGAACCGATAACATTTTGATGCAGATCCAGGATTTTTTTTCACTTTCTTTAACATTGGTTGTTTTTCAACATTTACGTTGATTTCTCAGAGAATAATTCATGGATCGTGTTCAATTTAGTGCAGATCCAAATAAAAATCTGGATCTAATGTATTTTTATAAAGGGATTGTTGGGCCTTGGTGGAGGCATGTGCTTTACTTAGTGACATTCTAGTTTCAATGTGTTACCATCTTTCATAAAAAGCCTAAAAATTTACGAAGTTGAACACTTGACATTGCTACGCTCATCTGTGGTGCCTCCTCAGCTGCCTAGACTGTATATTTTCAATTTGAACAGGTCATTACAGTTTGAATACCCCCCCCCAAGTCTAAATTAATCTTTGAATTTTAAATAAAAAGTGACAGCCCTAATTCATAAAGGAATAATTCTGTCCAAAGCTTTTAAAATCATTTCTTCAGCAGTTGATTTCTTTATGCTAAAGACCTTTGAATTCAGAATTTAGTTTTCCATTTTCTTTTTACAGGGACTTTCACCGAATGAGTGACAAAACATTTCACAGCAGGTTGGCATGTATGAACTTCAGGTTATTCAGAGCCACGATGTCCTCACCTTTGCTGAAATCAAGCCGAGTACGCCTCAGTATTCATTACAGATAATGTAGATATAAAACAGTAGTCTTCGCCCAGGTAAGTGTGTGTTAAGACGTCTTTGCCGGGCAAGTCATTTGATCAGTGCAGGCTTTAAGGCTTATTCAGTTCACTGCAGCTCCTCCTCTATGCTTCTTTGTGAAGAGAGATTAGACTCGTGTGCACACATTGAACACCACACATAGTGTAAAAGAGCCCACTGTTCAGCCTCAGCACATATAGCCCCTTCAAAGGCTCACTACTTGAGCTTACAGTGTGCAATTGAAGCAACAAAAAAAAAAAAACCCGTGTGAAATGTCATTCAGTCAAGACGAGAGGAAACACACTGGTTGTCCTTTAGCTGCCAACTCTTCATCCCTGGAAATCCCTCCAAACTCTGACAGTGTGAGTGGTGAGCCATGGTTGTCAATACACTGTCATTCATCCCCGGACCATCTCCTAAAACCAGCAGCTTAAAATGGAACCTCCATATTTGCATTCCAATTAGCATAAATGTAAGAAAGTGGAACAAGTAGCTTTGAAAGTCATCCAGCAAAGCACATATTCAACCAGCGGAGGAAAAAAATGAGAATGAAAAGAAAGGATGTGTACCAGAGAAAAGGAGTGAGGGCATGGTGTGTGAGCAGAGTAAAAAAAATAAAAGGACAAAGAGAGAGAGAGTTCTGTATTATAATAGTGGGCATGGGCTACATGGTTTGAATCACTGGTGTATGTCTTTTATGAGCTTATGACTTCACACTGCGTGGAAAATCCGCCCTGCTGCCAGAGTTCTCCGGCATTCAGAATGTCACTTTTAATCACATTCCCCTCTGAGGTCTGATCCCGCTGATCAAAGGCACTCTGACTTTAAGATAATACGTCAACAAAGGCAAGGGTTTCAAATTCTTGGCACATGGGCCACACATCAAAAAAATGGAGGGGAATGATGACATTGGTTTATTGTTTGTTGTTTGGGTTTGGGGTTTGGTAGCGGCTTGTGGCTTATGTTTTTTGTGGGGGATAAGTGAGTGTGGATTTATATGTGGTTGTGTGGGCGGAGAACAGCTGTCCGCTGCAGTGATTGGGCAAATGTGAGGAGGTATGACAGGGGACTGAAATCTAGTGGATACTGAAGATGTCAGTAAAATGTCGAAGATGTCAGATGATGAATTTTCATTGTTATTGCTGCTAATTATAATTTTTTTAAATAATTGTTTTGTGACAAAGATATTTATTGGTTTTATTCCTATTTTAGTTTTCTTGCCAATGTTTGTTACTGCCACCGAGGAGGGTATGTTTTCATAACTGTTTGTCTGTTCGGTTGTTTGTGTGACAGAATTATGCAAAGACAACCGAATTGATTTAATTGAAACTCTCCTCCACCAAGGAGGATGAACTTCTGTCACCCATCTACAAGACTATATACAGACTCTGAGACTAGAACAACTGAAATCAAATCACATCATATCACCATCACCAATCACAATCACCAATAAATAAGCCTTTTATTATTATTATTATTTCATTGTTTATAACTAAGTTCATGTAACTAAGTTACTCAATTACTGTATACAAATGTGACGGATTACATCACTTGAGTGTACATCTTAGAGGCAAATACTTTGCTACTTTGCTACTATCCACTGTTATTTTCTATCTCACTATAGTTGCAAGTTACTTAAAAAATTAAGATATTTGCAAACAAAACATATTAAGAGACAACAGTAAATTCCTGCGCTTACAATTATTACAATGCATGTGTAATAATTATTCATGACAACATACTGAGAGTACATTCAATGTAAAAATAAGTTACAAGTCAATGTCCAGCCAGCATCATTGGAAATGTTGTTAATCTTACTAACTGATGTACAATCAACCACCAATTACCATTTGCAACCTGTAATGTTAGCCGTGTTTTTTTTTTTGCTGGATGTCGCTGTGCGTTTAAAGGATTCTGCATTAAATCTTTAATGACAGCACTGGCACTAAAAACTCCGGGCCTATATTCTCAACAAAATGATCATTGCAGTAATCTCAGAAACTTCAGGGGACGTACACACTTACACACCAAACATTGTGTGAAGAAGCACAAAGAAGTCAGTTCACCATCTCATCACAAGCCAACATGGCAACAAACACAGCCCTCTGTTGTCCCAGGTTAGAGCGTCTCACATTGGGGTCAAGATGACACTTTTAAAAGAGCGGTGTGTGGTACCCGTAGTCTGTGGACCGACCAGCTGGTCAAGAAGATCACAACAGGTACAAATAACAGACTAACCATGGGACTGTGTATCTCTCCAGGATTTTTTAAAATAATATTTAATGTATGCCATTATGAAAAAGTAGCCCAACTTTGCCTTTGATTTTGTCAAAAAATTCTACAGTAAAATCTTTGTGATTACGTTTGAGTGGTCAAAAGTCACAGTGACCTAATATGAATCTGGAAAAAAAGTATGTAGAAATATGTACACAGAACCTGCACTCGTTGGCAGAGGCATACAAAAACTACATGACCAATTTCCTTGACATTTTGTGAAAGGATGGGCCATAACCCCAAAAAGACCTGTTAATTTTGGTGCAGATCAGGAGGAGTATCCAGGAATTTTCTTTCACTTTCCTTAACATTTTGAGTGCATATTTTGACATTTCCACTGATTTCCCAGGGAATAATTCATGGATCTTGAAGAAAACAAATCAGGCATATTTACCCTATATCTATTTATGTCTGAAAATTGGTGCAGATTGATTGAATTTAATGGGACTGTTTGGCCTTGGAGGTATGCGCTCTTGTGCAATTCTGTAGTTTCAAATTTTTAAACATTGCGAGATATAGCAGTTTTTGAAAATGTAGTAAATATTTTAAGATATAATGCAGCGATCTTGATGGTTCAAAATCTGGCACGCATAGTTGTACATTGTAGTCAGCGTGTGGAAGTGCATGTATTGCTGGTGCCCCTGTACTGAGTGGCTGTTGAATTCCGCACAGAGCCTCATGTACTTGTATATTCGGGAAATAGTTATCACATTCACTTTAGGAATCAGGGATTAGCACCTGTTGTACCAAATAGCAAAATGATATGTACACCGTGTCCATATCACTTTTTACTTTCTTTGTAATACGGTTGTTTTTCTCTGATAGTTTGCTGTGTTATAAGAGCAGCTCAATGTATTACTTACATAATAGCTGGCATCTTTTAGAAGCTTTCACCAGAACTGACAACTATTTATAATGGAAAGTAACTGGCCTGCACAAAAAGTTTTAAATGTTGCTAGATTACGTCATATAGTAATTTTGTTAGTTTTCAAAAGACAAATTTCACAGCAGACATTTGACCAATCACAGCGGGAAAGGCTCAGGTGTGCCTGACAACATTAAGGATTCAGATTCAGAGTCCCACAAACTCTGATGGTGTGTCCTGTGCCCAATTGACCCGAAATTTTACCCTGGTTAAGATTTACCTCCCACACAACTCAGAGAACCCCCACCGGTCGATCGTCTACCAGTCCCACCAACAAGGCATATCTCGAGAAAGTTCTCACCACCTATTGGCACAAGGGACAGTTTTCTAACATCTTGTCCTGTGTTTTTGGATTCTGATCCTCTGAACACGTCCAGTGACTGCTGTGAAAGGGCAGCTGACAACATGGGAAAGTCCGTGTGACAGCTTGGAGAGACAGCTGACGGGAGGGAACAGACCCCACTGGGGCTTTCATTGGCTAGATACCCATGACAGCAGTCCCCAATGCTGGTTCAGTTAGTTGGAGACACCTGCTAAATGCTACAAAAAGTAAACAAAGGAACATACCTCTAGGGCCTGCGAGAGCAGAGGCGCAAGATGGCTCAATGATTGACAACATGGTTACAGACCCAAGTACGAAAAACGACTACGGACAAGGAGAGCACAGCACACAAGACAACCACAACAGCATCACAAACCTTGCATGAAGTGGCCTGAAGGACTCCAGAGACAAGACCATCAGTACTGCTACATCAGCCCTGAGGCACACAGACATTGTAGGGCAAGTCCAGCAGGGAAGAGGGGGATTTAGCCTGAAAGCAAACGAACCAACCTGGCGAAAGGCTGCAATGTCAGAGCGGACAACACTGGTGGTCGAGGATGTGCGTCGACAGGAGGAGATCGGGAGAAGTACAAAGGCCATCTCTCTTGCCAAGCAGGGGTAATGGATTCGGTGGGAAGGTGTGGAGAGGAGAAAGATCAGCTGGAGGGAGCTATTTGAAATGGAAACAAGCAAGATCGTATGACGCGCTTCCATCACCAAAGAATGTCCATCAGTGGAACAGCAAGGATCCAACCTGTGCCCTCTGCCCAACTCCAGCAACTTTTAAACACAGTATGACCAGCCTCAAGCAAGGCAGATACACCTGGCCCCACATTCAGGTCCTCAAAAGCCTGGCATCAGCTTAAGAGATCAAGCGGAGTGCGACCAACTCCCTGCCACCTAGAGCAACCAATCCCCTGAAGGCAACAACCTTTGTCAGAGAAGGACAAAAAACGACCAAACAAACTTCCCCCAAGTCAGAAGCAGGACACTTATGCAGGGCCCGAGACTGGAAGATGCTGGCAGACATCGGCTAACAACTAATCCTTCCACCTGAGATTGCCTCCACCAACCTCAGAAAAGACTTGGCGGTCTTACATCATAGAGCTCACACTCCCATGGGAGAACTCGGTTGAGGAGGACTACGAGCATAAGAAGCTGCGCTATGCAGAGCTAGCAGCAGAAGCGAACCAGCGTGGCTGGAAAACCAAAGTTTATCCAGTGGAAGTGGGATGCAGAGGATTTGTGGCGTTGTCTACCATCAGACTGCTGAAAGAACTCGGAAGCCTTGGTCAGGCTCTGCGGAAGATCATCGGAGCAGTCTCAGAGGTGGCAGAAAGAAGCAGCCAGTGATTTGGCTCAAGCGAAAGGATCTGGGCTGGGCCCCAAGTACATCAGCATAAACCACTTTAGAAATCCCACCTGTCAACCTTTTAGCCGGCTGCAGGCTTCAACAACAGGGTAAATTTCGGGAACGGTTGAGCACGGGATACAAGCTGAGGACTGATCATCCTGCAGCGGGCCACCCTTGTGGAGTGTTGGAAGGCCGAAACACCCAGTGATGCAAGGGCACACACTACTGATGATGTGTCCTGTGCCAAATTAACCCGAAATTTCACCCTGGTTAAGATTTACCTCCCACACGACTCAGAGAACCCTCACCAGTCGATTGTCTACCACTCCTAACAACAAGGCAAATCTCGAGAAAGTGCTGAACACTTTGTGAGCACTTTGTTGTTTTTTATTCTGATTCAGTATGTTTAGTTGACCAATCATCTGCCAGACATGAAAATGTGAAAGAGCTCTGACTGTGTGAACCCCTTCACCTTTTATTCTGAATAATTTAAAAAGACTATTTAAATGCTTGTTTTTCTAAAAGTAGTCAGCAATCACAAGTGTAGGTTTAATCCAGTGTCTAGATTTTCTGTCTTCATGACAAAGACTGAATATGAAGATGGACAATGTGTCTCCACTTCCTACCACTTTCCAGAAACTAAGCCAAAATACTCTGTATACGAATGCCATCTTGTGCATTTGAAGCCAGAGTCTGCACACACCAATCATGAGTCTGTCTCATCAATTATGAAATTTAAACCTGTTTTCATAGCGTGTGACAGTGTGACTGTGGGTCAGCATGAACACCACCAGGGCCTTGAACCTGAAGCAGCGAAATGGAATTCAACCATCCCCTTTTTTATGATTCTTACCTGTGCATATCTTAACTTGCATCAGAAACAAAAAACAGACAAACAACAAAACAGACATAAACAGATCACATCTCATGGTTCATTGGAATTCCCAACAAAAAAAATTAAGACTTGAACTTGACTCGATGCTGAATAGCATTTTACCTCCTGAACACAACATGGTAACCTTACTTTGCAAAACAGGGTCTTTGTAGACATTGCTACTGTGTATGTGTTTGTATGTGATGTTGTGACAAAAACAATGAAATTGTTCATGCAAATTTCAAGAGAAAAACAAGAGGTGTTCACAATTTATTGGGAGAGTTCCCCCTTTAGGCCATGTAAAATAGAAGCAAAGCAAAATCAAACATGATGTCTGATGTATGCTAAGTGTGCACATGCACTGTGTAGAAGAGGATTTAAAAAAAATAGCCACCTGGACAGCTGGCTGAACACATTAGCAGAGATGAAAACAAATACGAAGCCTCAAGGTCTTTAGTATACCACTAAAGTCATAACATATAAAATTTTACATCTTAGGTAATTAGCAGACACTTTTACCTCGAGTAACACAATGTACAACAGTATCATCATCACATGTAGCTACAGTACAATGTGCAACAAACATTTCTCAGAGGCAGAACTGCACTGGAGGCAATGATCTCATAGTTTGAGTTAAATCTCTACGGGCAGAGCCAAAGGACCAGACTTTTCTTGTTTTAGCATTTTGGCATAAGCCCTATAAAAGACGAGAGAAAAAGAAGAGAAGCTAATAGTGGAGGCCATGCACTGAAAAACAACACAACAAGTCCTACTGATTTGTTAGTTATTCATTTAGTTAATGTGACCTTTACTTGTTTTTTGTGACTGTGGGATTTGAACTACACTGTTAAAAATATTAGTAAAATGTACGGTAAAAACCTGTGAAACAGCAATAGTAAAAGACCATAACATGTAAAATAGTATATTACTGTAGTAGATACATTCAATTCTGCTAAACCAAGAAACAGGAGCAGGTCGAGAGAAGAGTCACAGACAGGCAGACAGACAGACAAACGAACGTACAGCCAGACGGTAAACTAAAGTCAGATAGAAGGAGAGTGAGATACGTGGAGACAGTCAGTTTCAACCACATATATGCGGAGAGAGAGTGAACTTCAACACTGACGTATTTTGAATTTCGGAGCACGTCTAACGGTCAACGCTCGCAGTTAGCGCCACTTCTCCGTGCCTAGCATCACTTTTCTTTGGGTAAAACTACACTACAGGTGGCACAACGCCGTTAATCCTGAGGTTCAAATACTCCTTCTTGAGGTAAGTGTCCTCCAGTCTGAAAGTAAATGCTTTCTTGAAGCTCTGTTTGTGTGTGAAATCACGGTAACTTGAGTGTTTGCTAGCTGTTGTTATCCACGTCGTCGCATTTTGCCGTTTTCAAGGGTGAGTTAACTTTACGTTAGCCATTTTCGGAGTTGGCTTTTGTTTTGCATCGTCTGTTAGGGCATGCTGTGTTAAACTGTAGCTACTGTTAGCTAACTTTACGCAAGGTTGAGAGAAATGTTAAGTTGTAGTTTCTGTGGCAAGTCGCTTCAGACATTGAAGGGTTATGTACTCCATTGCAAACTTCACAGAAATGAACCGCGTTGCTTATTTAAGTGCTTTGGAGATGGCTGCAAGCAGACATTTTGTCACTATGGAGCATTTAAGGCCCATTTTTACTGGAGGCATTATGTATCTGCTCCTGTCGGAACTGCTTCTGTCAGAACGACTGTTACCGTCAACGTTACTCCTTACAAATGCAGAATGGCGCTGTGTGAACGCCAGTTTCAAAACCCATTTTTTATGTTGCCAATAGCAATTTTTCAGGACATTCAGTCACTCTCAAACTTTTGATATAGTGATACTAGAAGAAAATGTGTTGTTTGCAGTTTGGCTATCCATGCAGTCAGGTTAATAAAACTGTGTGAAGAACATCTAAGCCTTTGTTTGAGTGCTTCAAAGTAGGTTGAGGGCTACTGGAATTGTTCAGTTCTTTGTATCTTCTTTAAGGTAAGTAAACTTAACTATTTTAACATATTAAGAGCAAATTGTCTTAATAATTTGTACCCACTGACCTTGTATAAATTGTCCTCATGTCAAAGAAATTAAGAATTTCACTCCTTCCACCTTTCATACATTGTATTCAAACTCCTGAGCGGTGGGATGGAACAACATGCTGGCTTTTGGGAAATGGTGAGTTTCTGATCCGAAATGAAAATTTGGGGATGATGTGCAGCAAACAACCCAACTTAGTATGTGTTCCTCCATATATGCCTACTATACTACTATAAAGGTGCATTTCAATAAATTAGAATATCATGGAAAAGTTCATTTATTTCAATAATTCAATTCAAAAAGTGAAACTCATATATTATATAGATTCATTAGACACAGAGTGAAATATTTCAAGCGTTTATTTCTTTTAGTTTAGATGTTTATGGCTTACAGCTAATGAAAACCCCAAATTCAGTATCTCAGAAAATTTGAATATTACATAAGACCAATAAAACAAAGGATTTTTAATACAGAAATGTCAGCCTACTGAAAAGTATGTTCATATATAAATATGCACTCAATACTTGGTCAGGGCTCCTTTTGCATGAATTACTGCATCAATGCGGCGTGGCATGGAGGCGATCAGCCTGTGGCACTGCTGAGGTGTTATGGAAGACCAGGTTGCTTTGATAGCGGCCTTCAGCTCGTCTGCATTGTTGGGTCTGGTGTCTCTCACTTCCTCTTGACAGTACCCCATAGATTCTCTATGGGGTTCAGGTCAGGCAAGTTTGCTGGCCAATCAAGCACAGTGATACCATGGTCATTAAACCAGGCATTGGTACATTTGGCAGTGTGGGCAGGTGCCAAGTCCTGCTGGAAAATGAAATCAGCATCTCCATAAACCTTGTCAGTGGAAGGAAGCATGAAGTGCTCTAAAATTTCCTGGTAGACGGCTGCGTTGACTTTGGACTTGATAAAACACAGTGGACCAACACCAGCAGATGACATGGTCCCCAAATCATCACTGACACACTGGACTTAAAGCAACTTGGATTCTGTGCCTCTCCACTCTTCCTCCAGACTCTGGGACCTTGATTTCCAAATGAAATGCAAAATTTACTTTCATCTGAAAAGAGGACTTTGGACCACTGAGCAACAGTCCAGTCCTTTTTCTCCTTTCGCCCAGGTAAGACGCTTCTGACGTTGTCTCTGGTTCAGGAGTGGCTTGACACGAGGAATGCGACAGTTGTAGCCCATGTCCTGGATACGTCTGTGCTCGGTGGCTCTTGATGCACTGACTCCAGCCTCAGTCCACTCCTTGTGAATCTCCCCCAAATTCTTGAATGGCCGTTGCTTCACAATCCTCTCAAGGCTGCGGTTATCCCTGTTGCTTGTGCACCTTTTTCTACCACACTTTTTCCTTCCACTCAACTTTCTATGAATATGCTTGGATACAGCACTCTGTGAACCACCAGCATCTTTAGCAATGACCTTTTGTGGCTTACCCTCCTTGTGGAGGGTGTCAATGACTGTCTTCTGGACAACTGTCAAGTCAGCAGTCTTCCCCATGATTGTGTATCCTACTGAACCAGCCTAAGAGACCATTTAAAGGCTCAGGAAACCTTTGTAGGTGTTTTGAGTTAATTAGTTGATTAGAGTGGGACATCGTGAGTCTACAACATTGAACTTTTTCACAATATTCAAATTTTCTGAGATACTGAATTTTGGGTTTTCATTAGCTGTAAGCCACACTCATCAAAATTAAAAGAAATAAACGCTTGAAATATTTCACTCTGTGTAATGAATCTATCTAATACATGAGTTTCACTTTTTGAATTTAATTATCGAAATAAACAAACTTTTCAATGATATTCAAATTTATTGAGATGCACCTGTATGTCCTTACTTTCTTTTAGGTCTTATTACCTCTACCTGTGGTTCTACTTCATGTGGACCTAAGCAACCTCTGAGCTGTCCCACCAGTCTACGCCTCTGATCAGATACCAGTCTCGTCAAGGATAAACAGTGGTAAGTGGTTGTACAGTTCAGTGTATGTTCATTTAAAGATTCAGTGTGTAAGATTTAGGTGAAAGGGATCTATTCGCAGAAAGTTAATATAAAATAATAGTTTTTTCACTCGTGTGTTTCATCTAAATTGTACAAATTGTTGTTTTCTTTACTCTAGAATGTACACTTATACTTTATATTGAAATACTTTACATGTACATCAGGAGTGGGTACTCTCTACAGAGGCAGCCATGTTTTTTTTTACAATAGCCCAGACTGGACAAACTGAACACCCTTTGATTTTTTGTGAAAAGTGAAGTTTACCACAGGTAATCAATCTTTCATGTTTGGAAGGGGAGGGTGAGGTGAAGGGTATTCAGCTACAACATGCAACTTTACCACTAGATGTCACTACATTCTACACACTGAACTTTTAACAAAAGAAGACCTTACGTTAATCTCTTTTTGTAATCACAGTGCTGCCATTTCATGTTCAACAGGTTAGTTAAACCACCTTGGTTCTGTTGCTTTTACTGCTGGATTTCTCAGTAGATTTGAACATGTATGGCCTTCTTTGTTAACTTGAATGTTTTGTATAATTATTTTTCATATTTGTTGTGAGACAAATTTAGCCAATGTTTAAATACTATGCAAATTGTTGTATTATTAGTGTTGATAAAACTATTGTTTTTTTAGTTTTTTTGTCAATCCACAGCGATGATGAAAAGACCTACTAAAAAGTTTCCTGAACGTCATACCATGTCTGTATGTGACTGTCCAACCTGCTGTCAAGTCTGGACCCAATGACTTGGACACCAGTCTTGTCGAGGCTAATTAGAGGTAAGCAGTGGTATAGTTTATGGCTGCATGATAATTATAACTATATTTCCAGTTGTCTACTGTTTAAATCTGAGTAGTCATAATTCTGTGTGTGTGTTTACACAAAACTTAACAATGCAACATCTTCCAGTGGATAGTTTTTTTTTGCTTTAGAACGTAACTGCTGTAAAACAATCATTAAATTACGTTTAAGGAACTCGATTAACAACAGATGGCTGTGAGTTTGTCTATATGTAAGCATCATGCACTGAATCAATCTAACTTTGGCTTTGTTTGTTTTCTGGCGGCAGAGAGGATAGTGCCAGTCTACAATGAACACCTGATGGACAACATGTCAATCATCACGCAGAACTAGTGACAACACATACTTCCATTTCCAATATCTTGGACATCGTGTGACACTCTATCCCATGTTGAGCCCCCTCTTCAGTCAGGTCTGGACTCAGTGAATCATTACTCTTGATTAACCAAGAGACAATTTTTTCATAATGTTTATTCAGTCCACCATGGATTGTCCTTCATATACTCTATATGGGCACACATGTTTTTTCAAGATCAGCAAAAACTTCAACACTGCTTTGAGAGTTTAATGAACAAGTTATTCAATCAGTTAAATCTGTTTTTCACAGAGAATGTGTAAATGCACTAGCAGTTTATGTCCCTTGGTTTACAGTGGCGCTCTATTTGTAATGCAATTTACTGTATTGTTTACGGTGAATTTCTGGCAACCACAGCTGCCAGTATTTTACCGTAAAATTCAACATTTAAATAAAATGCTATAATTATCCTACAATTGTACTGTGTTTATCACTGAGATACTGTGGTTTGGTTCACAGTAGTTTACCATTAAAGAAAATGACCGTAAACATGTTTATGTGACAACTGTTGTTTTTAAAGAAAATTACCGTACAGAGGTTTATATTACAACTGTTGTTTTTAAAGGAAATTACTGTAAGCATGTTTATTTTACAACAGTTTTTTTTAAAGAAAATTACCGTAAACAGGTTTACAGTTTATCAATTTTTTTCATAGTAATTTACCGTAAAGAACAACAGTTCTTGACTGTGAAATTTACGGTTCCAAAAAGGCATACTGTAATGTTGTATACATTGTCACTGTATTTTTTACGGTGAATTTCTGGCAACCAGAGCTGCCAGTATTTTATTGTAAATTGTACGGATTTTTTTTTACAGTGTTCCACAGTTAAACAAAAGAGGGAAACTGATCAAGAATGGATGACATTTTTTTTGTCGTTTGATTTGCCAGTTTTGTCTGCTGGCATTTCTGCTGTGTACCCTTTTCCTTTAACTATGCCCCCCCCAGCAACCCCCTACCACAACCCTTATCCCTCCATAATGACCTCTATGCTGCAGAGCTTTGGCCAGCAACATCCCCTGTCCCAGGGGTGCTGACCCCAGAGGAGCCTCCTCTTTGCCAGGGAGCCCTGTGCAGCAGGGGACCAAAGGAAATGCCACTTTGTGGACTGTGTGCTGCATATATGATGGTGTCAGTGTTCATCCGATTGAGGGAGAGACATTTGAGTGTGTGTCATGGGGACAGGTGGTGTCGGTATTGGTGCGTTTCTTTGTACATGTGCGCAGGAAGGTGCTAGTTTGTTTGTGTGTGTTTGTGTGTAAGTGCCAAGCATGCACGCTCACTCTAGTAGGTCCTCTTGTGTGCCTTCAATTTTAATCTGCAGATGCATTATAGATGCCCTGGAAAAGTGTGAGGAAGTGCAGCCACTCAAGAATCTGCGTCATCTCACTCAGCTGTGGCTTCCCAGAGGAGGAGCAGCTAGGAGCCTCACGGAGCATACATCTGAATACTTTGCTCTCCCCTGGCATGGTATCTTATACACAAACAAGAAGCTACACTTATTACAGGAAATAATTCAACTTGTACTCATGAGTCTCTCTGAGTGTTTTTTTTTTATACAGAGGTCCTCAAAGGAGATGAGAACTGCTTTTAGGTGAGCGAAATGACATGGAGGTAATGTACAGCAGCAAAGAAGTAAACTATGGCTTCCTCCTCTGTCTCTGTTAGTGTCTCCAAAATTAGGACCACAAGTCCATATCAGTGATTATAGTTTAGCTTCTAATAGTTTAGCATCTAGACCTACTTGGTTAAGGTCATCTGGTTTCTGTTTCTAGTTGATGTTTGAGCAGGCTTTTGTTCCCCACAGATACCAGCTATCAGCTTTTTTATTTATCTACATCATATGCAGATAGCTGTGAACAGATTAGCCAAAATGTCACATGGACCTAAAACACCTACAAAAAGTGTCGGCCGTACACTGTCAATAGCGTACGATGAACGGAAGATGGATTCTTGGCCTGAATGTCTTAAGGCTAATTTGTTGTCAGATGATAGGCGATGGGCTCTGAGATTGGAGCCTATGAGACTGGAGAATGTAGCACAGAGCTGAAATTAAGATCTGTCTTTTATATTTAATATCACTAAAATCGTCCCTTAATCTTAGCCATACTCTGGTTGCCTTACACAGTTATTATAGCAAATGAGAATAAGAAATAATGGAAGGCATGGGATGAAAAGAAATGTTTGCACTAAATACACCCTGGGGTTTTTGCAGAATCATCTAATCTTGAACTTCTTATCTGGGACTAGTTTTGGGTCTGTCAGATTGGCTCAGAGCTCCTGCACTATGTGTTAACATTACAGAAGTCTGTTGACCATCCTTTGCTTTGGTTAATAATTTTTACAAAATCTCTTTTGCATGTATCGTGCTCAAGATTTCAGATAATATGCAGTATGTGCAAATCAAATAAAATATGTACCCAATAACAGAGGAAATAAAAGTGCAACAAGCCTAAAGCTTCTCACTTTGTCTTCATCACCCAGACTTATCTAAATGTTTGCATGTAAAAACTGCTCAGAACGTGTGCTTCATCATTGTATTAAAAAATCTATATGTGTAAGATAAGATTTCCAAGGCCCCATCTCTGGCTAAATAGTCAAGCAGCATTGTAAATGTAATGACCATTATATTATGTGCTTACGATATTGTGCTGTAATACACAATTCACACAGGTAAGAAAAAAACTGTAATATTGTTACTGTAAGTGCTAATGCACTTAAAAATGCTCTTTCATAGAAAATCCTTGGGTCTCCTTAGAGATGAGAATAACCATTACTACTGCCAGGTTGATAGCGAAAAAACATATGCACCTATTCTAGCCCAGCTAATTATCAGCTCCCAACATAATTAAGGCTTATAGATGAGCAAACATAATTAGTAGGCATTATGCGGACCCAATGGGGGGAGTGAACAGGTGAACATGCATTCCGTCCTTTGTTTATGAGCTAAGGGTATAATATAATGAGGCAGGAGAATAAAAGTTGATTAGTTATGACCTAAATGCGTCCTTAAATTGCTTTGATAGATAATGTAATGCAATATAGTTTTGGCAATGGAATTGCTACCATGTTACTGACTAATCAAAATCTACATTTTTCATGTGCAGCTGAAAAACCAGTTGATATGGAAGGATCAGAACTGGGCATAGACTGTAAATAAAGATGGAAAATGTAACTCCACTTCCTTCCACTGTACAAAAATCTAAATATACTGGTCCTTACATCTTCGATATGAAGTCAGTTGTCTGTGCAGCGGTGATCAAAGAACAGCGCCATCTGCTAATATGGAGGAGGTTGGAATTAGAAGATTTACTGGAGCAGGCCACAAGGGGGCAATCCACTTGATTTGGCTTCACTTTTGGGAAGCTGTCATGTCATCTATCTCTACATACAGTCTGTGGAGCTGACTGAATTCTCATAAAGGCCGCAGACATACACCTACCTTCAGTGAGTGTGAAGATATATATGGCACTGAGGCAATACACACATTACAGCACAGTGCCTCAGTAATCAAACTGTAACTAACAATGTGCTGCATTATTGGCCTTAAGGGAAAAATCATTGATCATCCAGTAAGTATTGGTGCTGTGGCTTGTTTATGATGAGACATAGGTGGGCTGGGAAGCATTTGAGCTTGTGTGGAAGACCTAATAATTGGGTCCATGTCATCACCGAATGAAATAGTGCTCCCAATGGTAAGAGCAATACTGTCCTACATGACACGCTCTAAAATACTACAGGAGTAAATCTGGCACAGTGTTTAAAAAAATAAAAACTGCTCTACTGTTTGTGTGGATGTGGTCTGATGTTGTGTGATGTTGTTTGTGTAAATAGAGTTGGATACGGCGCCTGGCAGCCAGTACAGAGAGCGAACATAATCACCTCCCTCCCAAGGAAAGTTGGGCACTTTGAAAACAAGGCCTAATTAAAGCAGTTTACCAGTTATCTTTAAAAATGAGCGTTTGTGTCCTTGCTCATTTCCCTCGTGAGTACAAGATGCAGGGTTGTGGGCGTGGGGGGCAGGGTTGTTGAGAAGAATCCACTTTACTTGGGGTGGCCCTAATGAAAGCGAGATCAAAAGATTAGTTAATATTCATCCACATTTATTAAACACAATACTGATTGCGAGCAAACAGCTATATTACACAGAATCCTTGCAGGGCATTCATTGGCTGTAGCAGATAAGCCTCTATTTGAAACTCGCAGTATCACATAGGCAGCACTCAAGTCCTTGCTGGGAACATAATATTTATCCCTTTTGAAATCTAATTGTTTTAACAGATTAGCCACCGCTTGTTTCGGAGATGATACACTGCCGTAGTGTGAGAGTAATGGGCGAGCTCTGAGCCTTCTGCTATGATTCGACAAGGGTTTGACCAGACCTGTAGAATCAATGTCGGCCTCTTGTTGTGAGCAGTTGTGTGGACCTTGCAGTGCCACTGAAATAGCATGCCCTTGTCATTACATATTGTTTGGACTATTTCGGGAAGGACAATTCGAACATTCCAGGTCGATGCTGAACATCCAGATATACAGCTCATCATTGTGCTGTTGATTTTCTTTGAAGGTCAAAGAATCCATCTGTTTTCTGGTCACATATTCAATATACCTGTAGATTTTGTAGCCTCAGCAGGTTGAAACAGTGCACAGCCGTGCCCCCTCAGGAAATGTATCATCATAGCTGTTGTTGAAGCCTTTAAAAACAGGAGACATACTGTAGAGGGCTTTCAGGTGATGTAACACACGAAGGACCTCCGCAACTGCGGCTGCTAGCCTTTGGATTGCTTTTCTAAACCTACAACGTCCCTCCCCAACAAAACACAGTACATGGTGCTGACACGATCTGATTTCAACAGACTGGTCATTGAAACGTCGATGCACTCGACTGGTTTGATGTTTGGTTAATGCCTATTTTTTAGCCAGCAAATGTTCAAATTAGGGTAACCCAGATGACCCACTTAATTTGTTCATTTTTCCCCACATAGGCAAGCGCACACATTAAACCAACCATGCACCCATGGGACTAGAAATCACCACGATGTGATTACTTAATAAATCTGTCAATTTTAACTCCTTTCTGTCGCAATGACAATGGTGCAGCTGTACAAGCTGTCTTGTCCACATCAGCTGGTTATGTGAAAAGGATGCACCACCAAGGCACACAGTGGTGTTTCAATGAAGGGTTACAATAAATAGCATAGTATAACTTGAATGTGCTTAATGTCAACTTTTAACTCATCATTTTAAAAAATTTAAAAAAGTATTTAGTTCATTCATACAAAACAACCTTTCCTGAGAAATGATATGTGCATAATTAAGGAATATAATTGTGCTGTCCTGCCTGGGATTTTTTGATAAATGCCTACAATCTATCCTTGCATATTTGATAAGATGTAAGTAGAAGACATTCCATCTCAATTTCACTCAGTGCATTTATAGTGAAAATAATGTATCCAGTGTTGTTTATATATATTATATATTATACAGTCACATGTATCTTGAGCCGAACTCTAAATTGATTTAAACAAATGGAAAAATAAAATGCATGCTGTGAAAGAAATACAGAATTATATTCATAAGTATGTAATTTAATACATTCAATGTTATGTATCTTTCACTGTCATCTCAGGACTAATTTCCCCCCAGCAGGAGTTTGCTCTGCAGCATGGGCTAATTTATTAAGCTTCTATATGCAAATGATGACAGCGTCTAATTTGTTGTCCTTTATTATGACAACTCTTTGTTCTGTGCACACATTTATCTTGTTTCATTGTTTTGATATGTATTCACAATGGGTTCTCAATGAATGCCCGACAAAAGCAATATCTCACTTCATAGCATTTGTTTTGTAGTCTAACAACCTAATTTGGAATTATCACGTTAATTGGGACATAGCTTAAACCTCTATGGCAGAATTTAGATGTGAAAGAGAATTTAACAATTTTAGACAAGAGATTTGCTATGAGTCCTCATTTGTTTTGTATTAACACATTAATCTTGCAGTAGCCAATCATCAAATGTAGACATGAACATAGCTGATATCTATCAAGGTAATCTACCTTAATGCCACTTCTCCTGAAAAGCAGGGTGGGGAATGGGTTGCAGTCTGCAACTTCCCCACTAAATCCCCCTATTGAACCAGTGAATAAAGTCTAAATTCATTTGTGAAAGAAGACAAAGTATCTTTGGAGTTGGGCCAAGACAATAGTATTTACTGCATTACAGACCGATGTTTTTTAACTACATTTTTTTATTGAATCTTCATAACTGTCCTCAATATAGTTGTTCAGTAGATTGGTGTACAGCTGCAATTCCTTCATTTTATACAAAATAGAAAGTATATTGGACACATGGATATAATGTCACTGCACTGATGGATACCTCTGCACCCACCCGAGGCATTTCAGTGTGTTCTTGACCCAGCCCCCTAGATTCATCTCCCTGCTGTGGACAGAACCCTGGTGAGTTGTTAACCTCATCTACTCTCTCCCCCCCAACTCCAAATGTCACTCCCCAGTGCGACTGACCACTACAGCTGCCCTGTGTACATTATTAAACCCAGAACCCTATTTCTAATACCCACTCCTCACTGGCTCCCTCCCATTCTCTCTCTACGTATCCATCTCCTCTCTCCCTCTCCACCGTTGACAGACTCAGCGAGACACCTCTCCTCTGCACTATTAATCTCATTGCTTTATGCTGTTATTTCTCTCTCCTATGTGAGGTACACTGTTTATAGAGGCCTGTTGTTATCATTTACATCAAGCATTTTATTCCAGAGTATCAGTCTTCACAGACGTGGTGTTTAAAAAGGGCTCAGTGGAGAAAAAAGTAACATATGGCTTAAAAGGAGTCTCACTGGAAGTCGATGCAGTGCAAACCAGAGCCTGGCTGGCTTTGAGAGACACCAGTTCAGTTGCCCTTTTTTTCTTGGTTTCAGCTGAAAATAGAAAGAAGCAGCAGTGTCAGGCACGAGAGTCAACACACTGAATACTTTCCAATGACCTTGTTGATTCATGCCCAAAGGGTGCAAAGGAAATTTGGAAAAATAAAAAATATAATCAAACAAATAAAAAGAGAAAAAGAAAGCGATCTTAAAATAATGGAGTTTTGCTCAAATAGCAGAACTATTGTGGATTGCCGTCCATTCATGTGGTGATGGTATAATTTAGTGCAGCCTGTGTGAAATTGTCTTTTTGCTTTTATATGCAATTTAAGCTCAAGAATTATCAAAACTGTTTTTGCAACTCATTTTTTATTTATCTTGTGTAGAGTAGATCATTTCGGATGTACATAGAATGATAAGTTTAATACGTCAACGTGGTCTCATGAAACGGTTCGTAAGATATCTTACGAAAAGTTATGAACACATTTTCGTAGAGAATCCTATGAAAATGTACAGCGCTACAAACGACAAGTGCGCCTGCGCAGACCTCTGCAGCGATATTCTGCGATGGCGGAGATTGCTGTATTCTTGGTGGAAAATGCTATATTTTAAGAATGTTTCTGCATAAAAATGCATTTTGATGATATTTATGGCAAGAAATGTGTGTTTCAGTTTCAATATTTTCATTCAGTGAACCTATACGATATTTGGTTTGTTAGTTATTACGAAGATTTTTCACGTTTCTGTCGTATCTAAGGTGGTTGCTATTGACGCTTTTGGCGCTCCTTGCCGTCAGACCGGAAGTACTTTATAAATTGCCACCGTTAATATCTTTCCATATACTGCAAGGCATCGGTAGAAGGACACGAAAGATGTGTATTGAATCAGGACAAAATGCCTGTTTATTTTCCTCCCCTCATCAATTCCTCGCTCCGCAGTACATAACCACTTCCGTTGCTTGTAACAGGAAACACACACCAACCTTCCACATTAAAGCAACTAAATAAAATAGCTTACAATAATAACATTTTCATTGATGAACTATTCCTTACCTAATCGATTATTTAATCTCATGACGTTAGTTTTAGTAATTTTCCCTTTCTGGTCAAACAGTATGGCCTATAACCTGTCCACCCTATAGGAGTCAAAAGATGCGAAACAAAGTTCATTGAGAGTCAAGTTTGCTTAGAAGGAGTAGGAAAAACAAGTTTTGGAGGTATCCAAATTTTGTCAGACTAGCAAAGCAAAATTACTTTAAACTTTACAGACATCCTTGCTATTATAGTACAAACATGTTTAGTTTGATGGATATCAGACAAAGACATAAAAAATGTATTACTCCCTGTTTACTATTTTTCCAAAATTCTGGTATAGTGGTCATACCATGTGGCCTTTGAACTATCAAAGTGAGATATTTGAAGTTTTTGTTGCCAATTTTCTGGGCAGTAAATTTAGTAAGAAACGGGGCTATGGCCTTGGGAGGATAGGAAAAACAATGAATTTTTTTATGTTGTATTGTACGATTGTAGCATGAATGTTTGACATATATGTCACCTGAATTTCTTACTTCTTTGTATTTACATTGTTTTCGTACAAGAAATATAGCACTTCACCAAGGCATCTAAAGCTAATTTCTATTCCTTTTTTATTCTGCTTTTAATCTGTGATTTATTAATGTAATAAGTGTCTTTTAACTGTTATAATGTTACCTTGTTGTTATTGTTTTTACTGTCAATGTTTTTACCATGCGAAGTGCCATTGAGTACCTTTTAAAAGTGCTATACAAATAAAATGTATTATTATAAGTATTATAATTATTATTATTATACAATCATGCGACCGGGATATGTAGCTAGTGTGAAGAGTCAGCAGGTTACAGGTAGTGAAGAGCTTACCAGCATCGATTAACTTGGAGGTATTACCTCCTTTTTGTAACTTTCCCCCCCATTCCTTGTCGGCATTTTCCTTTGCTTTATTTACCGTTTTTTTCATTGGTTGTTGGGCTCCACAAAGTTTGCATATCTTGCATGCAACACGTATATACGTTGCATGCAAGATATGCAGGTTTTAATAGTCGAGCCTGGCATTTCAACTGAAAGGGAAAAGAGAAAAAAATATTAGAGTTCATCCATCAGAGGCCATATTATCTTATAATAAATTAGTCTTTCAATAACTATAGTGTCCTCCTATTAGTGACCAATTGGCTCGGAGTGCACAGTTTGTCAAGATTGTCAGAATAACATTACCTTCTCGGTGTGAAAAGGAAGATGTAGGTATCTGAGGGAAAACAGACAAAACTGAGGTTGCTATAAAACACATATTAACTAATTAACACTTATTTAACAGCTGCAAATAGTGAACAGGATACAGGATCATATTACCCTCGGCTCGGTTTATTGGTGAGTGGAAACCTATGTCAAGAATATTACCCTAGTTCTACCAAAGAAACTTTAAGCATATTTCTGATAAGCATTTGATTTAAATAACTACTCCTAAACAATTGCATATGGAGAACATATTTTTCCACATTTGTTGATTATTATCATCATTATTATTATTATTAGAGTATCTTTTAGATGGAGGACAGACATTCTACCTGTACATCGTTACTTCACAAGTATAAGGACATCCCTGTGTGAGAATCCTTGACTCTAAGATTCTTCCTGGACTTTGCAGACATATCAATCAATCAATCAATCAAATTTTATTTGTATAGCCCATATTCACAAATCACAATTTGTCTCATAGGGCTTTGACATGGTGTGACATCCTCTGCCCTTAACCCTCAACAAGAGTCAGGAAAAACTACCTAAAAACCCTTTTAACAGGGAAAAAAGAACGTAGAAACCTCAGAGAGAGCCACATGTGAGGGATCCCTCTCCCAGGACGGACAGAAGTGCAATGGATGTCAAGTGTAAAGGAGAACATCAAGATAAAGGTTTTAGCAGCATTGATGAGGGTAAACATTTTGAAGTATAACTGAAGGTCAGTGAATTGGTGGATTAATGTCATTAATGGTCAAGTGTCTGAGGAGAAATACTATGTATCGAGCAGTCCTGCTGCAATCATAGTCTATGGTCAGCAGCCAGCAAGATCATGATCCACCATCAAGATCGGATGCCACTATAGTCCACAGTCATTGTCCACTGCCGCCATTAGGATCCATCATCAGCTGCCACCTCGGTCATGGTCCACCACCAGTATCTGATGCCAACACGATAAAGGATCTGCCTTTATTATCACGATCAGCCAGCACGATGCAGAATCCGCCATACTGGATCCACCATTACGACCTCTGATACGTGATCCACAGATCCTAATCCATGATGTGGCCACAGCCGCGGCCCTGGATCTGCGGACGATAAGGCAAAGGGACTCCGGGGAAGAAGTCAAGTCAGTAACATGTATTGATGGGATATGAATTACTTTGATGTGATAACACCAATATTAAGTAAGATTACTTCTGCTAGTCAATACAACAAAACGTGTGGGCTGAACTCTGAATGGAGGTCAGTTGTTCCCACAGATGTTGTGTCATTAAACTAAAATCACATTAAAAAAAATATTTATATATTATAGATGTGTCCTGATATTAGCAGTTCTGGACTGATATAGAACTAACATTACTGAACTTTTGATGTCTTGGGTTTTTTATGCTCTAGAAATCTGGCAGAAATAGTGTAAGCTATCTGAATTGAGTGTATTGGCAACTTTTATGCTGTCAGACTATATATGATACCATAATATAGCATTACTGAATATAACTGCTAATCAAAACTAACTCTTGTTGGATGTGACACCTTATCTTACTTGAAAACAATCTGGGGTTATTTTAATGTTACTTTATGTGTTAGCTTAGTGTGTGCAGTTAGCTTTAGCAGTCACAACTGACTAATGTTGGTCACAGAGAAATAAATAGAATTTGAATAATCAAATACATGAAGACTGTCACATTGATTAATAATAATAAGAACTGAGTTTTGCTTTAAGTATAATTAGTAGTTAAAGATAAACGATTTACTTACTTTTCAATTATGAGTGACCTCTGGGCGAATGACGCATTCTCACTCGTTTGCATTCTCAGTCGGTAGATTTGACCCCACACAACATCTACAGCGCCATCCTGCGACATTTTGACGAAGCAACATCTGTACTATCGTTTCGAATAGTAGATGGGAATCATTGCTAATTTGCAGAATAAAAATATACACTTTGTTTGCTCTCACATTGTCTCCTCTTTAGCTAAGTCCTGTTGTGCCTTATCCCAGCTCTCCCCTCTCTTCTCCTGGGACGGTCATACCATTCTCTGCGGTTTTCAGCCATTCGGCGTCCTGACTCGGTAGTCAGAAGAAAACCTCTAAAACTCAGGGAGGTGAATAATTCCAGGGCGATGTTCGGCAGTACAATGACCAGACGTTCCGGTTTATCCGGGCCTGTTCCGGTTTCTATAAAACACTCAAATGTTTTAAAATTTCACTACCTAATTTCTCCGGTTTCAATCAGAATCAAAATAACAATTACATATAGCATTACATATGTTTTCATAGTTAACATGGAGGGTTAGCAGGTTCGGCATTCTTTTAGTTACGTAACCCTATTTTAAAAAAGTAAACAAAACACCATGTGATGTTCCGTTGTCATGGCTATTGCTAGCCTATGAGCTTGCATCCCTCTCTGACAGGACCTGTCAGTGTGATACTAGTTGATAGGCAAGCCTGTCAATCACTCATTTTCATGCCTGTTGCTAGCCAATGGCCTTGAGGCTGAACAGACCAACACGCCCATGCTAGCAGTTAGCTGTAATGCTAAGGAGAAGTTTTCAAAAGAGCTTCAGGACACTCACTCATTCCTTCACAAAGTACCCGTCAATGGCATGCGCATCGAGAACACAATGGTCCCGGTTTGGGAGTTTTAAACTGTGGTTGCCTTATATGTGAGTGTCGGCCTATGGTGGCAGCGAGGGAAGCATCCATAGCAACAACCATAACAACAAAAGAAATCCGATAAAAGAAAACTAACAAACAAAAGATCATACAAACCATCTGAAAGAAGATTATGAAAATAAAAATAACATTTTCTGCTTCAAAGTTGATCAAAAACACATTTAAACGATGAAAATATTTAATTTCCCATAAAGTATCAAATGAATGTCCGCTATGTTTTTTGTTTTCACGAAGAGAGAGAAGCGCTAGGTCACGTGTCCCCAGCCCCCTGACTCACGAATACGTGGAATTCATACGAATTCTAGTGCATTACTTTTAGTAGCATTTCCTACGAAATCTTGATGAGAACAGCCTGAATATGCACCTATGGTATATGTACATATATGTTTAAAAAACTGTTCATATAACAGTACTCAGTGTCCTACTATCATTTCCCTGCACACATAAACAAGATGACTAAGTTAACTCAGATATTAACTCAGATGCAGTTAATAACTAAAGGGGTTCATGCATGCATTGCTCCACAACTATTCTTATGATAGCCTTGCTACTGTATTAGCATACTTTTGTATATGAAATGGTATGTAGTGCACAGTTTGTGTATTTTAATGTAGTTGATTTCAAATAAGAAAATTGTAGAAAGAAAGCTTGCACATGTCTCTGGGTTTTGTGGGTGCGCACCCAAGGGACCAGCCCCACAGTGGACGCTTGTATTTGAAACAAGAAATTGGAAAAAAATATATTTGTGCTAATTTGAGGATGTTAATATAAACGTCTCATGAAGAGGCTTCTTTTCTGAATCTGGAGATCACAGCTTCCTTCTTTTACATTTTCAATCCATACATTAGGAAATGTTGATTTAACAATTTTGCTAGAAGCACTTTCAGGGGAAAAAAATCTTATGACTCTAAGAAAGAAAAAAAAAAGCGTTTGATGTTGATGAAGAACACCTCGTACCCTGGGAAATTCAATACCCCCTGCTGCTTGAATATACTTTTAACAATAATGAGGATATATATTATTAACTCAGTAATCCATCCATTGAATTGAAAGTGGATTTATTATATTGTAGAAGTTCAGAGTAAATTCTTTGTTTGTATTGATTTGGTCAAATGGCTCCACTGTCAAACTAATTGTACTCATTAGTTTGAATTCGGAGAAAAAGGATGAATAAAGGACTGAAACAAGATAGGATTGTGCATTTGTTGGTAGATGCAATCAAGCAGGGGGCACTTTGCTCTGGTTAAAAATACAGCAATATCCATGAAGTGGCTCACCTGATACTGTCTGTACTGCACTATATGAGCAGCTAGTCCACCCCTCATCTGTCCTTTTCTCTTACACACAGTTGACCTTGAGTGTCAAGCACTCTTCAGTGAGAATGACAGTCACCTTCCAGTGTCCCTTAAACACAGCATCGTGGACAAGACCTGTTCCATCTGCTCCACGTGCTGTGTGTGTTGGTTCAGTGCAGCCATGTTGCTTGGTTCTGCTTCCTCAGTTGACATCACCCAACGCTGACTCTTGCCACACCTGACTTTAGCTTTGTTGGTAGGAACAGGAGCAGCAGATGCCTGCCAGCCATCCACCACAGCGGCTTTCCAGTCAGGGAAGCACAGCCAGCTTTTGCAGGGGCAACCCATTGGATGACAGTGACAATAAAGATGACCACCTAATTTGCCAGAAATCTGCCATCTTCTTTTGATGGCTAACAAGAAAACAAACTCACTGATCCATTCCGATGGGCAAACATGTGTGTCCACAGATAGTTGTGGCACTAACTGCTTATCTATCGCTTAGTGCAAGGTCAGGCTTCTTCCCTCTTCCTGATGGTTAGCTGTCTGCCCTGCTTAAAATCTCTGTGGAGGGCTGCTTAGACCATGCCAGCCAACAAAGTTCGGTAACTACACAGATTGTTGAGGTTCAGTTCAAATCAATTTAGTCCGATTTATTTTACCCTAAAATCACACAGTACTAAATTGCCTCAAAGGGCTTTACAATCAATGTAGCCTACATCATCCTTAATTAAAAACCTCTATTTAAAAAAAAAACTTTAAAATTGGGCAGACATGGACACAACTGGAAAGAGCAGCAAAAGAGGGTGCCCTCCTCCAATAGCAGTGCCCTCCTCCTGTTGGGGGAGTTTCAGGTGGCTGTATACAAACATGTCCCACTCTGTCTGACAAGAATCTGGGATATGGTGGCTTCTTTTGCCTTGTGTAGTGAGTACGGGGAAGCAGAGTTCTGTGTCTGGCTTATCCTTGCCTCTCCATTTCTATTTCCCCTTTTGTCTTGAATATTATGCAGCTCAGGGTCATCCCTGGAAGGACCTGTCTTGGAATGGGGCAGCTTTAATTCCTTTCCTGCAGGTGGGATAAGTGAGAAAGTCAGAGCCAGGTGCCTGAAGATGTTTGTAAGAAAACGGCCAAATGGATCCAGGGTTTGGGTCTGTTCGCAAAACTGTAGCAAAGCTTTCTAACTGCATGCTCAGCTATTTGTTTGACTTTGACAACAAAGGTTTGTGGGCTTGCTACTCATTTCTAAGGAAGCAGAGGAACAGTGCCTTCCAACTAACTGAGTAGAATAAAAGTACAGGTATAAATACAGCAGTATGTTCCATCAGAACTGGTGGTCTTTTGGTCTAATAGCTTTGCCCCCACCCCCTGCTGTGGTCCTGCAAATCAGCAGGACTAAACACGGCCAATCTAAGCAACAACTGAACTAAGCTGCAGACTATAGAGAAATCTGTTTGTAAAGTCTCAAAGTCTCTTTATGTCCAGTACTCTATGTTTGAAGCTTCGATGTGAATCTCTGTGGTAAGTTTAATTTGACTTTTATTTTTCGATTTCTACTTTCAGATATTAAACTTGCATGTTTAGTGATTATCTTCAGTTGCGTCAGAGCTGTGTCAGTTTATTGCTGAAACAAACAACTTTCCTGCCATAGTTGCTTCACACTAAAAGCTTCTCACTTGTCCACTGGCAGAGTGCTTTTACTGTAAAGACATTTTAGAAAATGCTGTATTTGTCCACCGGTTAATTGAGGTCCATTAGTGGTACAGATAAACTAGTTCCCCTTGCTGTGCAGTGCAGAAGACGACAACTGTATGCTGCCTTGTTGATTAGTGAGATCAGAAGAGAATGGTCAGTGTCGTTGTTGTAACTCAAAAAACCAATCTGGTGGAGAGTCATCTCAGAATAAACATGTCCAACCTTGGGGCAGGTGGGCTACAACATGAGGATACACTCCTGGCATCCAAGAATATAAATCTGAGGCTGCAGTGGACATAGTATCATTAACACTGGACATTTGAAGACTGGAAACATGTTGCCTGGTCAGATGAATCTGGATTTCTGCTGAGGCTGCAGATGGTAGGGTTGGACAATTGGCATCAACAGCCTGAATCCATGGACCCAACCTGCTTTGTGTCGTTCCAGGCTGCTGGTGGTGGTTTAATGTTGTACAGGAGATTGGCAGCCTGAATGTGCAGCTGACAAATCTGCAGAAATGAGTGGATGTAATAATGTCAACATGGAGTAGTAATCACAAAGGAAAGTTTCCAACATCTCGTTGAATCCGTGATATGAGGAACTGAGATTGTTTTAGGACAAAGGGATGAACTAGCCAGTATTAATATGGTGACCCTAACCAAGTGATCAGTGAGTCAGTGTCACCTTGTCTGTTGGTTACAATTACACTTTGACCTTGTTTGAGGCTGTTTGTGGTCATATCTCTTTGAGAGGTACATAGACTAAAACACTGAGAATGGGCTAAGGATGTTAATCATCCTCTCAGACAGCGCATGAAGGCCGTGTGATGCATTTCTTTTATTTGTTAATAACCAGTGGATTGTATAATTAGGATGACATAAGGACAAGGATGGAGAGCTGCTCTAGAAGCATGTGTCACAAAATATTATTCCTTGACTTAATATATTCAAGGTTAACTACAACTGGTAAAAAAAAAACATAAAATCAAAAGAACCCTTTGTATTTGCTGTACGCTTTAAAATTGAACTTTTCCTCTTACAGCACAGAGCTAATTTGTGATAGTGAAATACACTATAAAAAACTATACCATAACCCTAACCTTTACAACAGAGGGCTTCTCTCCATGCAATCGAAGTGTTAAACTGAAACTTAAGGGTAAAACACCAAATGGAGCCAGTTCGCAGAGAAGTGATGCAGTTGGCAGATTGATGAACTGCTTCAGACTCGGGGCATAGTTTTCATTCTCTACAGCTCTGAAATGACATTGTCAAATTGCATTGCAAGTGGTCAAGCACTCGCTCCAGATGATTGAGATGAAAAATGTTCAGCGTGTCTTGATTGTTTTGCAGCATTTCTATGTAACATGACTGTCAGAGAAAACATCACCCACGCTTAAACCCAAGACATTTACGGATTTCATGGTAGCTTAGAAACTATTTTTGTGCTCTTTCCTCAATAATATCTTAAAGTGCATTCAGCAATGAAGACTGGATGCTGCACTGAATCAGATTTGCCATAACCAACACACGCAGGATGCACTTTAAGAGACCTCATGACGAATGTTTGACTGAAAAATTCCTCTTTATGGGGTGAATATGTTGTAAATACATTTCACAAATATGTGCCTATGTGCCTACATGCACAGATTTACAGGATGTTTAAATAACAGGAAACACCTCCGCGTGTGTGTCTGTCCTTGTTCCTTCAGTGCCAGTGTGGTCTCTTACATTATTCTGCTCCTATCATGCAGAAATTGCCTGGACAGCCATTTGGCTCGTGTTTGCCATCCATTTGTAATCTGGATAGAGGGGGCCATGACTGCTCGGGCCTCGGGACAGCAGCAAAATCAATTGGCTAGAAATGACATCTGCCAGAATCTGCCACTGGAGCGCTCGTAGGTACCATAAATGAAATCACAAGCCCTAATTGTGTGCTGATTTATTCTCTTGTCTGAGCGCATCGCGGCTGGACCAGCTAGTAGCCCCAGAGCCTTGTCTGTGCGCTTGGTCATACATAACACATTTATTTATTTACCCATCCTTTCTGATTCACAGCATCACTGGGGGATATATACAGCCCCCACATCATCCCCCCATCATCCCCCCACCCCGCCCTCATCCCGCATTCCTTCGCCTACCCCTCCACATTTGATTAATTCAGTTTTTTTTTCTTCTTTTTTGTGGCGGCTTGTAAAATGAAATGGTTGTGGAGACAACTGTCACTTGGCTCAAGTAAGATAAATATGTCGATGCCTGAAGCTGTGAGAGCACGCTTGCGTGTTTGACTGCATTCTGAATATAATTTTTTCCCCAGCATTCTTCTTGTTGCCTCTTTGAGAAAAAACATTCGCCTAATTGTGAGACAGAGCCGGGGCTGCTTGGTGATGTCAGTTGTGCAATGGACCTTTCGACAAACAACAGCACGACTGTGAGAGACCATAGACGAATTTAAAAGCATCTCAGACATAATTTTCAACTTATATCCTCTCTCTCTCTCTCTCTCTCTCCCTGACCCCTGATAACAGGCCACTGTTGCCCCCAGTGTGATATTTCCTCCTTGCCGCCAGAGTCTTTCGAGCCGACAGTCTGCTGAAACTTTAACCTAGCTCTAACACAGGCCTAAATAAAACATGAAACAATGCCTGCAAAAGTGTCTGTGAGGCAGTAGAACATCAAAAATTGATACAGTCTCCGCAGGCCAGACCAAGAAATTTTTCTTAGCCCAAGAGTTCATCTCGCTCTTCCTGTCACCTAGGCGACAGTCATGGGAGGTTACAAGCGTGCCAGAGATGATACCACAGGAAAGAGATAGACAAGGGAGAGAACCCTGTTTTTTATTATATCATGGCTATGAGAGGGAGGCAAATCGAGAGACAGAGGGGCTCTGAGACAGAGTGATAGGAAGTGAAATGGACTTAAAGGGAAGACGAGAGAGAGATAAAGGGACAGACAGAGTAGAGCAAGAGAGCGAGAGAGAAAAGACCAAATGCGAAAGCAATTTTTGGGGATGAAAAAGCAGTTGCCAGCATATGACCTCTCAGAAATTGGGCAGGGAGGGATATCAGGCATATGGGAGAGAGTCAAATTAGAGGGCTGTGTTTGTGAAATCTGCCTCAGTCGAAGCCATCTTTAAAATATCAAACGCGTCGTCGCTGAAATGACTTTTTCCAATATTTGTCCTACATTGCTGTTAGCGACATCAGACTGTGTGAACATGGCAGTGCGGCGGGCCAGTGGGGAGCTGGTGCTACGGTATCATTTAACGCGGTGAACAGCCCTGCCTTTTCCAGCTCATTAGCCACCCCCTTCTTTGTCCCAGGCCATTTGATAGCAGCATTAATCTACGGCTCCACTAGGCTTCCTCTCCCTATTTACCGGTATTTCATGAAGATTACACCACTCAACCGTGTAAATGTATGCTTTTTTTCACCCCTATTTTCTCCTGCCCCCCCCCCCCCCCCAAACTCTGCGGAGTACCTTGTATCAACTTCTGCGACATACGGCAGATTAGACACTGAATTTCCCTAAAAGCCCAAAGAGACGGGAAGAATGAAAGGCGATCAGAGTGTTCGCCAGCAAGCCGTGTGCAGCTGGTTCATGTTGCTGGGATGTTGTGTGCGTGTTTACCACCAACATGGATGGCTCTCTGCCAGAAAGCAGTGTCCTCTTTTGATGATGATCACCTGCTTTTGATTACAGTCGCTTGTCTGTTAAGGCAAGGTATGATTAAAGATTACGTCCTGTCGAGAGGCAACATCTTTTCATTCAAATGCTTCTCTTATATTGTGAAAGCCGACTAAATCAGCATTGTGTGTATAATAAATGTCGAATGTGAGACTTCTTTTTACCACTTGATAAAAAGTGGTTTGAAAAACAGCAAACAGGCACCGACACATGCCTTTGAATCTAAACAAAAAAAGTCCTGCAAAAGAGCTTCGGCATATGGAACCATATAGCCCTCTTTAGAGTAGGTAATCCTCAGGGAAGTGAGCAGTTCTTTGCACAGTGTCAGTCTGAACCCACATCATAAAATACCACAACTACTCTGTCACAAACTTCTTAGAGACCAGTTTTTCTCTGGATAAAGAAGAAGCTCTGTGATCAGTCTAGCAGACTCCATCTCTCCTGAGGTATCTGACTTTTTTATAGGGGGGAAAGACAGGAGACACAAACTCACTCTGCCTAAAGCTTGCCATTCATCCAGACATGAGAGGTTTGGGCGTATTTGGCATTTAGAGAGTCTGTGGCATATTTGAAGGTGAGTCCATTCATTTTCTTCACTCTTTCCCTGTGAGAGTGTGCACTGTATAATGAAACCTGAAATTGGTTGTTTGACAATAAATGGTAATTCCATCTGTTCATTATGTCATTTACTGTGATGTGCCTGTTTTCAGGTTCAGATATACAACAGCAGCTGTTTCTCTTGGAATAAGTTCAGTTGGTTTAGTCTGGACATTTTTCTCCCAAAACAGCTCAGCATCCTTGAGTGATGAAAACAATTTTAAAAGAAAAACAACAAACATGAAGTTAACTTGTTGACATTGGTGATAATGTGAAACATTTACAGCATTTCCCTATCACATTGCTCCATATCAATCCACATTATTCATCAGGCCTTTTCTTCAGCCTTAAAGGGGACTGGATGGAAGAAAATACAGACGCCTTGATCCTTTCTCAGTCCCAGCTGGCCAATATGAAGTTCAATTCCAGGCTATTATTATAGCGGCCCAGTAGACTATTCCCCAGCCTCCATTAGTTCTGTGTGACTTTAAGACCTGTGACTTTAAGACAGATATTAAACCTCGAATGACCAGAGATGGCATCTCTATCCTAAACATCTTCTCATGGCCAACAGTTTCCCAACATTCTTTTTCAGCTGACAAAGAATGTAGTTAGTTTACAGTGAGAAAATAGAGCGATCCCAGAATCCCTCGAGAAATTGAGTGCGGCGCATTAGTATCAGAACTGTGTCATACTCTATGTACTTAAAAAAACATTCAGCTGATGCAAAGTGTATCACATATTTTCATATTTCATATGTTGAGAGTTTCTCAAAAGATCCAAGCGTACCTGAAATGGCCAAGCAATGAAGGGAACAAGAGTACATGTCTTTAAATCTGCAGCTCCATAATGATCTGACACCTTTGAAGAAAGACGGCTTTGCGAGGATGTGTGGGTGGTAGAAAACGGACAAATAAGATACATCAGAGAGGTAAATGGTCCAACGCGTGTTTAACGAGTTATATCAGAGAGCCATCAAAGGCCTGTTGGTTCAGCTAACACACCCCGCACTCGCACTTATCAACATGTCACTGTCAATTGTAAGGCTAACTATCTCGCTGCAAGGCCTCCCCGACGGATCCATCCCGCTTCCCCTAAGCAACAGATGCTGCATTGAAACAACAATTACATGTACGAGCATCCTCATCAAATGTGAATGGTGGTTGTCAACTCGGCGCCGTCTACCCACGCACACTCTAAGTCTTGTTTATGCAGAAACAAATTAGCCTGCGTCTCTCCATGTCATTCATTTCACCATTCAAGGCGAGAGCATGTGACCTCACGAGCACCATCGCACAGTAGTCATGGTAACGGCAGGAAACAATGAATCACCATCAATTTGACGAGAGCTCACTTGTTAAAAAGAAGGCAGATAAGAAGATGTAGCTTTGGATTCACTGTAGTGTGGCTGTATAGTTTATTTGAATAGGCAGGCTTGGTATTTAAAGAGTCGAGTGACAAGGGTCTCTTCCCAATGTGCATCTAATAGAACCATTTAGCAGCATATTTATGTGAAAGCAATTACAATGGGACAAGCAACATATGAATACCTATAGGCAATGTAACTTTCCAACAATTTCTTCTTTTTTTTTCTCCTTTTAATTCCTCTGCTGGTTTTGTTTTGGAGGAGGAAGTCGCCGTCAATAAGCACGGCCATGATAGCGTGGAAGTACTGCCAGTTCCAATAAAGCAGCAGAGAGATCACCGCAATGAAAGGTGACCTTGGCATAATTGAGATTCATCACAGAGAAAGCCAGGCGGCTGAAGTGACAGGGAGGGAGTGAATGAGAAAAAAACAAGGGGGGGTATAAAAAAAAACAAAACATAAATACTAGTTCCATTTTATGGGGGAACAGCCAACTGTTGGTTGGGCGGCAGGACCTGAATTTCAATGTCAATGACAGTTTATTTTTTTCAAGCCAAGACAGCAGGCTTATAGACTGATCTTTCCTGCTTGTATTCTATTTTTTGCACGTGTGAAATGATAAAAAAGCGGCGCCCTCCGTACGGACAGAGAGAAAGAGGCTGATTTAGAATGGTCCGTGAGATAACAAACTAGCTGCATGTTGGGAAGCACATGGTTTGACCACAGAGGAGGACAATGACAGCTCTCCATCACATTTAAACTTGAGTGAGGCAGCACGGCATTTCACCGTATTAAAGCCACTCTGGAGAGATGCAAGGGATGAATAGAGGTTAGCAGGGGGTGTTGGCACATATGGGGATGGATTATAGTGTCTTTTCAGACCTGCACAATATGCATGTTTGGGTCTGGGCTAGAGCCTTCAAATAGCAGCCACACAGAGCTGCTGGGCTGGTGGGGGTGGGATCCCCCAGACATCCAAGGTTTTCTGTGGCCTATAACAATGGCCCACATTCTAGGTCCACAACCCACCTGGCCTTGTCTGATAAATGGTTTTCAAAGAGGACACACACTGCACTCAGTCCAGCATGCAGCCCATGTGCCCAAAAACATCAGTATCCATTGCTGCATCCTGTTTCTGCTTCTGTGAGGGGAATCTTTTCAGCATTTCTCTGACTCCATGTATACGCGACTCCAGCCTTTTCTCAATGAACCACAGGAGGGAAGAGAGAGGTCGTACTCAAATCAGCAAAGACTGAATTATCCTGATGCTCAGGTCCTGCTGTGGGTCCAACTCCAAAAACAGTCAATCCTACATTTCCCATCATGCAACTGGATTGCGTCTTTAATGAGAGTTTCCCTGGCTCTGTCTGAAATCACCCACTCTTTCAATACTCCCTACTCACTATATATATCCTCACTATGAAAAGGATTATATAGTGAGCTTATGGACAAAAGAATAAAGTGCTTTCGGACACTACTCTGCACATTTCTCTGCGATGGTAATTACATCATTGTCGCAAGAATACTACAACGTACAATGTTGTCCGGTGTAAAATCCTTTAATATATTTTAGAATTTTAGTTTACACTTTGTATTAATACTTTTAGGTAAAAAAACATGTTTAATGTCGGTCAAAAAAACGAAACCATACGCCATCGGAAATATTAGTGATACACTGTTTTAAAATGAATCTGTGAAAATGCCAGCAAATATAAACCTGTGTGTCTTTATCCTCACGATAATTTAGACATTTTTGATAAGAATGATGAGTAGAATCGCCAGCGAGAGAAGGCTGACACATGCTGCCCTCTCTCCCCTCGTGCTTTCTATTTTTCTTCTTGTCAATGCATGATGGTATATATTGCTTGTTTAGTGACCATCAGTTGTACAATACCTTTCAATACGAGTTGTGGGATACCATGAGTCCACTACAGACAGTATTAAAAATGTCACTTAACATTGGATTAGATACAGATTAGTGAGTGCTTTCGGACACAGCCCCCGTCTCCTAATGCTTTTTTTTATCTTAGGTCTTAAGCCAAATCTGAGATGATATTGTTGACGTCTTAAGGTTTATGTTTTTTAAAGCTCCTCTAGAGCCACAAAATACATTATTATGTAACTGTTGCATAGTGGCTCAGTAGTGCTCCTCATGATATGTCCATTTCCTGTGTGAAATTGGTGGCGTGTGCCTCTTGGTTTATTTTTAATTTGTCATATTTCTATTCCTGACATTAGAATTCCAATCTTGGCAAATAGGACAAGTCTCCCTGGTTTAAATGTTATATGACAATGATGGCAGATTAAAAAATATATATATTGCAGCATGTGTATGTATCAGCAGAATTTAGAGGCATTTTCAGTTTTTTACTTTGCATGTTTAGGGAAAAAAATAACCAGATACTCCCCTTTTCTATAATTAAGCAGCCTCATAATCTTTCGAGGATTAAAAGGCTAACTAATGACCAAAAAAATGGGATTTGGTGAAATCAAAAAAGGATTAATTACTTCTCATACATTGCAAGGTGACAGTAATTACTTTCATCCACTCAAACAAAAAAAGGAATAAAATAATTGGCAGACACTTAATTAGAGGTTACGGCTTTGACGTAATTGTGAAAGACAAGACAATTAGAAGTCCTATTATTCAATCAAGATACACATGAAGTAATTGGTGTGTTGCTCTCTGGAGGGCTTGCAAATGTGGGCTCTGTGAAGGATGGAGAGAGTTTGGTAAACATCCAGAGGATCGGGGGGGAGAGGATGGACCGCTTCATATTTCTGACCCATGAAGGCAAGGTTATTGCTTGGGTTCAAACTTCAGGAGGGCCCAGGAGGGAACCCAGCCACTTGTATAACAGATTATGGCGAGCCCCATAAGAATTGAGAATGTGAAAACCTCACATTAGTGTCAAGGTTATATCAGTAAGATGCCTCAAAAAGTCAATGGGCGTACTCCCAAGAGGCTCATTGTGATTTGTTACCGGACTTTTCAGACAGTGCTGCCTCACAGACATGGAGAATGTGGTGGGGATGAAAAGGAAAAGCTCTGGCCCTCACTGCCCTATATTTAAACACATATCTAATGGGAGGTGTGTGCTGCACTTGCAAATCATCAGGCTGTTTCAACACAGCCAGCAATTAAATAGCACAGTACAGAACATTTGTCAATAAATTTAGATTTGTATTATTTCAAATTTTCTTGGTGGTGGTTGTGAATTAAAAAGAGGAAAAGTTATGGACATGTACACTAAAATAGTATCTCCCACACCAACCATTTGTGTTTGTGTTCTCAGAAGCAAAAATTAATAAATTCAAACTACAGCTTAGTTCATCTCCAATTTAGTATTAACTTGATTTAGATGGGACATAATTGTATCTTTTTCAGATAAGACTGACCGATATCAATTTTTATCACATAACACATATCATGAATGCATCAGAAAATGTATTCAAATACCAGACAATTATACCTGTATTTTCTATTTCCCACTTTTTTATGCAGATTTTCCAATTGTGATTTTAAAAGAATTGTGAAATTAAAGAAAAAAATTAAATATGGCAAAACATTAAGATTGTATTCCTGACTGAGGTGGAAATGTTGGTGTACTGATGAAATCAAAAAGTGGCAAAGTGTAATGGAGACAGATTTGGGGAATAAATAATCAGGTACATGAAGCATGTAACTCAAATGTCCACTGAAGCTTCCGAACATCAGTGGACTAGTTATAAGATAACTGTTTATCTCGGGCCAATATTTGCTGAACAGTAGCAGACTGAAAACACACAGTTTGTTTCTTTCGCCAGTTTTCAGGAAAGTGGGTTAACATTTCCACCATATTTGGATGAAAAACGGACTTATTACAGTACATCAATTGCAGTTGTAACATCTCCTTTGGCAAATTCCCAGATAGAGTGGTTTTTTCACTGAAATGCTGCTGACCAGTTATTTTTAACCTGTGTTTAAAGCAATATAAAACAACAAGTTGACGAATCATCCCAGTCTTTCAAAAAATGTATGTTTCTACGTGACAAGTTAGATGTTCGAATTAGGAATTTCAAGGAAGCCGAATTGCTGAATAGATAATCCTCAGAGGCAATGGACATGAGAGGCCATATTTTCTATTATTCAAGTCATAGGGATGTGATCAGTTTGGAAGATGTGCGTACAAAGTGTAGAACGAGGCAAAAATACATTATACATGCATAAATTATGTAAGTAAAGCTGTAATCAGACATGAACTCTGCAGAATGTCCACACAATTGGGTCCTGCAGCAGAGTGTCTCCAGAGTGTCCAGGTGAGGGGGGGCACAGAATTTAAATGCTTCCTAATTATTAATAAAAGAAACAGATGTTTTGCATTTCCCTCTAACTATAGTAGAGTTCAATCTTGATTTGTAAGATTCGATAATCAGAAAAAGCACACTTTAACTGTACTTATAGTCAGTCACCTATCAATGCGTGAATGAAAAAGACGTACAATGAACGCTGTTGCACCAGCTAGAAGTCAAACTACCTACCAGAGGCAGTAGCCTGATGCTGACACAAGTGGGCAGTAAATCACAAGATGAATGCAAACAGGCCACGTCAGATCGTTGGCACAGAAAGCTGCTCTGAGATCAAATGTAAGGAGAGATATTGATCCCACTCAGGTATCGTCTAATTGAAGTCTTGTTTTAGCTTCGTCAGGTCAAACACTCCTGGACTTGCTTGCCGTAAAATCAACAGCGATAAAGCTTAATCTTTGCACCATTGTTTATTTCTTGCATCTACTACAGCATAGTGATTACAATCTAACCTAGACAGACACAGCAGACCCACGTCCTGAACTTGAACATTGGCCTTATTCAGTCTGAACCTTTTCAAACTCATCAAAGTCCAAAAGTCTGACTCTCCACTGAAGTGCATGTAAGAGGCCACCACTTCTTGTCTGTGATATCTAGGTCAGACTTAATCAAACGTCAGATTCTCAACTCGAATGACTGATTCAGAGAGCAGCCATCACTCACGCCCGCCTCCTTATGGTTCGCTCTCCAACTCAATCTCTCTCTTTCCCCATTCTCTCCGTCCCTCTCCAGTCTAATGGACAGTAGGCTGGATCTCTCCTCAGGTGTGCCAGCCAAGGTAATATTCCTCAGGTGCCCTGTAATTACCGATCATTTAGTATTCATGGCCCAGGTATTCATCACTTCGCTCATTGCTCACTGGCGAAAGGATGAGGATTTTCTTCAACAATATGCACTCCTCAAATGGAATTACCCTCTGTAAGAAGAAAGGCGTGAGGGAAATGACAGATTTGCCAGAACATACTAGAGAAGAAGAGGTTCAGCTGATGAATGCCAATGAAGACGTCTTGATACAGCACATCAGAAAACTTTTAAATGGGTCACAAAGAGACCTGACTGTGGCTTTTGCGATGAATGAATTTCTTATCAAATGTGGCAGTGCTGCCTTGCATCCACAGTATTGTTTTTTTTTTTCTCTGTATGACATCAATTAGCAATGAATCTAATTATAATTGCACGGACTAGAGCTGAATCCTATACTGTCTGAAATCCCCCAGAGCTATGAATCTGTAACTGGCTATGCATCCATCAAGTTCCTAATAATGAAGTTACATTTGTTCGTTTACATTGTCTAAAAACCGCTCTCTCATACAACCGGCTCATTGTTTAGTCATCTGCTCATCCCAGTTTTCTGTAAACAGAATGTAGCATTAGACCTTGTCCAATTGCGCCAGAATCACATTGGATTTGCAAAGTCACATGATCCCAGTGAGCCTGCCCTCCTAACAGAGGAACATTACAGTAACATCACAGAAAATTACATTGAACCAAACATTTGAAAATGTTTTTAGCATAACTGGTGTTAAATAGAGTTATTATATGAAATCTAAAGCAGCGAGATATGAAATCCTATTGTGGGTAGCACGGTAATTGCACATTAAAAGGACAGCAAGCTGTATCCATTTGATTTAATGCGGAAAATATGAGGGTGTGAAATTCACAGCTTCACAGACGTAGCAGAGAGCCTTTGTTCAAATGGATTTGCCTTGAAGGAATGAACAATCTAATCAAAGCTTGTTCCCCCTGAAGAATACTGTTAATGAGTTGCAGCATTCTCGACATTTTCATTCTGTCTTGTGGGTATATATTCTAATAATTCTTGATGTCTAATTACTACCAAAAGCTGTAATAATGTGCTAAAGATGGACGGCATCAGTGCACAGTTGGCATACAACCTAATGACACCGTCGCAGACATACATTATTTAGAAAGCTGACATTTAATGGTGAAAATATTTTATGATTTACATTTCTTTTTCCAGCTGAAAATAATGGGTGATTGCAAAGGGCACAGCAGATGTTTAACAGGTCAGCAGAGATAACAGCCCTGTTTGCTCCTCTGATTGAACTGTTTGACACCTGCTGTCACTCCTCGTGACAACCCACATGTCAGACCAGGGAAGTACACAACAGATGGAAATGAGGATGAAAATAATTATGCTGAACATAATTTGTTTTTTTTTAGATGCGGTTCTCTACTTCACATTCCCATAAATGTTGCAGCCAAGAAAGCCTGGATTGCCAGTCCCTGCTGGAATCAAACAAAGTGTGGTTTACCACTGCGACACATTAACTATGCCACTTGGGACGAGTAGTCTAGCTTTTTTTTTTTTCATCAAACAATTAAGCCATTATGTGAAGACATGGACTTTTGGATCACTCAGTATAATCTCCCTCCTCTTCAGTCTTGTAAGCCAAGCGCCTCTCTGCCTTTCAAGGAATTATTCCAAGAAGAAAGCATTTGGCATAAGTCATATGTCAGACTGCAAAAGAGACAAAGAGAAAGAATACCCACCTGCAGTGCTGTAGTGGTAAAAAAAAAGATGGCTAAACTATAATTTTCAGGAAGGTCTCTCACGCCGTTATTGAAAAGGGGGATGAACTTCAGTCACATATATCCGGGATTATATACAGACTAGGAGTCTAGAACAACTGAAATCGAATCATGTAGATCAGTGATCACCAACCTTTTCGAGCCCAAAATCACTTTTTAATTCCAAACGTAAGCCGAGATCTACCACCCTGATATCTTCCAAGAAACCCACTTAGGAGGGTCATATTTATTAGTTTTTGCAATTTCTGTTAAAGGCTGAATGTATGAGCATAAATATACACAAAGAAAGGCAGTTATGCAACTTTATCTATTCAATGAACAATATTCACATTAACATCAATTCATATTTATAGCATCTGTTCAGTGCACAATATTCAGCTTCAGTTCAACAATATGTTCTGCAGAGGAGCTGCTACTCCAGCACAATGTTTTTACATAGGCTTTGCCTTGAATATGGCCATAAATGTGACTATTTCCTTGTATGAAAGTGTATGTAGTCCTGTGTACTCAAATAATTACAAGTACTATACAGTATGAAGCCGTGCGTCTTCCACACTAAAAAATCCTTTTTAAACAAAAGAATGGATTCTGTCAACAGAAACGCTGGTTTTAACATTTTAAAATGCATGTTTGTGACATAATTTCAACAGATAAACATTCAAACTTAGGTAAAAGATTATTTTCTCTGTTTATTCTTCTGTGAAACACAACGTTTATCTGTCTATGACACAAACGTATTTACAACACTTCCCGAACCCGTTTCAAAGTAAAAGCACTCCTGCGTTTCACTTTCTGAATCCATTCATTTGTTCAAACGGGGCTTTGATTGTTATCGACAGACCGGAAGATGCGCGTCTTCATACCGTAGTGTCCTGGTGTTTAGTTTAGTACATAAACCGACTTGTTTTGAAGGCAATGCAGTAGATAAACCAGCAGCTCCGCCGCCAGTAGCAGACACTCAGCTGTGTGAACAACCGACACACAGCTGATCTGTGCAACCTCAGCCAGTGAGTTCAGAGAGTTCGGGGATCGACAGTGAAGACTGTGAGATCGACCGGTAGATCGCGATCGACGGGTTGGCGACCACTGATAGACCAATAAATTAACATTTATATTATTATTATTGTTATTGTTTATTTGTACTGGTGTGGGGTAAACAAGGATGGAATGTAACTAAGTACATTTACTCAATTACTGTATTAAGAGTGTTGCAATTTCATGTTTCTTTATACATCTACTCCATTAGATCTCAGAGGTAAATATTCTACTTTTTACTCCACTATTATTTTCTATCTCACTTTAGTTGCTAGTTACTTTACAAATTAAGATGTTTCCATATAAAACATATTAATAGACAACAGTAAAATCCTGCTCTTACATGAATGCATGTGTAAAAAATTACACATGACAACATACACAGAGTGCATTCATTGTGAAAATGGCCAAGTTAATGTCCAGCCAGCATCATTGGAAATTAAGTTTAAAATATAATTGTTAGCATACGAATCAGAGCTACTCTAGATAACAACGTCTTACAAATGAAGCCTGATTGAGCTCGTCAAACTTCCCACAGGCATGTTGTTAATCTTACTAACTGATAAACAAACAACCACCTGTAATGTAAGCTGTGTTTTTTGGCTGGATGTCTGAAAAAGTGACAGATCTTCTTCCCTGTCGCTGTGTGTTTAAATGCTTCTGCATTAAATCTTTAATGACATCACTGGCGCTAAAATGATCGTTGCAGTAATCTCTGAAACTCCAGGGGTCGAACACGCCCACAAACCAAACATTCTGTGAAGAAGCAAGAAGTCACCCATGTTTAACATCACATCACAAGCCAACATGACAACACACACAGCCCTCCGTTGCCCTAGGTTACAGCGTCTCACATCAGAGCAACATCTGATCTGTGTATGCCTGTTAAAAGGGAAAAGTCCATCATAAGTCTGTGTCCTGTTTTGATGAGCTGCTGCATCACATGGAACCACAGAAACTCGGTCAGTTTGCAACAGAGACTGGATCTTTGAGAGTGTGCAAGCAGCGAGGGCTGTACATTAAGGAGAGCAGGGGTCGGGTGACAGGCAACAGTGAGAAGGGGCGGGGACAAGATGAGGCTGTGCTCTGAAGTGTCATATAATGCTCATCAAACAATAATGTTGAATTTGACTCAAATTTTTTTTAATCGGACAATAACAATTGAGTTAACCACTGTAAAAATTGCGTAAACACTATTTTGTATTTAAAAAGGTATGTTTACGTGCGTTTACCCCCCACTACACCCCTGCCCACAGGGCAATAAGGTAAAATGTAAACATTCCTATAACAATGTTAAAATATCTGTAATATAATAATTTGGGGGGTTGCATGCTTTGAAATTGTTGTTACCAAGACGGGCAGAAAGAGTAAGGAGCGAGATGCAAGCAGAAAATAGGCTCCAAGCAACAAGAAGAACAAACAAACAAAAAACAATTAGCATTGGAGGAAATTGTAATTGAATTAGAAACATATAATGTCCTACATTCTCTCACTTGTTTTAATTTGTCCCTTAGCACTTTGACACATTATATAACTTCTAATCATACCAATTACAGCCTTTGTTTGAGCCTAGACACCGGGAGATGGTTGAGGAAAACACATCATTAAAACCCAGCGTCTGAGCTGCAGAGTCTAATGTTGGCCGTCCATGTTATAATATTGTGAAAGCTCAACTTAGTGAAATCTTTCACCCAAATCACTGAATCAAATGACTTTGTTTCATGTCAATGGGGACTTTGTGCACTGCAACAGAGCCAGGACCCTGGGAATAACCACAAAACTGCAGCTTTAGCCTTTTTTAAAGCTCTTTGTTTTGGTTTCCCAGTGTGCTGGATGGTCTTGTGGCTCTCACCATGTCTTAAGATAAAATAGCTGGCAGACTTTTCAAGGATGTGAAATAGCAGACCGAAAAATTTGACATATGCCTGCCAAAAAGATTCAAAATGCTTGCAGCTGAAGATGTATTTTCTCAAGATTTTGTTGAGACCAAAGTGAATCTTGGGCTTGCATTGAACAAGTGGCCAGAAACATGAATGCACAAGTGGAATAATGAAGTTTCTCTGTATCTATTGGATGCTACTAGGCAGCTGTATAATAAGACGTGCCCATTCTATACCTGCCTGTTTGCTTGTCCTGTGTTAATGCCCCCGATCTACTTCAATATTAGTCCTTGTTATTAGTGAGTCCTCCCGAAATAGTTCTACAACATACTGTCACTTTTGATTGTTTGTGGGCTGGAGGTTGGTTGCAGAGCTTTTTATAAACAGTCGGTGCAGAGTGAAATTTTAGAAAATTGCATTTATCCTACCAGGTTTATCTGCAATTGATATTTTTCAGTGAATATTTTTCGCAAAATTAAACAGAATTCCACCCCACTGAGTGCTACTGTGCGCTAGTCACATGTTTATTCAAAGTTTGTTGAAATTGAACGTATCGTGTTTCCAAATTACACCGAATTCAACACTGCACTCATGCCAAGTATGAGCCAACTTTATATTGGTTAATTTTCAACCACAATTCTCTAACAAATGACATAAAAAATGTATTTAAAGGGAAAACCCTCAATTTGTTTGAAAATAACTGTGACCTGAATGGGGACCGGTCAATGCTCTCTGATGAACAAACTAGTTCATGTTAACATTTTAAAGCTACCTCAACTTTTTTGACATTTCTGTGCTGTAATGTCTTGTTAGTTAATACCGGCCAATATATCTGTCCTTCATTAGTCTGTTTATGAACAATATTTGATAAAGGGATGTGGCCCTCCTTGGAAATCATGCACACAGGCATTCTGCCTCAAAGAGCTATTATACTTTGGTTTTGCTCATAAGAATGGGTTAATGGTGAGGGTTATTCTGACTTATAATTAAATGACAAAAACACAGCGTGAAAATGTGAGTTGGACCAGGGCTACATGAACAAAAAAAAAGTCCTGTCAGCAGGCTACAGAGGGGACGAAGAGTACAGAAGCATCAGCAAAGGGTTTCTTATGATCCCTGAGGAAGACCAAATGAAATATCCTGCTGCTGCTTTTGTTCTTGCACGTTATTTAAATGTGCACTGCTTTTTTCAGTTTTTTCCTTTTAACTGTTGAACAAGTCAGCCTGCCTTTTCTCTTTCTTAAAATTGAGACTCCTGCTGTTTAGATAGCTTTAGCAGATAATTGTTACAAAAGGGTTGTCTTGCATAATGCAGGGTTTACTTGCTGGAAGAGGACTCTCTATGTTGGCATACAAAGCAGGCAGTGCCTTGGCAATATCAGACTACCGACTGTAACAGATGCAAACAAAGGGGCACATCAGCTGTTACTGTTGAAGCACAAGGCGCCTGCTTCTGCCCAGAAGACAGCAATTACCAAGGCATGTTTCTCTCTGTGTTGTATGTTTTACTTTGTGTGTAGAAATGTATCTGATCTTATTACATATCTAATATCTCATGACAGAATCTCATTTCAGGCTGAAGCTTGTGTCCCTGCTGCATGTTTTCAGTTGTTTAAAGGGTGGGACCAACAAAGCTTTATAGACAAACACTGATTAGAGCCCAGAACAACAGAAACATGAGCAGCGCCGAGGTCATGCTCATCTACCAAGCTATGAAACCGTAGCTGAGCTAGTTTTATTTTCCAGCAGGCTTTGTAAATAATGTAGACTTAAGATTGCGCACTGTGAATATAGTAAACACACAAAACAATAGCATGTTGATGTTACCATTTAGGTGAAACCACTGTACTACAGATTATTCTTTCTCAAGACTAAAAAACCCTTTGGTTTACGTTTCTTTCCTTGTGCTGCTTTAGTGTCACCTGATCCCTTCAGGAATGGGGGGAAAAAAAATTATAATTAGTAGCCATTTGCAACATATCACACTCATCCATGATATATAGAAAGTAAACGGGTGAAAAATATCACACAACTTCACACAGACAAATATTTGGTCCGTCTAATTTCAGCACTACTTCTGAATACTAACTGTTCATCTGCCATCCTTTACCCGGCAACAGATTGGTAGAGAAGAAGCCATTTTCAGTGGGTGTTTGGGTTGCACCCTCTTGCTCACAGCCCTGCACCAGGTGAGAGTGCCCACTGACAGAGATTATGGAAAGATGATGAATAAAAGCTTCAAGCTGTCTTCGGGCTTTGCACAGAAGACAACAAGCGACACCATGCTGCATGCCACCTTGTTGTTTCTTTTGTGCTGTAAACACGTTGTGCTTTGAAAACTGATGAGGAACGCAGGCCTGTTAAAACTCCACAATGAACCTGTGTAGCTGGCTGTTTGGATTTGTTTTAATTACATTGCGGCTGGGGACTGAGTTCAGCGATAGATTCCTCCAGGGTTCCCTTCTGACATTGTAAATACCCGATAGAGACTTCTTCACTGTGGTTCACTTCTAGTTTCAGGATACTTTTAATCACATCAATTAACAAAAACCTTTAATGACAGTTAAATAATGACGGTTAATATATAAATATGAAAAACGGATACACCAGACTACAGGTAGGTACATCCCACCGGAGACACAATCATAGACTGTATATATAATGGCCGTAGGGTCCGTGACGTCACCCGTTGGTTTCTGAAGAGTGAAAATTAGGCTAGTAGTAGGCGTTCACCCGGCGCCATCTTGCCGGTGCTGACTCCTCCTAGTTCCTGGCTAACCAATAAATGGGCAAAGAAGGCGCGGTGAACTGACAGCCAAGCCCACGCCCGCAGAGCTCAGCGTTACCTGGTTAGCTCAGGCTAAGGGCTAGGCTACATGCTACGCGGCTGCTAACGGCTAGCACTGCGGTGTTGTTGCAGCTCAGGATGGTCGCGATGTTTACAACAAGGCTCACTAGAGGTAAGTAACCTTGAAACTACACAACAACAAAACCCTATTGCTTTATCTATTATCATAATCATTTGCTTACATGCCTCAAGTGGTTTTTAATATGTAATTGTTATAAGGTACCGTTTATTTATACGTGTAATGAACAGTTGAGCAAATTAACTACACTACTACAGTCATTGTTTGGTTGTGACTTGATTTTAATTTTAATAGATTAATAAGTTAATATGAATGTTCGTGTGGTTTGTGGTGTAACTGTGTTCACTGGTTCTTTGTTGCTGTTGCTTCTGCAGCCTGTTGCCTGTTCATTAATATGTCATGATTACGGTGGGTTCAGATAGGTTTCAAGATATGATTATAATCTCCACACCACTGTTGGTTCTCATATTTATTATATAATTATGTTTCACACTGAGAGAAGTGGAGAGACTTGAAGTGTGGACTGTTATCAACAGCTCTGTAGGAGATTATCACCCTTGAATGTACAGATGGTAAGACATTTTATCTATTTGTACAATGTTTTATTTCTTTCAGTACATTACATTTCATTTTAGCTGATGCTTATCAAAACGCTTACAATATGTGCACATTTAACATGAGGGTACAAACCCAGAGCCCAGTACATTGGTTCTGTCTGAAATCTGTGGTGCTTCCACCTGCTGAACACAGAATAAACTGTAAGAACCAGTCTTTGCTGGAACACACACAACATAAAACATCCTTTTATAGTGAGTTTCTTCTTTTCATTAGATGAAGCACTGCAGCACCTGATGTCCTCAGCATCCACTGCTTCAGCAGCAACAACATGAGTGAAGATGCGGCAGCTTCAGGCTGGTCAACATGAGGGCGACCTGCCAGCTTCATCTGCACGACACTTCATGTTTTCCTCCCTTAACTAAAGATGGCCTGCAACTGTTTAGAGTTGTGATCATTGCTAAGTGTCATGGATAATAGAGTTAATTTCTATATTCATTATGGTTGGTTAAAAAAATAGACACTTATCAGAACAATGTTTATCTTTTACTTTCTGATTTGATACACTGGAGTAAAAACCCAGTGTTTATTTTCTTCTTTGCCATAAGGGACAGAACACAGTCAGCACAGCTGTGTCCTTCAGGCACAAATCCGTCACTAATAAAATGACAGGAAACATAAAGTATATGGCATTATTGCAGAAGATGTTACTTATGAACAAAGTTTGTATCCTTATTTTCTGTGGATATTCAACTATGTATTTGAATATGGTTTTGGATAAACAGTGCACTACCAGGAATATTGAATGTACAGTATGGAGTTCTTCCACATTAATAGTATTGCATTTTATAATTGAATGCATTATGTATTATGTGCAATACTTTGCTTTGATTGTTTGTAAGTTATGAAAACAGGTCATGCCTGGAGTCAGTGTTGATGATGACCCTCAGTGTTCAGTCTGGTTGGATTCCAGTTGTGTCATGTTGGACATCCACAGGTACCAAACTGTCTGAGTCACCCTAGAGGAACATTCAACACAAATACACAGATACGTAAAGTCATACATGTACTTGAGTTAACTACTTAACAGACTTTTACATACAAAATAAAAGTTTAATACTTCAAAGTTCATCAGATCAATCATTTCAGCTTAGGAAATGGGTGGTGGACATCAGCCTCAGGTTCTCTATGTGAATGTCTATTCTAGTAAAGTTACACTTCCTATAATTTATTTATGTGACAAATACATTATTATCATGTCCACATTTAACACAATAATTCAGTAAAAAGTCTGCCTAAGATTAACGATAAAAACTGAATGTAGCGACAGGTTTAGTTTTTCACTAACTGCGTTACAACACATCAACACAATACTCTGAATAAAGAGCTTTGGGAGACGTAATGCTGCTTTAAACAGCTACTCTTAAAATGCAGATGTGACTTTAAGCTCTCACGTTTCAGTTGATCACAGTAAATCTGTTTTCTGCAGAATAATAATCTGTATAACGTAGTCAGTCAAATGGGTTGGCCGAGTGAAACAACTTTACATAACATTAGATATCTTACGTGGTGGAGCTTATTCTCCAAACCACCACCTGATCGCCTATCTCGGTTCATGTCATTAATAACTCACGTCTGCGGTCCCGTTAGCATCGCCATTACTGCTGGTGTCTTGCCCCTGCAGGCTAAGTGGAGCTAAGCTAACAAACCAGGTACAGAGACACCGATACCTGCTCATCACTACCTTTAACACATACATAAAATAAACTTTACTTATCACAGAAAGCGGGAGCGCAGAGCGTCTTTAAGTTTTCTCGTCCGAGAGAACAAGCCGAACATCAAACCATTATTATTCATCCGATGTGAGTGAAACCTCTCCCACAGACTCAGGTCTGTTAGGTGTGGGGGGTTAGCCTGTTAGCCTGTTAGCTCAGGTGAAGCAGGCAGGCAACAGGCTAAGGCTGGAGTGCGACTTAACGGTGACGTCACCTGTCCATCAAGTGATAATTATTCATAATATCAAACCTCTATATAATTTAAGCGAGTGAGTTAGAAAAAATTCAACCTCAGAGTTGTCATGAAGGAAGAACTAAGTGATTGAGACTAAAACCGTTTTTGAACCATGCTGTAAACGGGTTTTAATTCTGCTCTAAAGTGGGGCTTTTTAACATGGGAGTCAGTAGGAATTGACTCCTTCAAACCAGCCTCAGTGGCCACCAGTGAACTGCAGCTTTTGCCTTCTGTGTGGCCTCATCTCTCAGCCCGGGATGTTGCCCCTTGGTACCACGCCAGAGAGAACACTGTTACGTCAAGAGAACACACACATCCCAAGATAACTAAGCAGCTAGTCTGACATCATAGCACCAGGCTTTCCAACAAGCCATGCCCCAAATATTGACTGTTGCTATAGCAGCCAGTGGCTACCTTAGGAAGCCATGGGTTCTTTTGACTTCATGTGACTCTGCCGCACTGATTTAACGTGATGCATGCTGGTTAGAAATTTTGTCTGACTTTTACAAGCGCTACAAAACATCACCATGTCACATGACCTTAAAATATTGGCAGATGAGTCAGCTGCAATCCAGACCGTGCAGTTGTTCTCCTTCAGCTGCAGCACCTGGGTGCATAAAAAAGTACATAAAATGACGGAAACTATCGTTTGTTAAACTTTATTCCAACATTCATGACCCACAGTAAACACCAGAACGTAATATAAACTGCATCATCATTATAACATCTATCAAAACCCATATTCACAGTAAGACAAGCTGGAGGTTTTTGCTTTACATTTCTTCTTCACCTTTAAAGTCCTCTCATAATTTATCATTAGGGTACAGATTTTATTGCCAGCCGGAGAACTGTACTGTGATCACTCTGCAAGGACTGCGTAAAGGGAGCTGCCTTTGGGCAATCAAAAACACACATTCATTTTAACATCTGCTGTGGCCGAAGAAAAGTCACTTTGCTGAAAATCTTTGTTCAAAGCCTTCCAAAATGTGCGAGCGACAATTAAAGGTAAATGGGGAATCTGTGGGGGGACTGAAGACTAAAACATCCAAGTTACACACTTTCATTCCCCAGTAATCTGGTAACAAGATTCTTGATTAAGGTTTGGAGAAGGCGTTGCACAGTCTGGAGAAGAACCTGCTGATGGCGCTGGATCTTGATGGTGGTGTCACAAGCAGATCTTTGTGACAGAGACAATATATTGTCCAGTGTTGGGTCTTCCATTTGGTCTGACAGCACACTTACAACCCGTGCCACTTTTGCAGATTTTGAAAACAGCTTGTCAAGTTGTTTCATCATTTTTGGGGTGATCTCAAAATCTTCGTCAGCAGTTTGACCCATATGTTTTGAGGTAGGCGGCTCGATGATGGTATTTAGTGATCTGAGTGTTAAATAACTTTACTTTAGCAAGATTCTGAAATCAACTTCAGAACAATTATCTGATGGGTAATTCCTTCCGTCCACGCATTGGTTCTTGCTCTTCTCTGTATTCTTCACTGAATTCAGGAGTATGGTCACAGCAACTTTCCTGAGCCAGACCCGTTACCAGGTGCAGAAGGCAGACTGGCCCACCCGATCGGGCCCTCTGACACAGCTTTTTCTAAACTATGTGTTATCACACATAGTGGAGTAGAGTTTCTGACTGTGTGTGAAACCACCACCTCATTACTCCAAGGAAACACCACACAGTAGCAAGGATGTCAGTTGATATTATAGCACGTGGCGGACAAACCGTTATGCTTGTGCACCGTGGTTGCTGAGGCTTTTGAGTCGTGAGGTCATCTTAAAGCTCATCTATCTATGTGATTGCTGAGGATATTATTCAGCTCGTTGGTTAACCGAGGTTTCACCACTGAAAATATCATCATCCATTGAACCATTCTGCCCCCTGCTGTATCTCACCAACTACTGTTGGAAGCAGAGCGTCAATATCACTCGTAACAGATTGCATTGACTGCCTACTAAAGCCTTGTCAAAGGCAGTTGTAAAAGGCTGTCAAAGTGCGGTATTCAGTCTGCCCTGTCCTACGACAAATGGGCGGCAAGCAGAAACTGCTTTGCAAGCGATTGTCCCTAATCCTTTCAGACACTTTTTCTTCAGAGAGGGTGTGCTCTGAGCTGTTCTGGATCATCTTTGTTTTGCGACGATTTCATCCACAATCACCTCAGCAACGTCATCTGCAACATTCTTAATCTCAGAGTGGAGCCAGATTCCAACTGATCATAATGTAGTCGGATATTTCTTCGTTGGTAGATTCTGTGTGTAGAACCTCATCCATAATGATCTCCTGGACAGTTGTGGATATTTGCAGACAGGAACTTTCCCTGTCTTCTGAAGTTGTCTTCTGGGATAGGGATGATGACTGACTGTCATCTTCATTGAGCAGTTGGTAGACCTTCTTTTTGTCTTAGAAGGTGCACGCATGCGTTCAGATTCTCATAGGTCCTTGATCATTTGCGGCCTGTTAGAATCATACCTTGCTTAGTCTTTTTGGAGGTGTGACACGAGGGAGTAGTTGCCTTCACACTGTCACTAGCCATGAAGGACAGAGTTGACTTTTGCTCTGCAATCTCTTTGCTGATCCCAGCTTCTGGGTCAAATTCTCTGAACTTACAAGATTGATTTCATCTGGAGCGTCAGAGCCTGAGCAAAAACCTGAGGAAGTGTATTTGCCCAAAGAGCAAATCACACTCTTCTCAGACACAGGCACAGCTGTGCTCTCAAGATCCTTTAGGATGGATTGTGTCATCAAGGTAATTTCCAGCAGTTTCTCTCGAGTATAGTCATTGTGGCCCATCAGGGTTTGCCTTTCCGAAAGATTCCATTGTTCTGATGCTCATGCCTTGGAAAAGGGCGTCACAATGGGCAGGAATATATCGATGTCCATCTTCATGTTTCTGATATTGTTTTCAATACTTCTCTTATTGGCTTAGTTTTTTAAAAATCGTACTATTCCTGTCGGAAGTGCTCTCTCATTTTCTCCGTGTACTACCCCTACCATACACTGATCAACTAGGACCAAAGGAGATATGAAATGAGATTATAGCACACACCAGGAAACACACCAAGAGAACTTGGTGCTAAAGCCTGGTGCTATGATGGCAGACTAACTGCTTAGTTCTCTTTGATGTTGTGTACACACCAAAGTACTATTGCGTCAAAGAGAACACACATCCAAGATAACTAAGCAGCTAGTCTGACATCACTTAGCACCAGGCTTTCCAACAAGCCACGCCCCCCCAAACTTGACTGTTGCTATAGCCAGCGGTAGCTACCTTGGGAAGCCATGGGTTCTTTTGACTTCATGTGACTCTGCACTGCACTGATTTAGCGTGATGCATGCTGGTTAGAAATTTTGTCTGACTTACATGACGCTGCAAAACATCACCATATCATGACCTTAAATATTGTGGGGCCCAGAGTCAGCTGCAATCCAGACCGTGCAGTTGTTCTCCTTCAGCTGCAGCACCTGGGTGCATAAAAAGAAGTACATAAAATGGCCGGAAACTATCGTTGTTAAACTTTATTCAACACTCAACGGCAGCAGTAAACACCAGGCAATGTGCAAACTGCATCATCATTATAACATCTGTCAAAACCACGCATGTTCACAGTAAGACAAGCTGGAGGTTTTACTTTACATTCTTCTTCACCCCTTTAAAAGTCCTCTCATAATTTGTCATTAGGGTACAGATTTTATTGCAGCAGACTGTGCTGTGTGATCCTCTGCAAGGACTCGCGGAAGCGCCTTTGGGCAATCAAAAACACACATTCATTTTTAACATCTGCTGTGGCCCGAAAAGTCCTTTGCTGAAATCTTTGTTCAAAAGCCTTCAAATGTCGCAGGCAACGACAATTAAAATGGAAGTAGGTCTGTGGGGGACTGCAGAGTTTCAAAACATCCAAGTTACTGCTTTCATTCTGGTAATCTGGGAACAAGATTCTTGATTAAAAAGGTTTGGAGAAGGCGTTTGCACAGTCTGGAGAAGAACCTGCTGATGGCGTGGATCTTGATGGTGGTGTCACAAGCAGATCTTTGGCTGACAGAACAATATATTTGTCCAGTGTTGAGTCTTCATTTCAATTCTGACAGCACACTTACAACCCGTTACCACTTTTGCAGATTTTTTGAAAACAGCTTTGTCAAGTTGTTTCATCATTTTGGGAGTGATCTCAAAATCTTCATCCTTGATTTGACCCATGTTTAGTATTAGGCAGCTCGATGATGGTGTTTGGTGATCTGAGTGTTCGACAACTTTGCTTTAGTAAAGATCCGCCGAAACCAACTAGAACAATTATCACGATGGGTAATTTCAGCTTCCTTCCACTTTTGGTTCTTGCTCTTCTCTGTATTCTTCACTGAATTCCAGGAGTACACGTCCTGCTTTCTGAGCCAGACCAGTTACCAGGTGCGAAGGCAGACTGGCCCACCGTCCGGGCCCTCGACACGAAAGCTTTTTCTAAACTGTATTATTTATCACCGTGGGAGAAGTGAGGATTTCTGACTGTGTGTGAAGCCACCACCTCATTGCCACTCAGGAAACACCACACAATGGCAAGGATGTCAGCTGATATTATAGCACGTAAGCGGACAAACCGTTATGCTTGTGCACAGTGGTTGTGAGGCTTTTGGTCGTAGAGGTCATCATAAATCTCATCCTATCATGTGATTGCTGAGGATATTCAGCTCGTTAGTTAACTTCGAGGTTCACCACTGAAAATATCCATCCATCAGTACTGAGACCATTCTGCCCCTGCTGTATCTCACCAACTGCTGTTGGAAGCAGGCGTCAATATCACTCGTAACAGATTGCATTGACTGCCTACCCAAAACCTTGTCAAAGGCCGGGTTGCTAAGGCTGTCAAAGTACTTGTTATTCAGTCTACCCTGTCCAAACAAATGGGCCTTGGGCAAACTGCTTTGCAGCGGTATCCTAATCCTTTCAGACACTTTCTTCAGAGAGAGGGTGTGCTCTGGGCTGTTTCTGGATCATCTTTGTTTTGCGGCATGATTTCATCACAATCACACTCAGCAACGTCATCTACCAGCATTCTTAATCTCCCAGAGTGGAGCCAGATTCCAACTGATCATAATCATAGTCGGATATTTCTTCGTTAGTAGATTCTGTGTATTAGAGACCTCCTCCTTAATGATCTCCTGGACAGTTGTGGATGTTGCAGACAGAAGACTTTCCCTGTCTTCAGAGATTGTCTTCTGGGATGAGGATGATGACTGACTGTCATCTTCATTGAGCAGTTGGTAGACCTTCTTTTGCTCTTAGAGAGTGCACACATGCCCGTTCAGATTCCTCATGAGTCCCTTGATCATTTGCAGCCTGTTGAATCATACCTTGTAGTCTTTTGGAGGTGTGACACGAGGAGTAGTTGCCTTCACACTGTCACGCCCATGGAAAGGACAGGTTGACACACTCTGCAATCTCTTTCAACTGATCCCAACTGGGTCAAATTCTCTGAACTTACAAGATTGATGCCATCTGGAACGTCAAGGCCTGAGCAAAAACCTGAGGAAGTGTATTGCCCAAAGAGCTAAATCACACTCTTCTCAGACACAAACACAGCTGTGCTCTCAAGATCCTTTGAAGGGATTGTATCATCAAAATGACAATTTCCAGCAGTTTCTCTCCGGTATAGTCATTGTGAAAATACATCAGGTTGCCTTTTAGAAAAGATTCCATTGTTTAGTGTCATGCCTTGGAAAAAGGGCGTCACAATGGGCAGAATGCTGTCGATGTCCATCTTCATGTTTCTGATATTGTTTTTCAATACTTCTCTTATTGGCTTAGTTTTTAAAAATCATACTATTCCTGTAAGTGCTCTCTCTGTTCTCCGTGTACTACTACCGCCACTGATCAGCTAGGACAAAGGAGATCATCAGAAGTAAGGATTATAGCACACACCAAAGGAAACACACACACCAAAGAGAACTTGGTGCTAAAGCCTGGTGCTATGATGTCAGACCCAGCTGCTTGGTTCTCTTTTGGTGTGTGTGCTTCCCCTACATAGACTGTATATATAATGGACTTAGGAGTCCGTAGCGTCACCCGTTGGTTTCTGAAGAGTAAAAATTGGAGGCTAGTAGTAGGCGACGTTCACCGGCGCCATCTTGCCAGTGCTGACTCCTCCCTGGTTCCACCAGCTACTTAATAAATGGGCAAAGAGGAGGAGCGCGGTGAGAGACTGACAGCTGAGCCCGCCGCAGGCGCCAACGTTACCTGGTTAGCTCAGGCTAAGGAGCTGAGCTACATGCCTGTGACTGCTAACCGGCTAGCACTGCGGTGTTGTTGCTTCAGGATGATGTAATGTTTATATGAACTCACTAGAGGTAAGTAACATACAAACTACACAACAACAAAACCTATTACTTTATCTATTATCATAATCCCATTTTGCTTACATGCCTCAAGTGGTTTTATTATGCCAATTTGTTATAAAAGGTACCGTTTATTTAACACGTGTAATGAACAGATTGAAGCAAATTAACTACACTACTCTGATCGTGTTTGGTTGTGACTTGATTTTAATAAGTTAATAAGTTAATGAATACGCTACATGTGTAAGTTGCATGTGATAGTAACTATATGTTTCACAAATGTTGTGATACATGCTGGTATAACCACCATTACTATTGCCACCTTGTTTATTTGGCCTGTTTATGGAATTTGACTGAATTAAGCGTTGAATATGATTATAATCTCCACACACACCACTGTTGGTTCTCATATTTATTATATAATTATGTTTTCACACTGAGAGAAGTGGGAGACTTGATGTGAACTATTATCAACAGCTCTGTGGGAGATTATCACCTTGAATGTTACAGATGAGGTAGAAAGACATTTTTATCTATTTGTACAATGTTTTATTTCTTTCAATACATTTCATTTGGCTGATGCTTTATCAAAGCGACTTACAATATGTGCATTTAACCATGAGGTACAAACCCAGAGAGCCCAGTATTGGTTCTGTCTGAAACCTGTGGTACTTCCACCTACTGAACACAGAATAAAGCTGTAAGAACCAGTCTTTGCTGGAACATACACAACATAAAACATCCTTTATAGTGAGTTTATTCTTTTCATTAGATGAAGCACTGCGGCACCTGATGTCTCAGCATCACTGTGGCAGCAGCAGCATGGTGGAGATCGGCAGCTTCCAGGCTGGTCAACATGAGGGCATTCTGCTCAACTTCATCTGCAACGCCATGTTTTCCTCCCTTAACTAAAGATGGCCTGCAACTGTTTAGAGTTGTAGTCGTGCTAAGTGTCATGGATATTAGAGTTAATTTCTATATTCATTATGGTTGGTAAAATGAACACTTATCAGAACAATGTTTTATCTTTTACTTTCTGATTTGATACACTTTCTAGATAAAAACCCAGTGCATTTTATTTTTCTTCTTTGCCATAAGAGACAGAACACAGTCAGCACAGCTGTCCTTCAAGGCTCGTCCGTCACTAATAAAATGACAGGGAAACATAAGTATGGCATTATTGTAGAGGAAGTGTTACTTATGAACAAAGTTTGTATCCTTATTTTCTGTGGATATTCAACTATGTATTTGCAGATATGGTTTGGATTAAACAGTACTACCAGAGACCAGTGAATGTACAGTATGAGTTCTTCCACATTAATAGTATTGCATTTATAATTGAATGCATTATGTCAGCTATATGCAATACTTTCTTTGATTGTTCTAAGTTATGAAAACAGTCTGTACCTGGAGTCAGTGTTGATGATGACCCCTCAGTGTTCAGTGGTTGGATTCAGTTATGTGTCTCATGTTGGACATCCACGGGTGCAGGCTGTCTGAGTCACCGAGAGGAACATTCAACACAAATACACAGATACGTAAAGTCATACATGTGCCAGGTTAACTCCTTAACAGACTTTTACATGGTAAAAATAAAAGTTTATTACTTCTTTATTATACCTGCTCATCACTACTAACACTAACACATACATAAAATAAACTTTACTTACCACAGAAACGGGAGCGCAGACGTCTTTAAGTTCTCCGTCCGGGGAACAAGCCGAACATCAAACCGTATTATTCATCCGATATGTGAGTGAAACCTCTCCACAGACTCAGGTCCTGTTCGGTGACGGGGGTTAGCCTGTTAGCCTGTTAGCTCAGGTGAAGCCGAGCAGGCAACAGGCTAGGAGCTGGAGTCGCGAGCTAACGGTGACGTCACCTGTCCATCAAGTGATAATTATTCATAATATCAAACCTCTATATAATTTAAACGAGCGAGTTAGAAAAAAATTCACCCCCCTCAGAGTTGTCATGAAGGAAGAACTAAGTGATTGAGACTAAAACCGTTTTTTGAACCATGCTGTAAACAGGTTTAATTCTGCTCTAAATCTGGCTTTTTAACATGGGAGTCAATGGGAATTGACTCCTTCTTGGAGCCAGCCTCAAGTGGCCACCCAGTGAACTGCAGCTTTTTGCACTTCCGTATTGGCCTCATCGCTCAGCCCGGGATGTTGCCCCTTGGACACAATACACTTAAAGGGTCATTCGGTAATTTAGTAAGCATTAAAAGAAAATACAAAATAAACAGATTTGGTGCAAACTCTCAGGTGGAGTCAAAGATGAACTGATTAGATTTGGGTGGTCAAAGGTCAAGGTCACAGTGACCTTGCAAAATACATATTATGCCTTGTGAGCGAGATATCACAGGAACACCTCGAGGGAATTTCTTAAAATGTTTACCAGTTTGAATATGGCATTTCCACAGCATTAACTGATTAGATTCCAGGGGCCAACGGTCACATGGACCTCATATGGGGAAGACAATTAACGTGAACTGAAACTACTGTTGTTCGTGGAAGCATACATTCGCAGTTTAGTGATTCTAGTTCCACATGTAGCACTAGGATGAACAATGACATCATCAATGCTGTCCAATAAAAGATCACAATGAATGTTTTGTGTCCTTTGTCCAAAGCTACAGATGAGAATGTGACCCACGTCCTTGAAATATAACACCTGTTAATTTCAGAGAGTTTAAATTGTGTTGGCTGCCCTTTTCCCATACTGTACATTTAATGCTCTCATGCTTAAGGATAAATCTTCAGAGCTAAATAGATTCCTGGTAAGATGAAAAAAATACACAGTGAATAACTTCTAAAACTAATTTATGGAAGGATGAGGTTGCGAAGAGATTAACTGGAAACTTGCAGGAGAGGAAAGACAGTAAATCAGAATGTATACTAGCATTCTCGTGGGTGATTGTCTCTCTTTCTCTCCCTCTGTCTCTTTTTTTTTTTTACTAATAACTCCACCGCCTTTTTGTAAAGCTCTTACCGTCAAATAAAAACTATATCATAAAATTGAATGAGGCATTTAATAGAATCTGGAGCTGTAGGAGCACACTGGCCCAACATGATTTCTGGGGTGAATTCTAATAAGAAATAGATCCTCAGAATGGCAGTGGTGGTGGGTGGAGAATGGCGGTGGGAAGCAGTAAGGAAGAGAAAGGGACTTCACTGGAAGTATAGTTCATAAAATGCTACCTTTCACTTTTCTGCATCCTCCGTGCTTTTTCGAACAAATTCTGAATATTTGACATTGTACATTCACATGTGTGGCCACACAATAGAAAAGATCGTGAGTATCATGCGGCCAGAAGGAGACAGGCCAGATGGAGTCCTTTGACCTGTGTCTTTATATCTTCACTCATAGAGCACGCATCCAAGGATTATTTACTGACTTGCCTGAGCAGCCATTCGATACTTATGGATATTCCTCACTCTGATTCAATATCAACTTGGCAAAACTCTGCACTGCCGCTGCCGCTCATGTTTATCAGATCAATGGCACATCCGGCATAATTGATTGGGATAAGAGTCGAAAAGGAAGACTCCATGCTCCAGATTCAATCAAAATCAAGAGCTACTTCAGCAGTCTCACTTAGGATTGATCTGCCGATATGAGGTTTGGACAGGACAAGCATTGACAAGCAGGTACCCTTTGGGCCAGTGAGGGAACGGACACTTTTAATGAATTCAGGATAACATAATGTGATTTATCAGTCAGTGTTAAAAATTCAGGCAGTCTTTAAAATTCTCGCCTCTCTGCAGCAGCTAACAGTGGCCTATAGCAGGCCCCCTCAGCCACCGTGGATTACTTTAAATTGCTGTGAAGATAAAGCTGTTGCCCGGGAGCCAGACAGGACAGTAATTCTCCACTCCACTCCTATTGTGGGCTTTTCATTTCTTCCATTTAGTTTCATACTGACTGAATGGGACTAAACTCTTCATCATCCTTCCACCGTTACCATCTGCCTACATACCTGCCCTGTCTGAGAACGGATGCCATCTGACAAATACCAAAGCTCAGTCAAGCTTTAAGGAAGAATAACAAAGCTGATTGAAACTTTATTATGTCTATTGTCTTCACCTACTGGAGCAAACAAAAGCTCTCCACTAGCATAAATGACCTCCGTGCCAAATTGGAGCATCACACCAAAATGTGAAACTAATCCTGAATTCATGAGATTAAAGAAGTTGTGCTCAGTGGCATTAGAAGGAGAAATAATAATCTGGCAGACACACTCCATTTCATTTCCTGGATGGCATGCAAATGAGGCTCATTTGTATAATCTTTCCAAATGAAAAACAGGTAATCAAATACCATCAGAAGTCATTAATATTCAATTCGCTGTCACTTATGCAGAGTCATGCAGCTGAAGGAATTCAAAGGGATGGAGAGTGGACCACTCTGGGAAGAGAAGACAAATTGGCATACACAACATTTCCATAACTTCTTATGTCATGTCAAGTGACTGTGTAGCATGCTTTTACTGTCTATCATTACACATTAGTAATGGTCCTGTAAGTCCTCCTCAATGGATCCATGTTCCTCTACCGGCACACTATACACGTCCTTTACATTATTTTGAAAGTGCAAATATATAAGTGCATAGCATGGATCAATGCCACTTATGACAAGATTTTAAGTTTAAGCCAATTGCACTGACCTTTATACAAATACACATCACACAACAGCAAAACATCCAACTACAATTCATACAAAACACCAACAATGATACAAGTTTCTAATAGAAACCATGAGTTACTGGCTCAGTATCCATTTTAGGTTTTATCAGGGTACTGAATAGTAACCTGGTTATTTAGGTATTTATTGGTAACTTTAACGTTAGCAAATAAGGAAATCAAAATTGTGAATTCATTAACAATATAGTAGTGATGGGATCTCATCAAATAACTGAAGATAATTTGAATTGCACATATATTGCACTATATCATCTGATTACTGTAGAAAGTATTTATGACCCACAAGCTAATATTCTATTGATATACTTTATTTTGAACTGTTACTGTAGGACTGTCATTATTGTAAAGCTTGGATGAGCACCAACCATGAAGAGTTTCATGATGTCAAGTTCAGTTTGGAGAGTTTAAAATTGAGAATATCAACATCTCCAAATGACTGTTTTCCCTTCATCTTTTATTCAAAGTCAGGACATGTTAAAGCCTGTCATCATATTCCCCTCCATGTGCCTGTTTATACACTTTACATAATGGTCTTTGGGTTAAAATGGAGACGACCCGACCCAGATGTGGTGCCGACTTGACCCATGCAGTGAGCCTCATCGTAGCTGCTCTGCTGAATACTAATGTGCACCTGCTATGGTTGTGCAGGCTAAATAGATGTCTTGTATCCATTCAGGGTGCTATCTTGTGGTCTCTTCTCTCTTTAACTCTTGTTTTCCCTTCAGACACACCATTCGATATCTGGGATACTTAAAAATCAATCATGGACCCACTTGCAGTGCACTGAGTGCTAAGCTTTGAGCTGAAGATTGTGGCAAACATTTGGACGAATTGCAACACGACTCGTACGCAGTGTTACCAATTTTGAACACGTATACATAACTGTGGGAAATAGTTCCAAGTCTATCTCCCACATCCCCTCTATTTCTTCCTCTTGTCTCTTTTTCAAGTTAGAAATCCTCTTAAGAGAGGTTTTCCAAAATAACATTATCTTCAAACAAACATTTCACTTTTAATCATTACATTTTTCTCCCTTATACAATTCACTGTGGTATTGCAGGCCCTTTTGAAGCTGTTCTTTTTCCGAGTGTCCGCTGGGATTTGCTCCCCTGTGGCCTCTCTGCTTACACCAAAGCTTCTCTTTTCAAACCCAGCTTTGAGTAAAGAAGGAAAATGGGGGAAAAAAGAAACCTCACAGGAAAATAGGTGGTGAACTGATGAACAATTCACTGGTGCATACCTGACAGGAATAGCGATTTCTATCACCTTGTCTGTTCTCAGTAACACAGAAATATGATTTCTCACTGGACAGTCACACGTCAGTCAAGAAGTTGGGCAGACAATACTCGCACAAAAATACACACACACACACCCACACTCGCTTCATTACACACATTCATGCATGTGACAAGAGGGGAGGAAGAGGAAGGCCATTTAATTTGCCTGTGTGAATTTATTGTTTTCTCACACTCAAGAATCTTCCTGAAGGTTTTCCTCTTTTTTACCACACGTTATTTAGCTCACCCGCAGTCTCTTTGTCATCTACAAGGCCTCATCTGTCAGCACCTACTGAGACAGGAATATGCTTTGAATCATACTGAGGGTTATGTGTTACTTTCAAATGCAGTCTGAGCTAGTCTTTAAATTATTTTTATCAGTTTCTTGTTGCTTATCTGATCATAATTGGGATTTTAGTTTATCCTGAATGTGTGCTAGTTAATGTAAACACTATAGAAATCTGCATAAGCCTTGGATCCAGTCTTGAGTCTCCTCCTCCAAGCTGGAGAACTCCAATTTGGAGAACTTGGCATGTAAATACCTTATTCAGGTTTCTGATTAGTGTTTGCAACGTGTGCAAGTAGATAAAACAAAGAAAAAATACAATGATGGCAAAATGACGGTGAAAATCTTACTACATAGTCATTTAAATCATGACCTGTACCATTGCTTTTAACTTATTTGACCAGTAATTATAAGATGTTGAAACCCACCGATTGATTAATGCAGCAGCATCCTGATAAACTGGATTCATCCTCTACATTCTGCTGTAAAACAAATTATCATATTTTTTTTCACAAAAAGAACATTTATTTTGTAGACCACACAAATCCTCCATCCACAAACCACTGATGAATATTTTTGGTCCATTTGGAGACACAGTGTATTGATCTTTAAAATGGTAAAGTTACAAACAATTTCACATCTAAATCTTTTCTTATAAAATTCTACTTTATTTTTCAATGTGGCCCTTTTTGAAAAAAACAACATGGTTGATATGAATAGTGAGACTGAAAGACTGAATGAGGGGACATTTGTCTCTATTTAATGTGAAAACATTGTATCCCAATTATTAGTAACCAGGTACAGACTTGCATTTAAATGTACTCACTCTTTCACATTATAATTAAATATGTGCTGTTGTATGGTTACAATATGTCAAAGGCATATATTTTATAGTTTTACTCTTTTACTAGTTCAATTGCTGAAGCAGCTGATTATAACATTTTTCGAAAAAGACTGTCGGTAAATAATGTACTGTGTCATTTACAAGTGGGCAAATATTGTAAAGTTTAGTAAAAAGCAGATGGACCTGGTTTATTGATCCCACTTTTTTTGAGTGTTAAGTATCAGCAGTCTGTGATTAAGGACTGTTATTATAATTATGAAAGAAATTGGGCCAGGATGATTCATATGTGAATGTTGCGTCAACACAGACGTCTGCAGACAAAAATAAAAAAAGGCTTCAGAGAAAGGGAGACCACAATCTGGAAATTAACTGAGAGCCATTTTAAAATCTAACTCATGACTGATTACTGATTGAAGGAATCAGGAAGGAAAAGAGAGATTATGTGAACCATCTGAACATGTAATGCATCTCATTAATTTTGATCTGATGCATCACAATAAAACATAAAACCCCTTAAATGTTATATTTTGCATCTCAAACTATATTAAATTCTTATTATCACTGGATAAAGGATAATTGAAATGAGATGACAAATTAACAACTGAGCTCTTTACATTTACAAAGCTTAATACACGAGGGCCTGATCCAGCATAGACAGGATCTTGACTGATTCACGTACTTTAGCAAATGCACAGGTAGGGTCTGATTTAACAGTGTTAAAGTTATAGTGTTTTGAAAATACCCTCATCCTTCTGAGATGAGATAAGGGTCTAGGTGGTAATAAACAGCCTCACACATATAAGTGTTTTTAAACTTTGATTCTTATATTAAATAAATTAAATTAAATAAACAAGAAACTGCATGAGAGAGGCAGACTACATTAAACCACCTTAACTGGTTTTCACATTGTTATAAACTGGTGCAGTGCCCGTTATAAACCTGTCTGTTTGGAATAGGCTTTTTACTTGGCCTGTGGAAATGCTGGTTGCCGCTTTCTCTCTGAAACTGTAAAAGTGACCTATGATCAACCACATTCTGTTTTTGCAACAATCAAATAATCAGTGTTTTTCATTAAATTAAACTGAATTTGCTTTATTACTGTTGGTGTGTGTGGTTTATATATACATTTTAATGATATTTCTTTTCATACATTACATGAGGTCTGTTGAACTAGTGACACATTCTTCAGAGCCAAGGTCACAGCTTTTTCAAAATAAAAGCTCTATAATTCAGCTCAGTATTAAGCATTACAGCAACAAAACAAACGATGAGAATGAGAAATTGCTAGACAGGACATTATTGTATGACTGTTGTTGCCATGGCGGAGATTAAACCCACGACACCTGTGAATGTTTGTGTCACTCTGATATGGTGAAATATCAATAAAATAATAAGAATCAAATTATCAAAATCATCTGGAGGGGCAGATATAATTAGTACGTCGCAAGATTCCAGTCTTTCCAGCCTGTAGTTAATTGGCAGACTTAGAAAAAGCAATGTTCAACTCCGTTTACAGACTCACTGCCTGTTAGCACACTGCCCTGCCCCCACTGAGGGCAGCAGTGTTTGCCTGTTTATTCAAATTTCATTAATATTGAACGTATCGCTTCTATTGCATCGGATCTTCCTTGGACCATTATCAATACACATGCCAAGTGTGAAGCCGACTAGATGAAAGGAGTCATGTGTTCCACAAACACATGTTTGTGGAATTAGAAAATAGATGTAGTAGTAGATGAATGTAGACATATTGTATCTGCAGACATACACTAACACACAAACTATAGGATATGCAAGGAAACTGATGTAAGTAAATTTGCAGAGTCAGTGAATCGGACACACAGTAGATAAATAAAATATAAAATGTATAAATGTATTGTAACAATAATGAAATAAACAATAAACTGTAAAACATATGATAATAAATAAAAAACACAAGGATATTTCACATTTGCTGAGTTACTGTTATCCTATAAGTAGTGCAGTTAGAAATATGTACACACAAAGGTGCAGCTGTTATATAAAGTTTGCAGAGTTCTGTAAATGTAACTGTGAGCAATGTAGTACAGATAGTGACACAGGTCCCAGCCTGTTTGGCAGTGTTCAGTTCTCGTATGACTCTGGGGTAGGAGCTTCTCTTAAGTCTGTTTGCCTGTGATATGATGGACCTGCAGCATCGAGCAGAGGGCAGCAGCTCAAACAGATGATGTCTGGGGCGGGTTTGGGTCTTTAAGCATGTCAGCTGCTCTGCTGAGGCAGCGAGAGCTGAATAAGTCCTCTAAAGAGGGCAGCGAGCAGCCGATGACTTTCAGGCCGGCAACATAAAGTTGACCACTCGTGAACTCTGCAGAAAGGAGCAGATAGCAAATCCTCTGTGAACAGTATTTCCTAGAAAATATCTGATTAAGAACACATCCACTAACCCTTGATATTATTCTGTCCAGGCCTGTTTTTTTCATTTTCTATCAGTCATTAATATGGGAGTCAGTGGAATCAGCAGGCTAAAGGGGCACATGAAACAGGGACCTACCACAGTGTGTGAAGTTATGATTTATGGATCGACCGATACTATTCTTTGTTCTATTCAAAAGGCTGATGGCTGATAAGGTCCAACACAATGGCCAGATTAGAGGTACGATTGGACACATCCTCGAGACGTATGGTGTTTAAAATCTCCTCACTGCCTGTAATTCTCCTCCTCTCTACCCCAACCCTGTAACAACAGACCCTTGATAATGTTATTGCTCATGGTTCACGGCCAGAGAAGATAAGAGAAATAGGTTTCTTTAAGCCCTGCACAGGCTTAACCTGTGCCTCTACTTATAGCAAGCCCCAAAGACCCAGACAACCCTGTTAGCTTTAATTTTGCACAATACCTCAATACAGTACATGACAGACTTTAATACTCCCACTATACTGTATGTGCTGTGTGCAGGAATGAAAACATTCACTACTTATGCAAATCCATATACACAGTTTGAAAGGCTACACTCAACCAATGCCAGCCATTCAGCAGCAGCATCACCCACATTACTCAGCTTCACATCGCGTGTGTAACATTAACATTTCTTAGCTCGCAAAACCTGTAATAATGATTCATATTATCCAATTATTTTTGACATAGCTAAAGAGGGTTGAAAAGAATAACTAAGACATAATCCAGCTCTGTGAATTCCCCACTTCTATCAAGTCTTTTAGCACATTTTTTTAGATCTATGTTTCGAGAGAAAAACTAACCAGAGCATGTAGCAAGCTAATAAGGATTTTAATATATCCTTTTGGAGACTAAAACTTAACTTGATCTGGTGGCCAAAGCTTTAAAATTTAAACTTGCACAGATGGTAAGTTAAAAGGCCAAAGGACCCTGACAATTAAGTGTTGCATTCTTTTTCTGAGTAACCACAAAATTGCTGAAATTACAGTTAAGTCACATCTTTACACAATGGGAAGTTATTCATCAAAAAGTCAACGTTGAGAACTTTACCTTCCTCGCACACCGTTTGCTCACTGTCACCAGTACATAGTACCTGACACAACTCTCCCATGAGAGAAACACAGCATGAGCGGAAGAGAACACAGAGGATGGAGGATCTGACAACAGGTACCAGTGGGGTTATAAACTGGGCACCTCCCATCACAGATGTTAGAATTCAGCCCACAGCACTTCCAGCAGGATCAAGCATACATTCCAGTACCACTGAAACACCCTCCCCTGCACTTCCTCAGTTCTAATTAACATACACACACACTGCACAGTAGCTGCACAGTAGCTGCTTCTATACACCACAACAACTACTTACTTGTTTTAATGTTGTGACTAATTGGTGTATTTAGAGTAATACTCACCCCACGACTTGCCGTTGCCTTTAAATCATTCCTTTATTTTTATTAATAAAAATCCCATTATTTTGCAAAGTAAGTCACCCCTGAACACTGATAGGACCCACATAATGTTACGTCACCATTGATATTAGATCAACCTAAACTGTTATCAGATTACTACAAACAATTTCGATTTTGTTCATGACTTCCATATTATATTTTACTAAAATTATTATATTTTTTAAGGAACTTATCTAAAAAGGCAAATGAATTTCTGCTTTTTGAAACCGCACTTGCAGGTTCACCATAATTCACGTTTACGAATCTCGATCTGTCCAGGTTGTACTCTTGCCTCTCACCCAATGTCGGCTGGGATTGGCTTCAGCCCCTCCACAACACTAAATGGATAAGCAGTATATGATGGATGGAGAGATGGAATCTGTCCAATGACTCCACACTATCGGCAGACAGGACATGACAGTGAGCGATTCTGAAAAAGCAGCATTATGTGCAATGACAACATTTTCTAACATCTAATGGCAACATTACAGTATGATTAAAGCAGAGATTGTGGTCATGGCAGATAAGCTATGGTGACGGTATCAGGTTGAACACCTAAGGGCCCATTTATCAAAAATTGGATCCGTTCATACTGGAGCCAACAGAGAGTCAGCTGGTCGGCCAGTGCTTTGGCCAGTCTCCACTCCGCTAGAGATGGACTCCAGTAGCCACATAGAAGTGTGAAGAGCCCGCAGAGTCTTTTTCAGTTGATGTCCTCAGTGAGAAACTGTCATGGGAATGAACGGGGTGCCATCTTTGAAAAAGGTATCCAGTTCCCCTTAATACATCCATGGTTTAATTACAATAACAGATTAGCAAGTTAGCTACAGCTTTCCATAAATTGACACAAACATGCATGCCAATCACCCCTAAGCTTTTAAATCAAACTAAATTCTTAGCAATTTACCAAGAGCTCACATCTATAAGAGAAGAGTTGCCATGAACAAGTGTGCCAGACAGATGTATCGAACTCATAGAGGGGTTACTCAGTTTGGTGTTTCATCAGTGGATAGACACTTGGATGTAGGCAGTTAGAAGCTAGGTGATTCTCCTCGCCACCACCTTAATCAGTCTTAGAATCCTTCTTAGAATAATAATCTTTCAGACTATAGACTCCGACCCTTTAAACAGCGAGCTGGACCAGCAACCCCTGTACTGGGGCAATACTGGGGTCTAACACTACATAAAGGACACTTCCTGCACTGACTGCAGAATTATCAGATTCAAATTCTTGGTGATACTGTCTGTACAATTTGTTCTTCCTGTAAGTTCACATGCCTTGCTCAAGGGTAATTTAGAAGAACTTATTAAGGGAAGTAAAAATTGTGCCATATCTAAATCTCCAACTTTGCCATTCCCTGGTAACACCATAGTCAACAGCCAGCTTTCAAAACTCTAAACAACCTGCATTTATATCTGCTATATTTCAAAACAGCCTTAAACTATACAAGGTATAGCACCTCCCTATCACAGGAGGCTATGTGCACACTGAAAGTATTGCAAGCCACTGACACACGGAAGTGATTATCAAAGTTTTTATGCAGAGCATTTCCTCTTGTAACTGTTTCCATAACGGTTGATATGTATGAAACCAGCCTCGAATACAACCATTCTCTCCTGCTTTTAAACAATGAATGTGAGTGGAAATGTAGAGACTTTTCTGATGCTTGAAAAAAACACAAGGCGGCCTCATCATGAATCATGACAAATGAGAAATTTCCATTTAGTCCACAAGAGCAGAGATAAATTATTATAGAGCCCTCATCTTTAGAGGCCTCTGAAAATGAACAATTGATAATGGTAATGCAGTCTTCAAACGTGTGAGTGAGTTGCAGGCTGAAGGTTAAATATGATCAGTGAAATTGAATCTGACAAAGTTACATTACAATCCATCTTGGGATATTAAACATTTCAAATTTTCTGAATTAAGGACTAATAAGGCTGCTGAGATGAGTGTGAGATGGATGGTCTCAGTTAACAATCATAAAACAGATCTGATGCGAGTAAATGGCATCAGAGTTGACATATGATATTGTTGAGGGGGAGAAATGAAGTCTTAAATTATTTTGCATCCTCTGACAGTGAGACTGCTGCTTTTCACAGCAATTTTTGTGAAAACTGAGAATATATATATATATAGTAGTAAATCCCAGAGAAACAATGTTTGCTAACACGATAACACTGCAGGCCAGTAAAGCTTTGGGTTCTTACACATACCATAAAAGCATGGGGCTACGAAGGTGGTGTCTTGTTTAGACCTTACAAAACCAGAAGTCTAAGACTTAGTGTGAGAAATGGATTTAACGTTGTATTTGTTTGCTCTAATGCGAACCACAAACATTAGCATGTCCAGCTAAGTGTTATATCCAGAGGTAAAGGAGATGTCATTAGCTGAACTACTTTATTTTGTGGGGTCATAGATTACATCAGACCATAGACCAGATCAGTGGTCGCCAACCCATCGATCGCGATCTACCGGTCGATCTCTCAGTCTTCACTGTCAATCCTCGAACTCTCTGGACGCACTGGCTGAGGTTGTGCTGCAGATCAGCTGTGTGTCTGTTGTCTGTTGTTCACACGGTCGAGTGTCTGCTACTGGCGGCGGAGCTGCTGGTTTATCTACTGCATTGCCTTCAAAACAAGTCGGTTTATGTACTAAACTAAACACCAGGACACTACGGTATGAAGACGCGCATTTTCCGGTCTGTCGATAACAATCAGAGCCCCGTTTGAACAAACGAATGGATTCAGAAAGTGAAACGCAGGAGTGCTTTTACTTTGAAACGGGTTCGGGAAGGTTTGTAAATACGTTTGTGTCATAGAAAGAGAAACATTGTGTTTCACAGAAGAATAAACAGAGAAAATTATCTTTCACCTGAGTTTTAATGTTTATCTGTTGAAATTATGTCACAAACATGCATTTTAAAATGTTAAAACCACTTTCTGTATGCGTTTCAAAATAAAAGCACTCCAGCGTTTCTGTTGACGGAATTCATTCTTTTGTTTAAAATTTTTTTTTTATTGTGAAATATTTGCAGGAGCGGAAGACGCACGGCTTCATACTGTGTAGTACTTGTATTTATTTGAGTACAAGGGACTACATACACTTTCATACAAGGACATAGTCATAGTTATGGCCATATTCAAGGCAAAGCCTATGTAAAAACATTGTGATGCAGTAGCAGCTCCTCTGCAGAACATATTGTTGAACTGAAGCTGAATATTGTGCATTGGACAGATGCTGTAAATATGGATTGATATTAATGTGAATATTGTGCATTGAATAGATAAAGTTGCACAACTGCCTTTCTTTGAGTATATTTATGCGCATTCATTCAGCCTTTAACAGAAATTGCAAAAATAATAAATATGACCCTCCTAAGTGGGTTTCTTGGAAGATATCAGGGTGGATGATCTCGGCTTATGTTTGGAATTAAAAAGTGATCTTGGGCTTGAAAAGGTTGGTGACCACTGGACTAGATGGATGACGTGACGACTCCCCAAAAGTCAAACCAAATCATCTTGACTGCCCCCTGGTGGCTAGCCGCAGAATAGGTAATAAACCCCACGTCACCCGTGTTAGTGGATAGGACAAAAAAGTCAAAGTACATGTTGAATGCATTTCTCTTAAAGATGGTTTCTTTCATTTTAGATCATCCTTGTCACACTGATGTATGTTCAAGTGTTCATGTCTCTGATAAGTTTGGTTTATATTTTTTGATGCTATAAAAACAGGGTGAAATGTCAGCTGAGACTGACTCACAATTAGTCGATCCACCACATGTAACAGCAGGACTTCGATACAGCAGCACCACACCACGATCACTACTGCATAGACAAAAATGCAAGATGGTGGTGTCTGTACCTGGGATATTTGGGCTTCATTATTGTACAAGAGGAGGAAGACACGTCCAACTTTACATACAGTCTATGGTTCAGACTAACAACAGCACTCATCTGTACTTGGTTAGGTCAAGTTCATTACTGAAATTGTGTTAGGTTACTTTTGAATAATTCATAGTTTATTCCTCATCCTCATATGAACATATGAACATATGAAAACAAAATAATTAGTCATGACTGTGCAGCTAACCACTTATAACACAATATTTTAAAAATCATTCTGTAATACTGTTCTACAACATCTCTACAGCTCGAATACTCTCCCATGCAAAACATTAGTGATGCATAAATCTGCTCATTTATTTATGTCTTGCCTTTGGATTATCAGCTTGTAAGGATGCTGACTTCTTGCTTGGGACATGCATCTTTAACCTCATGTCTTTTAACATGTTTCGCGATCATGGCATTGCTCTTACAATGAATCAACTGTAAACATTGAAAAGTCAGCTGGAGATGGAGATCTTAAAGGTTCAGTGTGTAAGATTTAGGTGAAAGAATATATAATATAATAGGTGGATCTATTGGCAGATATTGAATATAAAATAATCCTAGTGATGTTTTCACTAGTGTGTTTCATCTAAATTGTACTAATTGTTGTTTTTTTGTACCCTAGAATGGGCCCTTTATATTTGAATACTTTATATTAACATCAGGAGCGGGTCCTCTCTATGGAGGCTGCCATGTTTTTTACAGTAGCCCAAACTGGACAAACTAAACACCTTTTGAGTTTCTATGACAACTGAAGGCTACCACAGGTTCTCTTACTTGTTTGGAAGGGGAGGGTGAGGTGAGGGGTATTCAGCTGCAAAATTCAACTTCAACAATAGATGTCACTAAATTCTACACACTGAGCCTTTAACCGATTCAGTCTAAAGCAGGAGCAACTTGCTAACTACAGCTGGTAAAATCTATTGGTACTCATCATTCCAGCCAACAAAATCAATAGTCATGGGCTGGCAATGAGAAACCTACTAGTGTACACTTCTCTGTTTACTCTTCGACATGTCTCAAGAGTTATTGCAGGTTAATCTCTTGTTATCACTGTAAACTGCATATGCATAAACCAGAACAGAAAGCTTAAACCATAGCAGCGTGAGTGGAGGGGCTCAGCGAACGGTGACTTAATAAATACTGTGTGTCAGAAGTCCATATTGGTATTGCAGTAAAATTAAATCATTAGGGGCCAATACAGTTTGACTAAGCCACATCCTTCCCCCATCTTGAAAATTAACTTGCGTACAAAGCAACACAACAAAGTTAAACTATGTGCATGCGCGTGTGTCTGTATGTGTGCTGTTGGGGGAATAACTGTTTATGAGGGGATGTTGACAATTTATTCCAGACAGCTGCCTCGTTGACAGGCCATCATTAGCAGAGTGATTCCTCAGGTTGTTTCACTCCCTGGTGGCTAAGACAAACTGCACAAGATCTTAATTGCTGGTATGAATAAAAGTTCATTTTCCAAGGTGTGGTATCATTATCAATGCAGTATAAAAGATTACTAGGGAGATGAAAATGTTGAGTACTGTACCCACGCTACTCCAATAAGAGGCTAAATAACCTGAGATGGGCTTGAAGGGTTATTTGGGGACAATCAAGAAGATAAATGCTGTTTATCTACAATTACAATACATTCTTATGACTGTCTAAAGAAGGGTATAAGAAAGACAGAGGCAGATGTAGAGTGACAAACAGAGACAGATAACATTTCAAGCCCCAGAGAGAGACTTTTTTGAAAGCTTTTCTCTGAATAAAAAACTGTGTTTTGTACCTAATCTTCTTTGCAATTGTCCAAAAATGTTTTATGACGGATAAATGAGAGGTTGTCTGTATTTTTGAATGCCTGTGAAGTCCGAAAGTAGCCCTGAAAGCCATTCTGAATGGAGCTGCAGCCTGGAGAATGATGTGCAGTAAAATGCAACCCATTATTATTGTGGTCAGGGGACTGTGGAAGAGGAGGTATTAGGACTGGTCCCTGGGGATGGGCACTGGGAGTTTAGGGGCCTTAGTGTAATATAGCATGGGAATAATGATGAGCCATCTACCATGATATCCACTTCACTAAATAGCTTTTTGGTAAGAGCCGGTGCAGCACTGTTTCTGGTTCCATAACGAAGGATGTACAGCAGAGGTGGGGAACCTTCATCCTATCGAGGACCATTTTAGTTTTTAGAACATTCTTTGCCGGCCATACTAAGGCCCAGTCCCATTTTACCCCTACTCCCTACCCCTACCTCTACCCCTTGTTTCCGAGAGTTATCTTGTAACTACATTCCAAGGGGTAGTGGTTGAAAACTTCCTCTATGAATTGGGACAGCACTTCAAGAAGCTGTTACGTCATCAGTAGTTGGCGCTGGAACCCAACACCTCATCAGTAGTTGTCCATTTAAATCTTAAATAAACCAATGCTATTGCTTGCAGTTACTAAAGTGGCAAACCTATAATATCCTAATAACATCTATTATAACGCAGGTGATTCAAATTATCATGTAAATGCTCAGGATATGTTTTCCTGCTTTTACTCAGTACTTTGGCAATAATGATACAGCACAATGACATTTGTTCATCTAATGGAAATTGAAAGGTTTGGATGCTCGGCATTATTACACGTATAAGTCAAAAGCACAAAGCTTCAGGCTACCCCTGCAGGGATGCATTGTTATTAGTGGAGCAGTTAAGTTCAGTAACATCTCTGCTATATGCAGGTTAAGTCAAGTGCATCGTGTATATTCAAGGGGGGGGTGCGACATAAAATTATGTCAAAGTACGGGATCATCATTCAATAACTATGTAACGTTAGCATGTTAACATTTTTTTTAAGGTTGTTGTGAAATATATGACCATAATACATTGAAACTATATTAAGCCCAAGTGCCATCATATCATGTGGCATGTGGGCCAGATGTATGAAGAGTGGGATGTAGGCCAAATCGGGGCCAAAACTATTTTGCTATGTCGGTCTGCAGCAGCAATAAGGCTCCTTCACAAATTCTCCTCCTGAAGAGGTTTCTCCTTCATTTTTGACTCACCTGTGTAGCATTACCTTTTTCAGAATGTGGTCTTGTGGAAGCTGCTTGTTGTACACCACTGCGAAAGAGTTTCTACTTTATCCAAGCACGTTTGTCTCTGTAACTCTTCCAGTTTAGCTGCACACTGGCTTGTGCAGACTTTATCCATTTTTCTTGGAAAGAGCAACATTCTGCATCTATCTGTCTTTTCTTGAGTCGTCATGATGTTTGTCAGTGATAACAAATAACTGCCACGTGTGTGTTTCCTTCTCCCTCAATGTGACCTGACAGGCATACAACCAGAAGGGACACGTTAGTGACTAGTTTCTATTATTTATATCACAAAAATATGGTTGTCAAGACTAGTTTATATATCTGAGTTGCTTTTTTTGAATTTCTTGTGGGCTAGATCAAACTGTCTTGCAGGCCTGAAACTACCTGAAGCTCTGCATTTATTACATGTAAGCAAAAAGTAATTGTTTTTTTGGGGCTAACAAAAACATTAAAGTCATTAGATGAAACTTTCATAATAAACTGAGTTTTAGCTTTTTTGATTGTTCTTGAATAACAAAGCTCATAGCTAAAAGGATTTAGTTTTCTCTTCCTCTCCTTGGCCTAAGGTACGACATGTGTGGTCCCAGTGATAATTGAAACTCACTGTGTCTTTACAAATATTCAGAATTGGATTATGAATTTTCTTGTATTTTTAACCATTGCAATTATAATATTATTATAAAGTCACTATTTCTTTTCAGTTTTCTATTCAGAATTTTTAAATTTTAAATTCAGAATCAAATTTGTATTATTTTCTGTTATTTGCTGCGTCCCTGAAGCTACAAGTTAATATTATTCCATCAACTTGAGTTTACTTTAGTAAAGTTACCTTCAAAATATATTGCTTGGCTACAAAAATGCAAGCATGGTTGAAGGAGAAGCCCCAAAGGGCTTGTTGGTAAATTATTCCTGCTGTTCTCAAAAGCCACATTTCCTCTGCAGCCTCACAATACATACAGAGTTCTTAATTGCTGTTCGTACAGTATGTGTATTCTTGGATGTGGCCCATATGCTATATTAATCTGAACTGACAGCAGTATTCAGAAGATAAGCATGTGCACAGCAACAATAACAAAAGTTGACACTTCTCCTTCAGTTTCCAGCATATTTTGGTTACAGTACAGGATGTGCCTTCCAGTTTTGACTGAATTGTGCCATCTCCCCAAACAGCAATCAAGTGAGACATTTGGCATTCTTTCCATTGCTGGGTCTCAATGTCCTTTATGCCAGTCAGTTTTGCTCCAGGTTTAATAAATCGCACCACATCTCATGCCAACACTGGCTCAGCAAAGCTACCAACATTCTGACAGTTGTCTCATGTCAATGATTTCACCTTTATTGTTCAGGCACATGAATACCTGGTTGTGATCTACGCTTTTAAGTAGAACTCAAACGTGTATTATATATTTCTGGATTCAGTTTCACTACACACATCCATTCTGTCCAGATCAGAACCAATGTTATGCGATTCTTTGCTATTCTGCTCTTCAAAACAATTAATTATCACCTAGATCACCTAGATATGAGAAAGTGGTTGGGTTGTTCACTGACCTCTCCTGCTGAGCAACTGCGATTAGGTAGACATGTCCAAGTTTTGGATTTCTCCACATGTTTAAGCACTGGAACTGGTAGGTGATTTGTGGGGGAGGGGCATGAATGAGAACCGTTTAGAATAAACAAACAATTCTCCAAGTTTAAAAATCTAAATACACAGCAGTTTAAGGCTATGCTCACTTTTTACTTTGCTCAATTATTCAAAATTTATATGGTAAAACAAATCCAAGGGCTCATGTTAGTCAACCATGATCACCCCCCTTGTAAAAATGCACAAATCTCTTACTGACTTGAACTGTTGTATGAGCCGTACTCTGCTTGTAAAGGCATTGGTGGAGGTGGTAGTTGTTTGTTTTGCAAAGACCACACCTCAGGAGAAAAAAGTAGAAGGAATGGATTGAACATAATATTGTTATGCACTCATGCAAAAGGCAATCTTTAGCATGCCTGGCTAATTAGGTTACTATATACTAGCTGGATTCTACCAGGCTTTATCTGGGCAGTGTCTGTATTTCAACTATTCTTAGACTTTTCTGCAATTACTAAACATTAAGCATTAGTGGTACACTGAGTGGAAATGACCGGTCAAAGTGTACACTGACCAAGTGTACAATGAATGAGTAATGTATAGTAATGTAAGTGCTAAATGATAATTGCTGTGACATGAAGCTCTCTGCCAGACCTTGAATTACAGTGACTGCACATCATGGAAGCCCTAGAACCAGCGTTGTTTTATGCCAGAAGGTCAGTGGGTGAATATTTAAATCTCATTAGCATGCTGAATGTCTTCGATGGTAGAAACGCTCTATTAACAACTTATGGAATACAATCTTTAACATTTAAGGCAAGAATCATAGAGAAGAGAACATATTGGAGTAGGCAGCAACTTTATGCTGCATATTTCAGCTCAAATAATGTTAATTTATGCATGCTAGATGCAGCGGTGCAACGCTCGTATTAAGGGCAATGCTGACCAAAGCTTACAGTGACGTAAAAGTGTGATTGATGTGATATGTTATCTAAACGCAGAAACAATTACAATTAACATTTTTCTATTATATTCTTAGTTTTTATAACACAGAAAAGAATGAAAGACACAGAAATATCCATTAATATAGGCAACATAAATATTACATTATCAGTGAAGAAATGACCAGATTAAATTTAGTTCCACAGGAACAGCGAGAACTACTTTTCTTACTACGTTAAGAAGGTTCTTGCTACTGAAATATACAGTGTGTGCATTTCAATCATTCATTAAAAGACCTGCAGATGCAGAACCCCAGTGATGTTATTACAAAGTTACTTTGCTTAACTGAAGAACTGAGAGAGACTCACAACACACTGCAAGTCCACTGAGCAGTCGGTATACAAATGCAATGCTGGTCAGAGATAACACTGTCCCCCACTGAAACTAAATACAGAAAACACCTTTACCACAGTGGATAGTTCAGCCAGTCATAGTAATAAAAGCAAATGTGTCAAATCGACAACCTCAGTTCAAGTGTGACATGACTGTGGGACAATGAGTCAGAATAAAACTCGGCAGGACCTTGAAGCTGAAGAAGCTAAAAGGAATTCAGCCATCATTCTTTTTATTATTTACACATGTGCTTTTCCAAAGGTGACAAGTCAAAATGTCTGCTGATAAAAAGGCCTATAGTCTTTTTTTACACACCAAAATATTCAGGCATGGATGTCAGTTTATTTCAATGGTCTGCTGGTGGAAAAGGTCCTTGATACAAGTCTGTGATTGACCTTGGGTGGTTTTAAAAAAAAAAAACAGTGTTCAGCAGTTCAGACGCCCCAAAAAAATCTTTGGGCTTGCTGATAAAATATTGATGACAAACATGTCAAAGCTTGTACTGTGGAGATTTCTCTGAGATAGACAAATGAGCAGATTTGCTTGACGTTGCATCATAAATACGACAAATTTTGGTGTTATCAAATGAGTCAAAATAAATGATGTGCGGGGAGTCGACGTGACCATAATCTCAAATCGCTTTCAGACTGAAAAGATGTTTTAGATTTTGTTAAAGTGATATACAGGCGAGATGCTTGAAAAATACTGATAATCCTTACTGGTGTGTTGATGAACCGGAGGTGGCACTGTCATGCGATCTCTTCCAGTTCTCACCCAGGGATATCTTAAATGTTAAATGTGTGTTCTCACATGACTGAAGCCGTAGATCCATGTGGGCAACATTTTTAAGAAACTCTTGAGTGCTTTTCTGTCATACACCATTATTCATAGTGAAGTGCTCTCAGGTAATAGAGTGGTCCGACCCTCTCTCTCACTCTGTCTCTCCGTCTTGCTCTCTCTCTCACCCCCCCCTCCCCCAACTCTAGGCTCAGGAGGACGATGCCGTGATTGATGACAAATCACTCCAAACTGCTTTACAGAACTTTCCATTCACGACCAGGAAATTGGTCTTTTCTCTTCTGCATACTCCATCTTGGACCAAACAGGGGCGCACTGCCCACTTCACTGCTGAGCCTGACAATAAAAATGATGATTAATATTGGCCTACATCAGCATCCAATTACAATATCCCTTTGACTTTGATGCTATGGACAGCTAGCAGAATGAAATAGATATGTTTTGATTTTTGATGGTTAACTATGACAACAGTCCGGTGCTGATGAAGTGGGATAATTTGTTCATTTATCAATCTGTCATAATATCGACTCTTTGGAGAATGTCACGCTTTAATGGCTCTTGAGAGTTTCTTGTATCTCAGCAGATTTTCCTGATCGCTACGACAGCAACACTTGTCCTGTGAATACTGATTGGCATTAATGTCAGTGGGCTAGCACTAAATGGGCAAAGACTCGGAATCCTGAGGTCGGTAACAAATGCCAAAAACAGAGGTCCAAAATGCAACCTTGATGCATTTACAGTTCATTGCATTTTAAAACAAATAGACTGAATCTAGTTACCTTATGATCAAAATAACAACCGTGCTTATACAGTAATCTAACAAGGAAACAATAGAAATCCGATCCAGGTTCAAATCAAGAACTGGAGAAGCCTCTTGGATGAGAGAGGAAACATCTCTAAGTAACCAAGTTCGGTCCCCCCCCGATTCAACTCTTATTGGATAACTAAGACCACAATGAAGAATCTTTACAGACATCAATAAAAATCAAGTTTGAGCTTCCTTTACAGATACTGATACTATATGATGGACGAGGTTGTATCTCAATCTTCAATGCAAACAGCTGAGTGCTTCACTATCTTCGACTGATATTCAACTTCAGCAACTTTTCAGGAAAATATTAACTATAAATTAACAATTTTATCGGCAATAAACTAGGAAGACTCAATTTGTCTGCAGGTTGTCTTTTCAGCCCTAAAAGCATTCACCGAAACACCTGTGACCTAAGAGACAAAACTCAGGGCCAAAAAGGCCCTTCTTGGTTCATTTTCATAGCTCTGGGGGTCATTCTAGTCAATAATGTTATACTTACAAATGAATGCGATGTGGTTAGTTGAATGGAAGCTACCAAGAGAAGAAGCTGCAATGTGAAAATCAAACAAATCGCCACTTTAATTGACAGTAAATGAAGACAGTACTGGCTCAACACTCTATGATTTTGTTCAGATAATGCGATGAAACTGCTGAACATGTCTGATCAACTGTCAGCAGCTGTATTTGCTTTATATATAAAAAAAACCAACATATTTTTAGCTAAGAAAAATGGCAGAGGAGGTTTTTGGAGAAAATACCCACATCCAGGACGTCTCCTGATACATTCAGTGTTTTTTTCTTTTATTTTTGGAATATTTTATCACCCCTGACAAAAAGATCCGCTGTTAAAAAATGGAAGCATTATTACTAAATCTGAATAATAGGAGCTCAACATCACTGCCTTTGTCCAGAGAATCTTGTCTGTGTTGTTCCAAAGCCTTTTGTCACACATCATCTGTGTGCCTGAGGAATTTGCTGTCAGGAGAGATTTCCCCTGATGGTGGATGAGGCTTGGAATAAAACAAATCATGTTAAAGCTGCTTATAATTGCCCATAAACCAAAGAAATCAACCTTTTCCCTGTGCCACTGCACACATTCAGCAGCACTGCTGTGGTTGTTTTAGCCTCCTCAGTTGCGGCACAGACACTGCATCTTGTCAATTGTTTTCCGCAAGCCTTCGGGAGACCCGGAGTTTTCTCCCTAAAGAGACATCATGGCCCTGAGCTGGTTTTATATGATATGAGATATATTTCACCAGTCAATCGATGTGGTACAGCCCATCTGGGAGGCCGGGCCTACTCTCTGCTTGTCTTTTACGCCTGCCTCCTCCTCTTTCTTGTACATTTCCAGGGAATTGCCATGATGAGAACACTGAAGGGGGAATTTGTCAATGTATCAAATATGTTGAGAGGCATCTGAGGGTGAAGTGCAATTACACAGACAAGGGGAGAGGGGAAAACATGCCTCAGAAGTTGCAGTGGGAGAGAAGAAGGCAAGGAAGTTTGTTTTTTTCCTCCATAACTTTTTATTCTTTCTGACAGAGTAGAAAAAGAACAGTGCCATTATTTCTTACCTTATGAATTCTTTATGCAATTGTATTCCTTCCCTATTTGTTTTGTTTGTTTGGTTTATGCAAAATGCAAACCACCAGGTGTTATTTATGGCACGTTGTCAACCTGTAATTGTGTAGGATCCTCATTAGAGATCTTTCACCAGCATGTATACTGCATGTTATCTTCAACACTTCCACTTCAAGCTTCCAGCACATAATCTCACCATTTGCATATTAAGTATTCAGGTGTATCCTCAAAGGGTTGAAGGCCACTTTAAATCTCTGCTCTCAAACTTTAGTTTTTGCAACCTGATACCACGCATGGTCATCCTCCTCACGAGCCATAGCCTGATTTTATTTTTTCCAAAGTCATCGAGTTAAAAACGGGGTCAGACATATGATGTCAGACTTGGCACATGACCATTTGTTTTGAAACATGTATCGTACTTACCGGGAACATCCAATGGGAAGTGACACATGCCTGCAGTGCTCTCCGGGGTCCGTACGTGGTCCACATCAATCCGAAAACACATAGCCACTCTCCAGAGATTACTGGCAGGAGCTGCAACAGAGGCAAACAAATAGACCAAAGAGATTCTGTCCTTGAAACAAGTCACGTCCCCTTTGATCATCATTACTGCGCAGACATGCCGTTTATTTTTTTTTTTGAGCTGTACGTTCAAAGAATTTTAGCCTAATTGTTTTAGTGCAGAGCATCAGGTATGATTTGACCCCAATTTACCTGAGCGCTACGGTGGCGCTGTGCGCTCAGCATGCTGCAGTTTCACATGACACATGCAAATAGCAAAACATCAGCAAATGAGGGAAAACACCTTCCCTGTGTGACAAATACATGCAGCATTTATGGGGGGGAACGTGAGAAAATAAGACACACATTTAGAACATTAATGCAACACATTGAAATGCCCTAAAAACAGAAAAAACTCAGAAATACAGAAATGCACTGCAAATTTAGACAAAACACAAATTGTGTTGGACAGTGTTTTACTTTCAGTCAATGTGATTTCAAAATTCAGATGTTATTGCTCATATCTAAGAGTGCATAGTGTACAAGCTAACCTATATCACGCTGAGTCATAGAGAAAGAAACTCCATGGAGCCACAAACAGGCCCACACGTATTCATCAGTCTTAAATGGCCCCTGAGAACTTTGTTTTAACTTCCTTATGTTTTTTCTGTGCTTTTTCCCCCCAGTGCAGTGCTCCTATATTTGGCTGTATTGTATTTGCAGTGCGTTCTTTTATCCTGCAAGAGTGTTGTCTCATTAGTTAAGTTTTTTTGTCTTCATTGACGTGTTCTATCTGTTTTTCTTTAGTCGCAGTGCGCTGAGCTCTCAGGGCCACCTCAGGATTCAGCCAGGAGCAGACTTCGAAACAGGCTGCTGACAAAAGTGTGAAATTGTGTTTTGGAAGCAAAACATCTTACTCTGCTTTTGGTTTTAATCACAGTTATGGTGCTGTATTTTGACATTCTTCTCTTGGTCAGAACCTTAAGTCTGAGAGGTGGAGAGTCGTGTGGAAACCTCACACTCATCAGCAAGATGTAAAGCAAAAAAAAAAGAAATCATTACTCTGACTTTCTACCTCTTTTTTGCCTTTTCTTTATTCAGACAAATAGAAAAACATTTGAGATAAATTGGTTTGATGTGCATGCCAGACGTCGTCTCAAATTAGTCACGAAATGTCAAACATTGTCCTGTGGTGTCCTACTTTCATCTCCCGCATAACTAACGTCCATCACCCAAACTCTGCATTACTTATTGCCTTCACTCTGTTATAGTGGTTCAGAAACCAGCCCTGTAATTCAATCGGTTCCTATAATCACTCTGCACAGCTAATGTAGAGCACGACAAAGCGGGGGGATAATTATCTTATCCATCCTAGATGTCTTAATGCCAGGGAAGGAGCTGCACTGTAACAAAGGGTTTCTGCATCATGCTCATTATATTACGTATTGTTCCAGCTCATCTAAAAGTGTGATTTTCCTCTTTGCCCTTGTGTTGTTGGGAACCATACAAATTATCTTATCAGCGTCATCTGGTTACCATCGACAGTGGCTGTGATGTAACCCACACACCCTTAATATGAATTATTCATGTTCATTTATCTGTTTTAGGTATAGAAACCTTTGCTCTGAGTCGCAGCAGAAATATTCATACATTCTGTCTGAGAAGTGAATAAAAAGTATTGATCTCAATATGTTGCATTAACACCTGGAGGTTACACGAGGAGACTGCAGTGCAGAGTTTCTTTTATTTAATGTGAAGCTGGAAAAACCTGTGCTCTGGTACTTTTTATACACTGTTATGTGATCAAACCTAGTGTTTCTTCAATATAGCAAAAGAAGTGTAACAAGCAAGGGTGCTTGTGAACACACCTATTGCACTGCATAATTACAGTGCCTACACGCTGCAAAGGCCCTTAACTGTGTTGATACTTGACCACGGCGGAGGCAATCTGTGATCAGCCAGCTGAGAGGCTTGACCGACCACTCTATATGTTGATGAATACATACGCACACAGCAGTTGACAGAACAGACACAACTCTGTCAGATTAGCTTCCATTTCATCCTGTTTCTGCCTTTGCAATATTCCCCCTGCTTGTCGTCCTTCCCGGCACATTTCTTATTACAAATGCACGCCTGCTGCACATGCCCGCCTTCACCGCATTAACGGTAGGTTTTCTCTCAGCCAGGAGCAAAGAACAAGGGTGAGGGTTTAGAGAGGGTGGGGGAATGGTGTGTGTGTGTGTGTGTGTGTGTGTGTGTGTGTGTGTATGGGGGCACTATCCTAGGCTTAAACAAGGCTTTATAACCTTCATCTCCATTTGCATAATTGTATGCATCTCATGCCGTGTGAGTACACAGTGCCAGCATGGATGATCACTTTTTATCTCCAAACTGCACCAAAGATAAGACAAAGACATGCCAATATAAGGTAATCTCACTTCCTTCTGCCAAATTATTTAGGAGGACTCAACAGGCCATGAGCTAAAGCAGCTGCATAAATGGGCTGATCATTGCGTCATGATTTCACAAGTCGGAGAAATTCAGATTGGAGAGGCAAGTTTTTTTGTTGTAAGTCAGTGACTACAAACTCATTGTGCAAGTTCTTATTTTCACTGGCTAATTGATTCAGGTCTACAAACATAATAAACTTAAGTTAAGCTTTAACATAAAGTTCCTCAGTGATGCTGTGAAGCTGCCCCAGGTAGCCAAAATGGTTTGGCCCAAAAATGGCCCAGGCCAGAAGAAGTAACTCCACCCAAACATGGTTGCCAGACCTTGTGTACATTGTGGGAAGTGTCATATGTGGCCCTGATTAAGAAGCTCAGCCTCGCCTGGGGCAGCCTCCACAAGCCCGCCCACATAACAGCCCTGTCGGTTACAGGCTCCCATGTTCTCCATGTCCCTTGTTGGTGCCGGCTCACAGCCCTGATTTTGTTGCCCTCCTCCTTCATCTTCACCACTTCAGAGATCACAAGGTCTTTTCTTTCCTTCCTTGTGCCTTTTGACCACATCTGGGGTGCTTGTCCCCATCCAAATCTCTCTACAGCCAGGCAGGACTGGCCAACTGATCTACTCTCTGTGTTGTGTTCTACTAAGGCCCTGTTCAAACTTGGGCCTTGGTGTTTTGGAAAGACAGGTCAGCTGGGTCTTAAACTTTGAACATGAGCCTCACCCTATCCTGCTTGTAGCCCAAGCTGATGGATTTCAGTGGAAGCTTCAGGGTGTTTCTCCCAAACAGTGTCGTGATGGAAAGACATCTAGGGATGCCCAGCCATTTAAGGATGAAAATGTTGGCTTCAGGGGCCACATCAGATGTTGGTACAAGGTAAACTGGTAACTCCAGACCTTGAATTTCCCTGGGAGAAAGCTTCGGTAGATTCTGTTCAGACTGTCCGTGAGCTGTAATGTCTAAAACCATCCAAAACCTATTATCTTGAGACTTGATCAGGGTTTTCTGGAAAAAGTTCTCAGCCTCTGAAGCTCATGGAAACATGAAATCAAAAAAAAGTTGAGAGCAAAACCTTGGCTCTAATTATATGCCATAGTATTTTTCCTGAAAACTTTTATATGACTTCTTTATTGTTTACTGATTTGTTAAAAGAGTAAGTGATGATGATCAGACTTACAGACAGACAGATGGACAGGAAGGCTGGCAGGTAACAGATAACAGGTAACAACATACAGGTAGCAGGAGCAGGAGTCCAAAGCATGAGAAGCACAAACTGGAAACAGAGACATTAGCAAATGGTCTGACCCAGGAAATGGACTGTTATAAATACTGGGGAGGAGATGTGGTAAAGTGGGGAGCAGGTGTGTGCGTAGGCAGAGAAGGTTCATGCTGTTTTTCATATTAGATACTTGAATCAGAAGACGCACACAGTATATAAAGTATATTCACTGTTGTAGTGCATAAATGACGGCACAGCAGTGTTCCAAGTCAAACAAGGCCACTGTAAACGTTATTGTTGCCCAGTAAAACATCTGTTGACTGCTACGTGTGTGTGTGCCCTTTTGTTTCACTCCATATTGAAATAATGCCACCAGCAATGTGCCCTCCTCAGCCATAAGTTTGACATTTGATTGATGGTCCCTCCCCTCACAAAGCAGAGATGGCAACAGTTGAGTGTCCATCATTTAACATTCAGCTTTTTCGACCGTTTCCACTGCACCATCCTGGTGCTCATAGTGCAATGCATGATGCCACACCTGTCAGTGTGAATGCACTTAATATAGCAAGGTTGAGTCTGGAGTGTCTGGAAATGGAAAACAAGGTGAACAGGTAGGAAATCCAGGGACATCAGGTGGGCTGGGTGTGTGACAGAAGGTCAGTAAACAGGGATGAGACAGAAATCATGACAACATTCCCAGGGAGTAGATGTTCTGCAGCATGACCAGTCAAAATGTGAACACAGCAAAGCTGACGACAAACCAGGAACCAACCACCTTTGACCATTACATTAATGCTATTTCATCTTCCCTGAGGTTGATACTCACATACCCTCCTCTCACTCCTTGCCAGCGTCCTGCCAGTCCTCTCTGGCGCTCCTAAGTCTTTGTGTTGCCAGTTTGCTGCTCCAGGCCAGGGCAGCAGTGCTGGTCAAGTGCTGGTCATCATCATCATGATACTGTCAGGACTCTGTTTGGTGAGTTGGATGGCTACTTGTTACAGCTATCGAAAGGTAGGTAAAGGGTCTTACTTTATACAAATATGAATGTGATAGGTAAAACAGTAGTAGCCATGCACAAATGTTACAAAGTAAAGATGCTACCTGCTGTTATTCACTATATTCTTATAACCTATTTAGTAGTTAAAGTCATACAGGATTAGTTTTAGAAAAGGAAGGAGCACATTGATTCCCCAAATGAAAAATTGCATTTATTAGCAATGAAATGCAGCCTAGTGCAACTTAGTAAACTTAGCAATGTCACTTTAAGTGCAACATATTTTAAAAGTGACTGGCAATAACACAACCTGTCACCTCGTTGAGTTTATGGTTAGGTCTGGAATGGTAGGTCTTATAATTTAACTTAACCCGGAATTACCTCTGCCAAGGAGATTATGTTTTCACCCCTGCCAATTTGTTGGTTGGTTGGTTTGTTTGTTTTCAAGCAATAATCAGATTTCTCAATGATATATTTGATTGATGAATTCTTGAAGCATGTGCAGTGGATAACAGGAACCAAAAAAATAATATAGAAAGAATTAATATATGATTTATCTCCATTGCTTTATTGCATAATGCTCACTTTTAGTTTAAACATTTTATTCTTCAGGACAACTGCAATGTTATTTATGAAATCTGATTACAATAATTTATTTATTATGTGTTTTTTCAAAGTCTCCTTTATCCTGTGAAGGCCTGCCAGGTACGTTTTATCCAGGGGAAGCTGGTTCTGGCAGACAAGGTTCACCGGAGATCGCCAAAGCTGAGTGTCATGGTTGAAGCTACTTCACAAAGGGTTCCCTGCCCTTTTATTGGGAAGGATTTATTAAAACAGCCAGCTTCTGACAATTCAATTGAAAATCTACTGCTGGGTCTGTTTTCCCTCTAACTGCAGTGACCCCTTCACAACAGATGTAGGGAGGGGGGGAGCAGAGGAGAGATAAGGAGGCGTAGGAGGCTTTTTTCAAGTTTGAGATGACTGGCAGGTAGAAGAGGCTGACAGGTTTTAAAAGAAGCTGCAAGACTATGACTCAACGGTGAGCAATTAGAAAGATTAGGATCTGTGAATGCTTTCAGTTGAGAGCAAAAGTGTCCTATGTTGAATAAGTGGTGTTTCACATGGTAACAGTGTTTCTTCTAAAAGCTACCGGCTCTCAAGTGGAAACCAACGCACGTCAAATTGTGCTCTTTTGCCACGCCTGTCACCGTACCTCAGATGTTATTTGTGTTGTTGTTGACAGTTTGAATTTGCCTTTTGCTGCCTCTCTCACACATTTTGTGCCAAGCATGCCAGAATGTGACATTCACAGAGGCTCGCGAAAAGGATAGTGGATCCACACTTTGTTTCTCCGCCCTTAAACCCAATTTGAGCCACAAAGCTCTGGCATAATCCTCACAAAGCTCCCATGTTATTCACAGAATGGTAACCAAGTGAGCCTTAAGCGTTGCCAAACAATGAGTTGAACACCAGCACGGTGGTGAATGCCATATGAAAGTCAAGGAATGATCGGTCAGCTGCTGTATGAAATGACATTTTCGAGTGACTTGTTATCATAATCTTATTGTTTACAAAAACAAACAGCATTATCAAACATTGAAAAGATTACCAGTGTTACCTCACCTGTGACCTTCCCCTTGTTTCTGTGTAACAAAGCAAAGATAAACCATCTCGAGTAGGGGAAGATTATTTTAATATTTGTTTAGTATATGTAATTTGGATCTTCCTTTTTTTCATTTTAATAACCAATAAAAAAAAAAAAACTTAATTAAGAAAAGCCCCCAAGAGAGATTTTTGATTTGGGCTATATCATTGTTGTAATTTGTATTGATTTATTTTTTAATTGCTGCTGGTAATTTCCCTTCGGGGATGAATAAAGTATGTATGTATGCATGTATGAACTATCTATTTATCTATCTATCTATCTGTCTGTCTGTCTGTCTGTCTGTCTATCTATCTATCTATCTATCTATCTGTCTGTCTGTCTGTCTGTCTGTCTGTCTGTCTATCTATCTATCTATCTATCTATCTATCTATCTATCTATCTGTCTGTCTGTCTGTCTGTCTGTCTGTCTGTCTGTTATATGTTATGTAATTATTTATTATATGTTATGTAATTGCTGACTGGACTATATTCAGCAACTGAATTGATTCTTTTTGAATGAACGAAACACAATGACGTTTGATTCTCAGTGAAGTTGTTGGTGATCGGTCGTACACAGCACACGGCCGTCCCACCGGACCTGAGTGGACCAGACCTCATATTCACAGTCCTGTCTGTGGTTAGGTTTTGGCAAACAAACGTGCTTTGGTAGCTTAGTTGAAAACATATTTCCTGTTGCAGCTCTATGTATTTTCTAGGATACAAAGGTGGAATTACCTATTTAGATATCCATCACATATGAACCACCGTTGGCACCATTTGGATTTGGACATTTTGTCAACCAGCTAGTTTCTTAATTAGTCAGCGGTTTACCTACAGTGGTTGGTTGAAAACAGCTCAATGGGAATTGTGTGAGTGAATCAAAACAGTGTGTGTGTGTGTGTGTGGGGGGGGTAATTTTGACAAGCTGCTTTAAATTGAGGTTTACGTTGGACAAGTAAATGTTTTAAGGAATGAAATTGTAGCAAGTGAAAAACCATAGTTACATGATTAAAATGTCAAAGATGACTATGTATTATGAGACATTAAGAGACCCTGAGACATGAGGGGACGTGCGGCCTCGATCCTCCACATACTTGCCAGCATTATATGAATATATCACTACTTTCAGCAAAGCCTGGGCATAAAATCACTGATGCAGAACCATTTCATATAAACACTATTCACACGAGTCAGGTTGGAGTAACTTATACATTAGAATCTGAACTGCTAAAAAAGACAGTGGTAAGAGGTTAGCTACCTCTCACACAATCATAACACATATCATGTGGTTCCGTGTTACTAAATGGAAATGCCCTTTTTCTACTGTTCACTCATTAATGTAGATCTTCTGTGTACGCACTATTTCCTTATTACTGATGTGTAGGACTCCATTAAGTTGAACACCTGCAGACAAATCCGTTTGTCCAGATGCACCTGATGTAATTTCAGCAAATTATAACCATGTGGGACATTCAGAGCAGAGAAGAAGAGTATTATTTATGACCGCGTGCAGACAATGTGCTTATGTTTAGGGTAAATTGGCACTTTAAGGAGAACTAAGTACAGCTGAGTTTGATGGGAATTTGGTTTGCAGTTATTTGATCCCAAACAAAGGTACTGCACAAAATGTGATTTTGACCTGATGATGGCGCTACATGAGAAACCAACAGATCAGGGAGGGGAAGTTCTTGTTATATATCATGAGGGAGGTAGCACCAGCAGAGGAAAAGTCCGGTTTCATCCTCTGGACATCATGAATCAGTCTTGCCTTCCCTTCGCCAATTCCCTAATACCAATGGTGTCAATAATTTATTGTCTTCAGGTTAATAAAGCCCAAATCAAAACAGTACATTTTATGTAAACCTGAAATGACAAAAGTACTTTTGGTTGTAGGCTGATTTATGCTGTCATGATGATCATCAACACCAGTTAAATGCTTGGCCCTAGACTGGTAAAGTGGTGTCAAACTTTTTTATCTTACCTAGTTTACAGTTTTATTTGATCTTTATTTAAAATATTTGGCCTGTGGTGGTAAAAGTTATGCCGTGTAAGCATCAACATGTTAAACTGTTAATGTGATGGCTCGTGTGCTGATGTTAATATTCAGCTCGAAGTGCTGTTCTGTACAGCCTCAGTTTTTGGGATATTTCCTTCTCCATGTCCCCTTGTCTTGGTATAAATTGAAACTAGAAACTTAAAAGCAGTAAAATGAAGAAATGTATTGGAAAATTATTATAATTGGTGTTTTAGTTTATTTCCACATCAAGTGAAAATAAATTAAGAACATTTAGTAATTGAGACGTATAAAGATGCAGAGCCAAAGAATCTCATATCTATTCTCCACAGACATCACACATTGTTGTTGACGATTTCACATGGTGATGATGTGAATCTATATTTCAATTCACAGCTCATAATTACTCTGTCTTTACACTGGTGTTTATAATAAATGCAGAGCTCAGATCATCTGTTTTATGTGATAGAAAGGTTCATTAATACGGAGAATACACAGTGGAGTGGTATCTTTGCCAGCAAACAGAAGCACAAATGTATTATATCTTTTCGTTTTCTTGCAATTTAAACCCCTTTGCAATGAAACAGTACTAATTTGAGTTGGTTAATATTTTGATTGATTCAGAGAAGCCTGATTGCTTAATTCTCTGTGAAGGGTTCAGCTCTGATCAAGGTTATTGCTGAGTTATCTTCTAGTTCATGACCGAAGATTAACCTTCAGTGTTTTGTTCGGAAACATACAAAGTAACGTGTGCATGAATCCAGGCTATTTGGTAAAAAAAATCCTAAATCCTACTCTTCTCTCTGAGCTCAAGTCCAAAACAGGTGTGACCTATTCAACACCCTCGAAATGTAATGTGTTTATCACATGGGTGGAAGATTAGGGGGAATTCTCTGGGGTCTGAGACCCTGTGAAAGCCTCAAAAAAAGCCTCTGCAAAAAAAAAAAATTTGAAAAAGATTTGTCACTTAAAACACCTCAGGATTATTTGGGCAGATAATCGCTGCGACTGTCGGAAGGGGGAAATCGGGTCTAAAATCAGCCCGATTATCCTCTAGTGTGCAGCAGCCTTTACACGTTAACAATAAACATCAACACTCATCGGAAGTTATTAGGACCTGAAGCGTACTGAAGTTTACTTAGTGTTTGTTTGATTAGCACTAGAGTTTATGAGACACCTATTTAAACACATTGAAAGAAAAGTGCAACATTTTGTGCGCACGCAGTTCACCTGCCACACACAACACAAGACGTAACGCGACGTGCACAGCCAGGACATTAGTGTTAAAGTGACCGGAATGGTCAAGATTCATGTTGTGACATCACCGATTCATAACTTAATAAATGTGATGGTCACTTTGTGTGAAGAGCGAAAGAGACAAGCACACACACCTACCCCTTTCTGCAGATTATGATGCGACGCACTGTTTTAAATTCATTGTTGCAGAAGAAGTAACGCCCTGTTTCCAAATATAAATTCAGCAGATTTTTATAAAGATTTACCACACAAACCTTAGTCCATTCATGTGGAGAGCGTCAAAATAATCAAAATATAATCATTACTATTGATGTTATTTTATTTATTTATCAATTGATTTATTTTATTTGGGTGGGGGGGACTTCAGCCCTTACACTGGAGCACTAGGTTGCCACGATTGCCACTGGGTACACTGTTTATTACCAAATGTCAGAGTGTGGGGAAGAACAGAACCTTCCATGCTTTGTGTAATAGTCTGAACTAAACAATAAACAGTAATAAGTGACACGATAAAACAGACTAATAATGGCAGACTGTTGCAGAATCCTCAATCAGCAAACACGCCAGAAGAAAACCACAGTCAGCCATGCATTATCTGCAGCTTTAACCCGGAGACAGTGGTGGTGCAAAAGAGCTGATGTTGGGGCTTTGGGAGTGTGCGAACATAGAAACAGGAGTCAGATGAATATGCCTCCCACTATTGTTGCAATGTTATGACCGGCCTAATGAGCTCTATGGAGAGTTGGGCCTCTCATTTGGTTGTATCTCCCATATACACTCTCCTGCACAGCAAATCCAGCGTGGAATTGTCCTCAGACACATCCACTCAGATGGATGGTTGCATTTGCTGATGTTCCAAACAACACATAATCATTCAGTGCCTTTTTCATGGTTTACATATAAACACGCTGGAGTCCTGTGATGATAGTGCTTTAGCTATTCCCATAGGCAGCACAGAAAGAGACACTCATGGATTTAGAAAAAAAAAAAAGCATCTTTGCCATCCTCAAGGAAAATAAATGATTTTGTTGTTCTCATATTCATGTAAAGCAATAAATCACATCCGTGGTTTTTTTTGATTCTGTAAAAATCTCATCAAAGTGGATGGAACAATACCTGATCTCTCAAATCAGGAAAACCACAACCTGCTCCCAGCTGCTCTCCTACACACATGGAGGTGCACACTTGTCACACAATGCTTTCACACTTCACAACAATGCAGTGGCCATCTCTTCTCTCTCAGAGGCAACGGAACAATAGAGAAGCTCGACAACAGCGCAGTGGCTGCCACCGAGGTCACATGCATACCTGCATATTTGTTAGCAGCTTTTTCATTTTAGCGATGCCAGACCATCTGCTCAGCATTTGTAGATGGTGAGAGAGCAGTGATTAATCAGTCAAACGGTTGCGTCCAATACTCCAGCTCTTCATTTCCAAATACAAAAAAATGCAAGTGGATTTACTTTGCCTTCATCAGTCACGGGTAAAGGAATCATGCCGAGGTCTAGGATAGAAATGAAAATCTAGCCAGAAGATTTTGTGACCTTGTTGGTAATTAGAAATATGAGTCAAATTTACAGGTCAAAAAAGAAGTTGCCTAAGGAATCACATCCTCTTAAAAAATAAAGTGAACCACTTAATTAATCTTGAAAATTACCAGTTTGCATATTTTTACTATATTTTTAATAAATTTTTTTTTAAAGAAAATAAAAGCAAATGGCTTTATGTAAAAATCTGGGGCCAGAGTCTTTGCTAAGATTTTTTTTTAAAATCCATATTTTACTCATGTACTTAACTTTTCAGTTTCATTCTGTAAGAATAACTTCCCAGCATGCATCTTGTCTTATTAAAGATTTATATTTATATACGTCTGAGTGGTTTTGCCAACACTTTTTGAAGGAATGATAATAGCTGCAAGGATTATATTGTTCAGAATGCCCCTCAGTGAGTCCTAAAATCTGCACATAGATTTGGCCCGTTTCCCGCCGCAGCATCAAGTCTTGGTTAACGAGCCTCTGCAGAAACAAAGCACAGGCCATCACCTAGCGATTGGAGGACAATCATGTCATCCAGCAGAACACTTAATACAATCTGAGCCATCACAGAGTCTCACAACACACTGCGGCGGCTTCAGCAGAATCCTCTTCCTATCTGCAGCAAGAGTAATTGCAAAGACAGTCTGGCTGGAGAAAGGTGCCCCAGAGTACCTCTTATAGTACTTCATCTGACACCCAGGTACTTACTACACACTGGGAGGAACTAACTTGGATTAATAAAAGCACTCATGCACTGTAGAGAACACTGTGATATGGCAGATGTTGTATCCATGTGCAATAGACCTGCTTGTGAAACCTGCACAAGCTCGGACGTGTGCTCACTTGAGCAGATGGCAAAACGCAGCAACATGAAATGTTCCATTGCAAATAAAAGTATTAACGGTATTTAGTTAAAAAGAAAAATGGTTCCTGTGCAGCCACCTACAGGACACTGCTACACTACCTGTTCAAAGGCAAAGTGTTTTTTCAGAATCGACTGAGTGCTGGGGTTCACATCCTGTTGTGTTGATACTGCCAGAAAAATTGGTTAATTAAGCAAATGTTGCAACGAAACAAAAAATTACAAAGAAAAATACATTCAATAAAATAAAAAACTATATACTAATATTATTATTTACATTATCTTGTGCCTACATGTTTCTTTCAAAATGTATTTTCAGTTGCATATTTGTGGTATATAAACAATATATAGAGACATAGAGACAATCTTTTGTTTGTTTAGTTTAAAAAAATATAGATTTAATCATACAAGAATAAAAAAACACAGCAATCACCATATAAAACATCCACTGTGAGTTTCTTTACCCTCAGGCTAACCCCCCCCCCAAATTCACAGGGAAAAAAATGACCTCAATACTTGTCCTCCCTGGGAGCTACAGGCACTGTTAGAACTTGAGGATATGTGCTGAGTAAAACCGCCATTGTCGTTCGTCCAGGCTCAATAACTGTGTCCGCTTAATGTCTTACAGAGGACTGAGTCGATCGCTCAAGTTGCACCCCTGATTGCAATGAACTTTCCCACTAGAACTCCATTTTTCGTGTTTTAATCAGCCCATTCTTTAGATGAAAAGGGGGAGTGGGGAATAAAGAGAAGCCTTTCATATTCTGTTCGAAAAAGGAACTCAATTAAGAGGTCCCAAAAGGGCCCTTTACTGGCTTATGAGGAAAGCAGTGATGAAAGAGACAGAGGTTATAAATATTTCAGGTAATTTTGTTATCTATTCATCTCTTTCATATCTACTCAGCGATCTGTCTCATTATCTCACAGCCGGATTGTTTTACTTGTGCTCACATATCTGTTGTTCCACGACACACAGTGTGTTTCTAGACAGTGCGTTTTGTGAAGTCTTTTATTGACATAATTTCACTTTTTTTTTGGGGTCCTTTTGTAACAATTTCCAATAATTTCTTATTATACACACTGTTAATGTCAGTTTCTCTCCCCTCCCTCACAGATTGATATTGAATTTAATCATCTTTCAGTGTATCCACTTTGGTTGTGTTGTATAATTCTCACAAGCAGCATGTCGTCCTCGAGCTTGATGTCTGATTTTTCACAGTTGGCCATGAATTGACATAGACACCTCTGATCAGCTTATTTCTGTTGACTTCTTCAGTTGTTACACATTTTACCAAAAAGTCTGTTGCAATGTCAAGTTTCTCAAACAGCACCTGATAGAGCTGTGGTTATTTATAGCAGCCGCGGTGCCAGTAATTCATCACCATCATCGTCAGGGATATCTCAATCATCGCCATCGAAGGTCAGAAAGGGAAATATGGTTCAAGGCATCCATATATTAGAGTACTGTTTTTAATGTGCTTCACAAAACAGGAGAGAATTTACAAAAAGAAACAAAAAAAGGAGGCCAACACTAATAAGTTCCTGTATATAGGAAAACTGAGCTGTCAAAATGACACCGTATAATCAATACGGAAATTAATTTGACTAATTTCCTCTTTAATTAATCACATGATCTACAGATACTGCAGCCAAATGTGCACAAGAAGTGTGACAAGACAATTTGCTTTGCATTTCTTGTCAATGCAGTGTTACAGTTCATCCAAAGAGGAAGATGGATGTCTCCAAAAAATCCTAGTTTTTAACTTCTCACTATATATAATCTGCTCCATAAATGCCACTAACCAACAACATACGGCAGATTAGTTCCTGAAATACTATGCATGCTGCACAGCGTGGTGTCGATTCCTAAACCCTGCTGGGATTTGTAAGAAGGAGGAGCACTTGTACTGGGAGGTCTACAGGGGGAAGCTCATCCTGCCATCACTCGTCTCACTGTCCTCTATTGTTATCACACCCAGACTCTACATAAAAGCATAAACCGCAATAATACAACACTGAGCATGAGGGTGTGACAATTCCTTAACAATCATGATATAGGCTTATAGCAATTTAAAGTTAAGGCTTTGTGATTGATAATTTTAATCCAGACATGCATATTCATATCTTCAGGTTTAAAAAAAATCTGCTGTCTTTATCATCTGGACAGAATCAAAGCATCTTCACCCTCTTCATTCAGATCAGTTCACCACTGCTGCTGCTGCTGTCCCTCCTAACAACTACAAGATGATTTTACATTGTGTTGGTTATGTGAAATAAATCAAGATCTCTTTTTTTGGGGGCAGTTTAGTGTCCTAATTCTATTATCTTGATTTAAATGTCTTGCCTCTTCTAGTTTCCATTCAAAGAATCAAGCACAGAGCAAATAAATGAGCTCCTGCACAATTATTCCCTGAAGGCTGAGGAAACAGTTAAAGGCCAAGATTCTCAGAGAGGAAGCTTGATGTACATAATACTTTTCTCTGAACATAGCCACGGTTTTCAGTTACTCGATATGTAAATGTAGCAGGTCAAACCATGCAGGGACTGACAATGTGTCGATTTTTTTTATTTGATTATAAGAAGCGAATTTGAGCAGCTGTTCTCACAAAGTAAACAAACCAAATGAACTGAAAAACAATTAAGCCATTTTATTTATTTATTTTAGAGATAAACTCCCATAAAGCAGGTACAAGTAAACTACAAAAGGTAGATCATACCTTAAGGTCCACATAGGTCTATTTCCCCAAACTTGGCAGATATAACAGACAACCATTGTCATAGTTAAATTAATAAACACCAGGTGGAGTCTATCCATCCACCCAACCTCCTCCAAATGTGAACTTTGTCCCTCTTTATATTATTTCACCTGACCTCCTCCTTTGAGCTCTATTTTGGTATCTACTAACTCAACCTGTACATATCTGGCTCTTTATTAATTATTTACTACTTATCACCCCTTTCTGGCGGCAATATTTCAACACATGTCCTCCATCCTAGCTCCATAGTTCCATGGGGATGAACATTTCTTCACTTCCCAAAACTGGCGGCCTCTTATCGGAATTGTTGTCAAGCTGTTGCTCAAGAATTGAACAAAACTACTGAGCTGAACAGATGATGGATATCCTTCTTCAGGGAGCTGATCAAACACATGTTGTTGTCTCTTTCGTAAATATTCCTGAAAAAATAAGCTCTCAGTCAGTTCAGTCAACTTCATACTATTCATTTATTCCCAGAAGGAATGGGCTGTGTTCAAGATAGCAAATACACAGCTGTTTCAGGTTGCTAACGTTTAGCTGAAGTGATTCTACAACATTGGTCTTGATATTACTAGATTTTTATTATATGCACATTTTATGCACACACACACACACACACACACACACACACACACACACACACAAACTTGTACTTCTACGTCAGTAAGTACACTCATTGGCATAAAGTATTCCCTAGCCCTTTACCCTAACCATAACATCACAACTAATTGCCTAACCCTAACCTAACCCTAATTCTAACCTTAACCCTAAAAGCAAGTATCAAGCCTCAAACAGCTCATTGAATGTTGGTCAGACAGTCAGGGCCAAAATGACGTCACTTTCCCAAAATGTCACTCTGCAAGGTCTATCAATATAACTGGGATGATCTAATTAAACCCGTTCCTGTAAAAACACACGGTAAAAAAAGGAACATAATAGCATTTGCACTGATTGAGAATCGTTTCTTCAAGTGTAACACACATGTGGACAACAGATACTGTAACAATCTCTCCTACCTGTGTCACTCACCAGCCGATTAGTTGAGATAGTTTACTTTCATTTCAAGAAGGATTCCATTATTATATTAGTCTGTAATGCGCTTGTCGATTAAATCACCAGTGTTCTGAGACATCAGGTTCCAAAGAGATTAGAGAGCTGCTGAAGAAGACAATTCCCGTAAGTATTCATGCATGTCACACAGATGTTCCGATTAAATGTGATTGCGCATGTAGACCATTTCAAGTCTCATCCAATATAATCAGTTGAGTCAAAATCTTCAATTGGAATGATTTCAATCAGAATGGAAGAAAATGTGTGCTTGAAAATGCAGCTGGTGCGAATGATTAAAATCATTAAAATCGTGGGCCATAAAACCAAAACAATGAGCTAAAAGATGATACAAAGCAAAAGGTTGAGCTGAAGTAAACTTAAAACTTAATCCAACCATATTTCACATAAAAGAAGCATTAAATATTTATTAGTGCAGCTTTAAAGGACACATATGATGATCATATCCAGGTTTTAAAAATGTTTAAAGGTTCTGGTGTTTAGAAAACACATCACTTTCCTCATTCTGTCCATTACTGCAGCTCCCTTTTTCAGCCTCTGTCTGAAACGCTTGGTTGTTGCTCCTGTCTCTTTAAGGCCCCCCTCCTGATAAAGCTCAGTCCACTCTGATTGGTCAACAGCGTATGCGTAGGTAGGAAATGTGGACCTCAGACCTCCTGTGCCAGACTAGCTGCTTGTTGTGCATTATACTAAATGGGGCATCATGGTGTCACATGACATTACAATACTTTGTAAGAATCGGCCGGGCTACTGACGGCACTCTGTTTAGGTTCAGTGCTTTCCATGGAGGAGAGGAGCTTTACCGCTTTGAGCTTTTTAACTTTTTTTTTTTTAAACTGAAAAAGCATAATATGTCTACTTTAACAACTGAAATCATATTCAGAACAACACAATAATGTCAGAGTAACAATGTTAATCAGCCTATAAAAGAAACAGACTAATGGTCTGATGTCCATTGCATTTGAAAGACCTCAGCTTTCGGAAAAATAAGAATAGCCAGTGAACATATTCAGCAGGAATTTGTACTTTTGTGATCCCAACAATGTGCCTGTGAAACAAATGAGCACCATTAAACAAAGAAGCCTTTGGTAAAACTTTTAATTGATTGCTCTCACAGGAGACAAAAATGCCACACTAATTATTGGGAAAAATATGATCACTGAAGGGAGCCGTTATGCTGCGGGCCCTTTTCTGAATTAGTGTGTTACACGGTGGAATATACGCTTAATCACTGTTCACAGGCTGCTCGGGAAGGTGAGCGGGGTAATGGACGATGGTTTAATGGTTGATGGTGAAGCCGGGAAAGGAAGGAGAGGAGGTTATAATGGCAAGGAATAGATAGTGTAGATACAGAGTTACAGTGGATGGATGGATGTGTGAGGTAATGATTGAAATATTTTGACAGAGACATCATCTTGGAGGCAAAAAATGAACCATTGCTTTAATGTAATGTGGTATCAACATCTCGTAATGGAATGGATTATCCTGCTTATACTGTGATTAAACGAAAACTTAACCAAAGCCCTTCATGCATTTAAGTTGAATAATTTGACTTGAAGGACAGACAGTAGGTATGAGAGAGGCACAGCTAAGATTCATTTAGTATACGCTATGGCTTAGAGCTGTCACTTTTTATTCAAAATTCATACATTCTTTTGAATATAGGTGAACAAGTTCAGAAGACCAGAAGATGCACAGCTTCATACTGTAGAGTCCTGGCATTTAGATGACTACAAAAGCTGCTTTGATTCGGGGGAAAACGTTTTCATACCAGAAACGTCAATTAGCAGCTCTGCAGCAGACACGTAGCAGACGAGCTTTCCATGTGAGCAACAGACGTGTTTGAGACAGCAGATCAGCGCCGCAGCTGTCACAGGCTGCACAAGTAGCCAACAGGCCTGGGTGCTGTGCAAAGGCCCAGCGTTTACAACATGAGGGTCAAGATACAAAAGACAAATCTGAGGAATAAAAAAAAACAAAGCTGCAAATCAAGGCAATAATTCTCTCCGTCTCTATAAACTTCCCTCTACCCTCTCTCTCTCTCTCTCTATATATATATATATATATATGAGAGGGAGAGATTGCTTCTGTTTTAATAGACAATATTTATTCATGATACCTGAAAAGGCCACGACAGTTCTGTCATCATGTATTTGCTCAGTGTACATAAAGTATCTGAGTAACTCTCACAGATTCCTCGATTGTTTCCATTACTTCTTTTATTCGTACAATTTCTTTCATTCCATCCTCCGCTGCCTCTGGGTCGTGGTGAGGTAATTTTGCCAGTCAGAAAACATTTCTTCACAGGCATTAGCCAGCAAAGTGTGAAGAGTCACACTAATCTGTCTTGAGAGAATGTTCCTGCTGCCTTCACATGACATAAATGATGGACATTGTGTTTCCGAAAGTCGCACACATGCAGTGATAAGGCACATTTTTAACAGCAAGCACTTCTCACAGTCTTTGTGATGGGGATAAGAGGGGTGGTTATGACTATGGAACCGATACAGCACACCACAACAGTTCTGAACCAACTGCCCTGATTTAATGTCTGCCCCTCCATCTCTTAGCCTCTATTTGATGGATCTTTATGTCTGTCTATGCATACTATGTGACACAGAACTGTATTTACTGGTTAATAAAATCACAATGTCTTCATAAAAATTGGGTGGAGGAAATAGAAAGTAATCTACAAAGGCCATGGTGTGTAAAATTGGATTTTCCATAGGAGCCACAGAGAGGAACAGTTGTCGATAGAGGTGGATGCACACTAGCGTGTTTATCACTTTGCCTTTTTAATGCAGGGGGGAGGAAAAAAAAGTTCATGAAGAATAATAGTCCCTTATACTTTGTCATTTGCATCCATTGTTTGGGGATCATAGTTATTGGGCAACATAGCAGCAATAAAGTAACATATTTGTATGACTCAGCATTTCCCTGCAATTCAAAGAGGTGCATTCCTTCTGAGCAAATGCGGGAAAGTCACGATCACGAAGTAGACCTGTTGTAAATTTCACAGTACATTACAGTTACATCAGTGCAACTCTGAGTTACTTCCTTCTGCAGTTAAACAACCTCTGAAAGACGAGGTCCTGAGGTGTGGTCCCTCGTCCACTGGACATGACGCAGAAATACACACTGGTTTACTGCCGAGACCTGCTTCAGCTCCCCCCCGCTGGAAATGTCTACCTCCAGTTAACAATGTATTCATCTCCATCCCATCTCTTTTCCCAAACGTGTGACGTGCCAGGATTGCACATGTGCACCTGGCCACCAAATATGAGTTGGCCACACACTTGTGTGCCCAAGGCCAGAGTTTGTGCCTGCAGTTTCAGGAAAAGTCAGCCCATAGAGATGAGAAGCCAAGAGGAGAAAGAGGGGTAAACGATAAAAGCCTCGTCTAGCTCATCAGTCGTGGTGACAATCTGGGCAGTCCTTAAATGTGAGATGTGGAGAGCATGGTCACTGCCCGTCCGCTCATTCAAACAGATTTCCTTTCGGTCTCATTAAGTTGTGATTGCCCTGACAAAATATCATCCCCACTCTTCACTTTAAAGTTTTTTCTTTTGTTTTCAAAAATGGATACAAATGAGGCCTCCTGTAAAGGGGAAAGAAAAGTAGATATTTAATAAAGTACTTGGTGACAGACAGAGGTTCAGATGGAGCAGAACTAACTGTCCATGTGCGCTTTATCCTGCAAAATGTTTTTTTTTCTTTCAGGGCTGCTCTACACACAGTATGCATAAAGTAATGACTTTAATACTGCAAGAAAAGATATGACAGACATTTTTCCTATATTTAAAAGCAGCATCTTAATGACTCTGTAGGTCTCCCCACAAGGGGAATTTACTGACGGAAGCTGTTTCAAGAAGGGAGACAGACAGAGATTGTTCATGGTTTTATTCATCCAGTAATAATTCAACCACCACCAGAAACTGTTCGTAAAAAGTAAGGACTTAAAATCAGGGCAATTTTTTTACTTTTGTTTTTAGTCATAAAAATGTGCTATGGCACTACCAGCCTTTTTTTCATGATCACAAAAGCTTATTCTTCCAACTATTGGCCTAATTACCCTGTAATCATTCTCCTTTGTGCCAGGGCAAAGGATCAAATGTACTCCATTAAATCAGACCTCAGCGAGCCATGTCTCCACTTTGGTCTGCAGTAATTGTAATAATGTGTCTGTCTGAATCAGGAGAAAATTATCACTGAGTCACAACTTAAGATATTTCAAGGTTAGTGAATTTCTACGGCATAGCCCTTGAGACGGCATCGTAAAACTGTCTTTTCAATCTCTAAAAGTCAAAATTATTAGAGTTGCCTTGTTGAGTTTCAGGCTCAGCAAAGTAATTTTGTCATTTCGAAGGACGATTTGAAGCAGACCTGATCAAATAATATTTCTGTGAGACTGCTAATATAGGACAGCTGTCTGCATTCATATGCACATCCATTGAATTAACTTTTTATGTTTACACTGTCTAGCCAAAGCTAATCACACAGATGTACAGATTTTATTTCACTGTTTTGAGTTGGTTCTTAGTGATGTCCTGATATTTAAGTGGCTGCTAAATAAGGAAGAACTTATGCTTTGCTGAACCCTGACATGGGGCATATCTCCAACACCGGACTGAATCGCTTTACATACAGTGTGTGATCGACTGAGTGTCATCTATTTTTCTCTCCAGTAATAGTGAGATCACCAGAGTTGAGTGATGATGGGGAAATATTCTCACGGGAAACTCCACAGTATTGATAGATTCCATGTCTCTGCTGACACTTGCACTGTGTGAGCCATATAATTTGACATACACAGCCCAGTGCCCTGTGTTGACAGTGTGTTTATGGGCAGTAATAAAACATTAATGTCTTTGTCAACCACTTCTTTTTTTGATGCCAAAATTGGGAGCAACGCTACAACAACACTGTGCAGCAGCCCTTGTCATGCTTAGTTGTTTAGCCAGGGAAAGAAATTCAGCTAACATCGCAAGAAGGTTATTTATCTTGGCTAGCCAGTGCCCTGGGCTGAAAACGGCAAAGCACTTAATAGCAAACAAGTGACATCTTTTTTCAAATGATTCAACAGTCATCTAAAAACAGAGCTGACCAGTAGCCTGCAGCTATTGTTAGTGTCTAGTGTGACTTATAGCATTGTGTCACTGCACCCGCAGAGGGGCAAACACGGGCTTAGCATAAATTAAAGTCTCCCAAAATAACAATGTCGAACTTCTTGAAAAACAAAGCAGGCCAAACAAGTCGAACACTGTCTACAATGAGCCCTGTATGAAGTGATCTGTTTTCATTCTGTGCGCTGATCGTAGTGAGCAGATCAATACAACACAACAAAATGGGTGCAGCACAGCCCAGATTTAAATGAGAAAAAAATGAATGAGTTTCAATTTTTCTTCTTTCATGGCCTCCTCTATAATGAGCAATAAGCAGTTCAAATGTTTGATTTAAAATGTATTATTATAAATGAAGAGCGCAGCACAATATTCTCATTATGTATCAGTTCAGTGTTTAATATATTAACTACATTTGCTAAAAGATTTGGTCAAATAAAGAATGTGTATTTTGTGTGTGTGTGTGTGTGTGTGTGGTAAGGCTCTTGTCTGTGCGTACTAACTGTGCCATACTTTATTAATGACGTCCCTCTTTCTATGCATTTTAATACAGTCCAGTAATTGAGTATGTTGAAAAATTCAACAGGATCTTCTTGGCCAGTTGGTCCGGTGCCTGCTGACACAATCTGCCATTGGGAAAGGGAGCAGCCCATGACCCACTTTATGTTTTTCAAACCCCAGTGAAGTCCACCACAACACAGAAAACTGTGATCTAGAACTACAAAGAAATAACGGTGGTCCGTGCACAGAGACATACAGGACTACGAACATAACTACTGTTTGCAGTATGTACTGTACCTTAAAGAAGTAGAAAAAATACTATATGTGGCTACATGTTTTTCTTTCAATTTTTCCAAGTTCGACTCAGTTTTAAGTTAGTGCCTTGTGTATTGAGGTTTTATTATCAGGGATATATTGAAGTAAATAAAACAAATAAAGCTAGAGTTTTTGGTAAAATCCAGAATTGATTATCTTAGATAGGTATAAAGTGAACCCTCAAAAAACCCTCCTCACAGGATCAGGATTTCTCTAATATAAGAATTTGCAGATTTTAAGAGAAAGTTGGATTTTCGTAGATGCAAATTTGCAGTTTCCAATTCAACATCTAATGAGTAAAATCTGTGGTTCACAACAAGGGGTTGTAAGGGGTTCCAAGATGGTTAAGAGATTGTGAAAATATATATTAACAAAATAACTCTTAGAGTCAACTATGCTTCTTACTTGAGACCACAGCATCCTTCAAGAGAAGTTTTCTTACATGTCCTTCACATTGGTTTCTATTCAAATATACAAATATGGATTTTCCAAATGGATTTTCCAAATGGATTTTCCAAATGGATTTTCTTGTATTTTTTGTAAAGCATAGTCAGTGTTTGGAACAGTATTCTTTGCAAAAGGTTAAATTGACAAAACCGTTCCTGGATTGTGAGGCAACAGCCAGTTGGATGGTTCTCACATCCACATCAGCTGACGGTACCGTTCACAGATCATAGCGTAACAAGGATAATAAATATAAAGCAGAGGCAGGCCCTCGCATGAACCCGGGGAAAAAGTGTAATGAAGCTGCTCCAGCGTGATAGTCACTCTCGTCCTGTGCCAAACCACAGCATAGCTCCTTTAAAGGATGTTCGGTATTCTTGGCAAAGATTCATGAAGACAGATTTTTGTTGAAGCCCGTTAAAATCCAAAGGACTCCACTGTAGAGATAAGAGACCTCCTGTCACAGCAAGGTGGGCCACTGCGTGAGCTGCCCACAGTGCTACAGAAGGAATTATGCATAGAGGCCTGGAGAGACTGGGTGAAAAAAAAAGATCTAGGCATAGAAACATGCCTAGATCTTTTTTTTTCAATGTCAGATTACTTACATTGTAGTAATCTGCAATTCTATTTTATCTGGTTGTCTTCAATTAATTATTTATGATTATCTTTTACTTGTATTCATCCATGTTTGTCTTTCTTGACCTGTTGGGGATGTTTGGATTGGTTTAAATATGTACAAGCCAGCTGGGAAATCGAGTGGTGTAGAGAGTAAATGGACAGATACAGATACGTCTGTTTGAACTTTGGAAACAAAGGCATATATGGACGGTACCTGATATAGAGAAGGTTTTTTTCTGCCCCAAGGATCTGAATTCATGAGTTGTATTAAAAAGAATATACTTGTAGCATAATGTAGAAACTAACCAAGGTCAAACTTAAGAATCACAGCAAGAGGTCCAATATTAAGTAAGTACTGTACTGCGGATAAGTTTTGGCTTCCTCATATTGCTGTAGCACTGAGCAGGCAAGTTTTGGTCAGTCAGACAGTTTGTTTTTCCAAATTTTGGGGTCTGGATATTCTTTGAACTCAGAGCTTGACTCCCACCCCCCGAGATCAATCACACATATCTTGAGCCCCTGACTACCTGAATATGTATTCCAACCTTGCTATACCAGCATGTTTGAATAAAAGTAATAATCATGAATGTGTTTCTTATAAGTCCAGTAGCCTATATTTACCCAATAGTAGGGAAGCAACACCCATAAAGGAAAATAATTCGACTTCATTTATTTCCAAAATTATACTCGAAATATCTCCATGGCAGACATTTTACATGTATTCAGAAAAAAAGAATGCACTTAGAACCTACTTACTTTGGGTAAATTCATCCAATATCATAGAAATATTACTACATTATCGTTTATAATTTTGTATATATTTGGTAAGTTAAAGATTACATACACATGTACACATCTGACATTCGTAACAAAGCAAACGGCTTGAAAATAGTTATGAACATTTCAATTGTGGTTAAAGCATCGTGTCGGGACACATCCTTTGTTTTGAGCTAACTGTTGTAAAGCTGCGACAGGAAGTCAGACACCACTGAGATCGCATGGCTCTGAGAGAGAGATAGAATGTGTAGGTGTGTGTGTGTGTGTGTGTGTGTTTGAGTGTGTGTGTTGGTGTGTGTGAGTGTGTGTGTGGGATGGGCCGTGGACCAAACCACTGTGAGGCAAATAAGTGGGGGTTTGGTCTTTCAAAACTTTAAATCTTGCATCTATAATTAGCACAAGTTCTTTCAATGCAAATTATTTCACTATGGAAAACTGTATAGTATCTGTGCAATTATAACGAGGGGGACAACTCCCAGGATGGGATTTCATACAATTTCTCTTTGCCTCCCTTGCATTTCTTCTCCATATTTTTTTTTTCAGATTCATTGTTTAATGATGCCAACACAGAGCCCAAAGAGGGAAGTGCATAAAGATGTGATTGGGCCAGACTAGTGTACATTAAGAAAAAAAACAAATTGGCCGATCAGACAAGACAACTCTGTCAGCCCACCAGGAAAGTACAGCCCTGTTCTCACCATTGTCAAGTGCAACAATCTTGAAAATGAATGCTTCCTACCTATTTATCAACTAACCTTTTTTAAAGTCTGATCAACCATTATTATGATTAAGAAATAACATTATCTGATGGGCTGATAGTTCACATACTGAGAATATTCATGCCCCCCAGAGGAGGCACTCTTTCTAACGGCAATTCCTGAGCTTTCCTTTTGCACTGCCACTACTAACACTGCTATTAATACTAATATTTTTACTACGGCTGCTTACTCCACTCAACATTCAATACACAGAATACCATGATCCAAGACATAGATTGAGGAGGTTGATGTTAATAAGCTCAAGATGTTTCCTGGAGAACTTCTCCAAAGTGATATAATAAAAATGTCAAAGTCGTCTGTTTATGATTTGTTGCTTTTGTTATAGCCTTACATTTTTTAAAACTCTATATAATAATAATAATAATAATAATAATAATAATAATAATATATAATACAAACTTATAAAAACAGATAATAAAATAAAGCTTGAATTAGAAAATGAAGAGATCTGCATTGTCCTGTGTGTCAAACTGATTGATGTTGCCCTAAAATCTACACTCCGTTGTCATTATGTTTTATGTGGGGGTAAGGACTGGAGCCACTGGTGACCCCTCCTGCTGAGGCCTGTTGTTCACACATGCTTTAATGTTCAGAGCTGACATTGTTGTCACTTTACACCTCGATAATACATAACTTTACACTCACTAGTGATGTGCACATGGACATGTGACCCTGCAGGTCCCATGGGTTGATCCATGAGTCAGTCGGGGCCAAGCTGTAACAAAGCAGCGCTCTGACTCTGTTCTTAATACCTTAGAGAACCATTGTGTGTTTAAGGCTTTGTGTTATATGCTGAATTGCATGCAATACTTGCAATTCACCTCTCTAGCTCTCATACACACACATGCAGTGGAGGGTCTTATGCCCTGGCTGTCGATAACCTGCTGAAACACATATCAACCTCCTTCAGTCACACATCTCTTTGCATGCAAACTACAAGTTATAATTAGCCTGGACTGTTCTCACTTATCAGCAGCTTTATCATCAATTTGCAATTGGGGTTTTGGTGTTTGAGTGTTGATGATAGGTTTGAAGTTTTTCCACTGAATAATATCCATAGCTTTTGTTCATTTATTTTTTGGTCAGGAAGAAGAGGCTTGAGAACAGTGTTGAGTGGTGTGTTGGGTCAGGTTGGAGTCGGCTCAGGAGGTACAGGTTGGCATCACTAACTCCCCGTCTACATTAAAGAAAGAACAGAACAGCTCACTGTGTTCTTATTAATGTGCATAATATTGTCAAGGATTAGTCAGGGTTACAATAATGTATTCCATGCAGATACATTCTGACACCTGCACTAACAGTGCCCCTGGTTTATGCTCTTGTTGAGGGATGTGAGCTGTGAGTGCTTTTTACCAACAGTTGTGAATCACAAGGGCTTTCTCCTGTGTTCCTTTCATCTTGGGTGGAAAATGTTTTCCATTAGATAACCATTAGATCACTGTGCAGTTACTGCACAAACACAGTCTATAGGGTATGGGTAGTGGCTTGTAAGCATTGCATTAGATCCAATGACTTTCTGCTGACTGGGTGGTTAAGTTTTAACAACACAAAATCTGTGGTGGTCAGGATGAATATATGCACCTCAGTTAAGTTCTCTGCTTATCACAAAGACACACATATACAATAATACAAAATTTAACAAAGTATGTCCAGTATATTGAGCACATTCTGAAGCGTGCAGTAGGTTGTGCTCTCACTACATTTTAAATTACAAATCACTACTTTAAACATTGATGCACCTCTCCAATTTATGTCAGACACTGACTTTTCTCATGATTGGTGATTGGTGATTGGTTATTTTGTTGAGGTTCTCTGTTACACACAACGTCTATTGCTCTTCAAATCTCTCTGGGATTTCTTTTTTTTCCCAATTAAAACAGTTTTTTGGGGGGTAAGTTGTTCTCACTCTTATTTTGGGTAGAGGAAATTGTGATTTGTGAATATGAGCATAACAAATAAAATGAATTTATTTATTTATTATATATATATATATATTTTTTTATTTTTAAAGCAAGGCCTTCCCCAGGATTATTGTTATTTTTTGAGTCTCTCTCTGAGACGAGGTCAAAAACAACAGCACACTACCAATATCTCAAAATAAAATGTTTTCCTTTTTTTAAAACCTTTTTTTAAATATGTTTATAACATGTCTACCTACCCCCCTCAAACTGCCCAGTCGTAGTGAAAGTAACCAAAATTATATGAAATAAATCCTTTCACCAAAAATATTCCCTTTATCACTTTGTATTTTTGAACCAGAAGCTGTCACTTCATATGAGACCTCACATTTTTTTTCTCTGACACCATTCACTTGCTGCTACAGGATAGTGACAAATGATGTGCACTCTGAAGAGATAACATTCAAACACTAAAGACTGTCTGCCTTTAAAAAATGATGACTTCCCTCCCAAAACTAAAACAATACATACATAATATTTTATGAACCTCCCTTACTTTATCAGTTTTCTTTGCTCCCTATAGCCTTGTACTTTAATGCTCTGCATTAGTGAAGCTTTAGACCTCTGCATTGCTATTTTCTACATTTGTCTCCTTCTTTCATGTAAAGACAAAAAGCGTTATCATTTCACTTCTCCTCTTTTTGTCCTGCAGCCAGGAGTTGTGCTCTCGCTGCCTTTGAAATTACAAATCCCTCACTAAATGCACGAGCAGGAACTTTGCCACTAGGTGTAGCTGAAGCACTCAGGTATCGGCAACAGAAACTTGCTCTCCCTGATGCCGGCTTTATGCTGCTTTGCAGATCTTTGATTTTACAACAATCCTGCAAGGTGAAAAACACAGGATCATTGTCTTCCATTGCTTAGCACCTCTTTGAAACAGAAGAATGTCCTTTTAAATAATGTCATGGCTGGAAAATATGTTTATGATAAAATATTTCTCTCATACACATATCAAGGTATATTTATGCTTGAGCCCTTGCAGACTGATATGTATTGTGACGTGCTGACTACCAGTTGTCCCATTTTTTGTTCCCGACAATATTTCGTCTTTAAACACAACTTACATGAGTTCTATATGTAGAATAACTTCAGGGGATGTGCACTTACTGCAACACGACCTCCTTCCCTTCCCTGCAGCTCCCTCTCTGTCCTATGATATGTCTGCATTATTCACTCTCCAGCAGATTGCAGAAAGATCAGTGGGGGTGAGGGGGTGCTGGAGGTTAGCTCACTGATTATGCCATTTCTTTTCTTCCTTTCAAATCACCAGCTCCTGCTCTCAAAATGTAACAATCACCACGAGGGTGAGATGGAAGACGCCGACATTTGACCTGATTTTGCACAGATCTATGACCGTTAGCTTGGCGCCTGGTTTTTACGCGCTGCATGTAACTTAAAGTGACACTTGCCTGAAGCTCCCTTGGAGGCGCAAAGCTACATTGGTGCTCTGAAACCACATATGACAAGCAGGGGAAGGGAGCGAGAGAGGGAGCTTGCCAGGGTAAGGGGTGTTTGTCGGGGAGCTAGCGTGGAAACGCAAGAGGGGAAAAAAGGAGAAAAAACCTCTAAGGGAAATAAAAAGAAATAAATTGTCTCACACCCTCTTGCTGTCTTGCCGTGCCTTGGTTTGTTTGACTGTGTGCCTCTCTTGCTCCTGTACTGATTTCATCACCTCAGCTATGTCCTTGGATGGTTAACTCCTTGAGAGTAAGTACACTGTAGTGAAAGAACACTGTGAGAAGAAAAAGAGAAGGCAATGTGAGTGAAGCTAGGTCACACAGGTAACTGCGAAGGCATTATTGCTCCTTTTCAACTGAGGGACCTCTCGGTATGATGAGCAGCATCTGAATCCATGCCAGACAAACGATAATAAAAGGACTGATGGGGTTATTATTTGAGCTGAGCCTTCAGCTATTGTGACTTTTCTATGAGATTTGTATCAACCTGACTGACTGAGGCTATTTGCTGCAATCTTTGTCTCAGAGCTTTTCCACTGGATTATAGAACAGTCATTGTCGTTTATGTCACGTTAACTAGAACATGTCTTGTTAAAATTGACCATGCACTGAAAACCCCGTCCCTCAAACAGCGATTATCCACTCATAGCTTAGGAACAGTATCTAGGCACGGCAGGCTTGACAGGCTTTGAATTTCTCTACTTGTTGAAGTGGTTTGTATGAGGCTCCCATAAGAGCAGCACTTTGCACTTAAAGAGTTCGGAGAGTCGTTTATTTTTTTATCACCTTTCCCTAAATAAGAAATAAAAGAGCAAAAGTGTCAAGAATGGATTAAACAATGCGTTTGTCTGCTCTGATGTGAGCTTCAATCGTTAGCTATTAAGCAGCTTAGCATTACTTCCTTCTGTAATTCTCTAGCATTACCTCCAAGGACTGGAGCATATACTTTGTGGGGTTACGAGTCATTAAAAAAAACACACACACACACACACGTCATTGTGTAGTATTTCCTCTCACTGTGTGTGTGCAAGTCCTGGATAAATGATTAGAGTTAAGGCCAATGTTAGCGGCTATACCTCACTCTCACTAAAAACATTACCTGAGATGTAGATCCATTAACTAAACATATTGGTTAGTCTCCAGCCTTGTGTAGCATTAAAAGTTAAACATAGTGTATCCGTACATAATCAATCCTCTTGGCTGTTTGCTGGAACCAATCCTAGCTGACAATATTGGTTGGGTCGCAGGGGCCAAAATATAGAGAAGCATGTCTTTGGATTTAGGCAGGAAGCTGGACTACCCACAGAAAACCCATCCAGACACGGGGAATATTTGCAAACTCAATGTAGAAACAGGGTTTTTCTTGCATAGATAATTGAGGGATTCCATCAAATTTCCCCTCCCAAGAAAATTCTAGCACTTGTTCTTACAGAAAACATTACAGTGGAAACCGGATGTAGTGATCAACCGTTTCTATGGAACAAAAAGCTTGGGAAAGAACCAATCCTATACAAATTCTGTATAAATAATTGTGTTCATTATGGGTCTTCATACATGTTTGGACCTTAAAAAAGTAATTTTTTACAGTTTTTACTGGCTCTGTCAGTAATTTACTGCTCCTCTCTGTGTCTCTATCATTCGTGCTTCTCCTCCGGCTCTCCATACATTGTCTAAGATTATAAATCCTGTTGTTTTTATAGAGTCTGAGTTCACACATGTGTCTGATGACACTGTTTGTTTGTGTGTGTGAGTGCATGTGTTGGTGTGTGTGTTTGTCAGCGCGAGAGACGGGCTGAATTAATGAATGAATGCGCAACTATGAAGAAAGATTTCACTAATTTAAGAAGGGTATCTATCATTATGTGGTGATCAGTGTTATTATCCTGGCATCATTTAAAAAACAAATCAACACTTAAAATGTAGCGATTCAGCTGAGTCGGGGTGTGTGTGTGTGTGAGAGAGAGAGAGAGAGAGAGAGAGAGAGAGAGAAAAATAGAGTCTGTGTGTGTGTGTGTGCGTGCAATGTGATATTCCCCTTATCTTAAAAAACTCTGTTACCTTCCCTTTAAGTTATAGGACTATCATACAGAAGCTACGCAATACGTTTATAGTAATCAACCGCTTATAGTGATCAATTTGGTTGGACAAACGTTATGATTGTAAACATTGCCACCATATTCGAAAAACTGTAATATGTTTATAATTTAGTTTGTTGTGATAAATGAATACACTATGAAGTAAATGTACTAGTTTGTTAAATAAAATACAATTATTGAGATAAATTATCTTTCGTCATTTCACCAACACATCCCCCCCAGTTTTGAAAAGGCATGTGTGTGTGTGCTATAGCAACAGTTGATAAAGCCCAACTTTTGTTGACATCTGCCTAAAGTCCAGCATCGACTGTTTCTTTTTTTGGAATGGTGGACCATTATAAAAAAGAAGACCAAATAGGATTTCTCAGAAGCATTGTGAAGTGATGGCCATTATATAAACCTATAGAATGGTTGGATCAACCTACAGAGGCTTGTCTTCCTTTGTTAATCTATGTCAGTATATTTAGGATGCTGTTAAAACTAGCTGGCCCTCAAGCTGTACAACTGTGCTCTGCTGTACAGTTGATCTGACTGCAGTACAAAAGAATCACACATGAAATTGTATTAAGTTTATTGCCTCCATTCAGCTGAGCCTATGAGTTGTCACAGTGAGTGGCAGTGCCCGGGAAAGAAATATACAGTTTCAGTTCACTGACTCTGAGAATTTTTAGGCATCAATAATTGACTGTAGCAGACACAATAAAGGGCATATTGGAAATATTCAGATCACAAAAGTGTTTTCTCTTTGCAGCAACACTTTAATGTGAGGGCGACATGATCGACTAAATTAATCTGCACACCTTATAGACCAACCACACACACAGTAATTACGGCAGTTTATCATCATTTGGGAGGACTTTATGTGGTTCAGTAGGTGTTGAGCATGTGAGAGCAAGGATGAATATTGTATGCATTGAGAGAAGAAGTGAAAGTGGACGGTCTTTCCTCTCTTTCTCAAACACACACACACACACACACACACACACACACACACTAACACACAGTCAATCACATCGAGGAATATGTCTCTTTGAAGGAGCACCACAAGGCCTACATGGCTTATTGACCTTCAAGGACACGGTGGTTAGATCCTATTTTTTTTCATTCTTTTACTAAACTGTCAGGATCATTAGTCAGGCTCATATCATTAGTCAGTTGAAAACATGGGTTTGTGTGTGTGTGTGTGTGATTGTGTGTGTTTGTGTTTGCATGGTTGAGCTGCATCCGCTTATTATTCAGAGTAGCTGTGTACCTAACTCCGCCCCCTCTGGCTTTACCTTAGTTGTTCAAACTGGAGAGTGATGCTGTTTCATGACTTTCTCTTTTCTCATTGGACTTGAACGTGTGGCAGCCATGGAGATGTCTGTAAGTAAGAGCTCTCTGTCTAAGTGAGTGACAGCACTCACTTAGACAGAATGGCTCCTTTATCAGTCGTCCTTATGCTCCTTTTCTAACAAGGCCGCTTTGCTAGAATCAAGATGATAAGGTAGAAGTGCATATCTTTTTTGTAACCTGTATCACATTTACTGCTCCACGAATTGTACCTATCAGAATAGAGGTGGAGAATGTCTGGCCTCTGCCGGAGAGTTTGATCTGGCCCACTGGGCAATGCATGACTAAAAGGAAGCAATGTTTAATGTAGTGTAGTGTAATTTAATGTTTTTCTGTCAAAAAACTTTTAAGGCTTGTTTGAAAGGAATCTTGATTGGTTTCAGTACAGTCTTACTGGCCTGACCAGCAGAAAATACAATATTGAATATGTGATAGAATCATAGCATGAAGAAATGTTTTTGATGCTTCTTTTGTCAATGAGTTTTGAATGTTTCTAAATGTAACATTATATTTCAACTTTTAATTCATATTTTTGATTGCTTTTCAAAAGTCACATTGTAATCCAAATACAAACCTAAATATTTAACCTCATTAACATTTTGATTATTTTTCCATCAACACCAAGCTGTGGATACACGTTCATTACACACTTATTACCAACATACATTGTCACTGTTTTCTGAGTATTCAAGGTAAGAAATTAATTGCTAAGCCACTTAGCAACTTTATCCAGCGCTAATGAGGGTTTAGTTGCCAGTTGTTCAGCATTTCTCCCATGAGTGTATACAACTCTTTTGTCGGCATACATCTGTATATCCACATCCTTACAAACGGATGGGAGATCGTTGATATATAAGCTAAACAGCAGTGGCCCCAAAGTTGAGCCTTGTGGCACTCCCATTGCACATGATTTTATTGATGATAATTCATTATTTATATGAACACATTATGAACAATCAGAAATATAAGATGTCACCCAGTTCAATATACTATGAGAAAGGGTGAATTTAGACAACTTTAACATAAGTATTCGATGGCTCACAGTATCAAATGCTTTCTGCAGATCAAGAAACCCTGCTCCTACCCTCCTCCTTTAAATCATCTAGATTCAATTATTTCCAAGAAGTAGCAACATGCAGTCACGGTAGAGTATTATTCCTAAAACTGATCTGCATAGGATGGAGAAAATCTTTTCTGTTAAGATGGGACACCAGCTGTTCTGCAACTACCTTTTCGACCACTTTGGAAGCAGCAGTTTTTTTTCGTCACCACTTTTATACAGTGGGGTTACAATTGCCATTTTAAAAGCTGATGGAAATACACTGTCTTTCAATGACTGATAGGTAATAGGAGTGGTTAAATAATCTTTGTGGGGGGCTGCTGAGATCAATGCTGGTCATAGCCAGACAAAGAGGACGAGACTGGCGACACTGAGAGGCGTCTTAAGTTTTGGTTGATAAGATGTTCGGGAGCCACTGATGCCAACAGCGCCAGCAGCACTGATGGCTGGATCGAGGGGACAGGAGCGGGCGTAGGGGGGCGGATGTCGACCCTCCGCAGGCGCGTCCCACGTGCGGCCCTGTCTGCACCCAGCTGGCGTGCAGCCGCCGCCAGGTGGCGGTGACGCCACCTGCGGGCCAGCGTTGTTCCACCCAGGTGGTGGCCGTCTCCCGGCACCCAGCTGGCAGCTGTCCCTCCCAAAGTCCGCACCCAGGCTGGCGGTGACCAGCCTGTCCGACCCAGGCTGGGGCGCGTCCTGTCCCCGCTGGCGGGCCCCTGTCCTACTAGCTGCGGTGCCTGTCCGGTGGTGCCCCCAGGCTGGCGGTGGCTGCCTCCCTGTGCCTGTCCCCACCAGCTGTGACCTCGCCCAGGGCCGCGCGTCCAGCTGGCGGTCCGAGCTGGGGCGTCCGAACTGCGCGTCTGTCCCGCTGGCGGGCCAGCCGCACTTGCCAGGGAGTTTGGTCATCACGCAGGAGAGAGATTGTCAGCCCTAATACGAACTTTTTTTAAGAAAGACTATCAAGTCCCCAGTGATCCCTTGCCTTAGAATTTGATAAAGTTGATATGATTTTATTCAATTTTGCCTCATTAATACAGTTGAGTTTAAGTGGATCACTATTTAAATAAACAAAATGGATCAACTACACTGAAATTTCAGCCCAATTCCAAAACAGAATCAATGAAATAACAATTAAAACTATCAGCCACAGCCAAGCTACCCTATTGTAGGGTCTGATTTATCATAAGCTCTATGTTTTCACTTTTAGGGTGTTCTTTTCCCATAAGTTTATCAATATTTCTCCATAGCTTTTTAGGATTCCCTTTTGCCTATCAAATATTATCTAAAAGTAATTTGCCTTGGCCATCCTTAACTGTGTTGTAACTTTATTTCTTAGACTCTTGTGCATTAAGCAATCTGTTTCCAAACCTGATTTTAAAGATTTTTTTAAGAGCTGCATCCCTCTTTTTCATTAATTGCCACAGTGCATTGTTGAACCATGGTAACAGTTGTCTACCCATCCGCCTCTGTGGCATTGTTTTTCTATATTTAGCTATTTTCTGTTTTTATGTAGACCTTAAATTATCACAAGCCTACTCACAGTTTTTACAATATGTTAAGTCAACCCAGTCAGTTTGCCTAATTTCATTATCCAATATGCATCTTATACAGTTTTCTAGCAATAAAATGAGATTGTGATCAGAAATACCTGTAATGACATTGTATGTTTTATTGTGTTTTTTTTAGACACGTGATCCACTTTATTTGTAAAAATTTGATCCAACAAGGTTTGCAAGGATTTTGCAATCCTTGTTTTGATCATTTGAGTCATCTGAAATCTATTACTTATGTTCTTTGACTTTTTCCCAAGTATTGTATCCGACCAATTAATGTTAAAATCGCCCATTAATATTATTTCTTTACCATCACACTGTTTCAAAATACTAGTTAAATAATCAAATAAAGCATCCTTTGGACTTGGGTGATCGACATAAAACAATTACATTAAAAGACAATTCTGTGTAGAGGATTATGTTTCCTCCAATACATTCAATAGCATCTCAAGAAAATCTATTTGTTTACTTTGAAGACTTTTCTTAACATAAATCATGACACCTCCTTTTCTATCAAGAGAACGCTCTTGTCTATAAATATCATATCCTGGGATATTGACATTATCAGACATAAATTTCCCTAAGGTTTAACACTGGAACACCTTTGCATGATTTACGGTTTGAGACACTCTAGTTTTCTGTTGCTTTGCCTTAACGATGTTGCAAATAGTGTGCTGGAAGATTGATCATTGTTTGCCTTTGTAAGGGTTTGGTATTCTGTCTTCTTTATGAAGAGTATTTTGTCATTACCTTGTGTTTCTTGACTTCCTTGTGTTTATGTTTGTCTGAGTTGTTTCCTTGTCCCTGTGTTCTGTTTCCTGTTTTATTTTGTAGTCTGGGTTCTTGTGTCTTGTGTCTAGTTTTACTTCCTGTCTGTGATTGTCTGCACCAATCCTCATGTGTTACACCTGTGCCCAATTGCCCCTGCCTTCCCTGTGTGTGTATTTAAGCCTCTGTGCTTCCCTTTGTCCTTGTCGGATCGTTGTCGTATGTTTGGTGTGATCTCTTGTCCAACCGTCGTTATGTCCTGTCCTGATCTCCTGTGTTTTTCATATCCAGTGTCTCCTGAGCCTCTGCACCTCTGCATCCCCTGTGCAAGCTTCCTGTGTTTTCTCCCGTGTGCTTTAGTTGTTTTGTCTGTTAAAGACTTTGTTTTCATTAAAATTACACTTTTTGTTAATACTCTGCGTCTGGGTCCTACTGCATCATCGCACCCTGACAGCCTTATTGTAATTTGAGTTCAGGATTAGTGAAAGAATGACCCTGTAGTATTGTGGCACGATAATGATCCACGTGGAAAGGAGGAAAGGGCACCGGTGTATCCATAGTATGAAGCATAGACAGTGGTCACACTGGCTGTGACAGCGCAGCTATGTGAGGCTTGGGTGCAGCTGATTGAAGATGCCCTGATCAAAGCCGCAGCTTCACAATGGCAAGACGCCACCGCAGTGAACGCCATGGACACAGAGCAAAAAGTAATCGTCTTGGATGTATCCTGAACAGCATCACTCGGCATTTGCTGAGCATGTCCAGGGCCTGGATTTAGTTGAATATCCCAGCTGAGGAGCAGGATCACACAGCACAACCCAGCAAACCCTCCTTCTCCAGCTTCTATCATAACCAGGCTTGGGAAGTTGAAGATATAGTGGAATATATAATATATTGGCTACATGAGTTGAGGAAACCAGCAGGCTTTGCCAGACTCTCAGATTGGCGTACAAAGCACGTTGAGGCTGCAACCCAGCTGCTCCACATGGGCTAAGAGAGCAATCATCTGAAGGTTTGATAATAAAACTCCCACATATATCTGTTCACAATGCCTTCTCAGACGAGATGACCATGATGAGGGAATTAGTCTAGCTTTAATATGGCGGAGATCTGGCGGTTTCCAAGTGTGTTTTTTCTGGAAAGGTGAAACAAATGCACCTGCTAGACTGTGATCCACACCCACCCTACATATCATCGCTGACAAGCATCATGGCAAGTCCCAAGAAAATCATCATCGATTAATAACATTACATTACATTTCATTTAGCTGATGCTTTTATCCAAAGCGACTTACAATAAGTGCATTCAACCATGAGGGTACAAACCCAGAACAAGAAGAATAGAGAAAGTACATAACTAAACACGTGATGATCAGTTTGTTTGAATAGCGACAGAGACGAGCAGACACACTTCAGCATAACACTGGAGCACTAGGGGGACCCCCAATTGCCACTGGGTATTTTGGACACTGAGAAAAACCATACTTCAAAGATACTCACATGTACTGCTTTTAAAATCTTACTTAAATAAAAGAACTGACATTTTATCTTACATTGTATCTGAAGTAGGCATGTGGATTGTTTAAAATTATTATTTTATTATTTGCTATTGTGCTTTGTTGAGTTGATGCTGCTTTTAATAGTGTGGTTTCCAACAAATATTTTATGAGATGGTAATGTTTCTGATGTACATATGATCGGCAAAGTACATAGCATCTATAGCTGTGAAATAAGGTTGGAGTAAAACAGTATTTTCAGAGGAAATAACAATATTTCCCTCTGAAATGTGTAGTACAATTTAATAAAAATTGCATAAAATGGGAATACAGCACAAGTACCTAAAATTCTACCTAAGCGTATGCTCAGGTAATTGCATTTTATAACTTTTTAACAACTACAAAAAACAAACACTGAATAAATACATACATCACAGATAACCATAATGCATTAAATGTTATACCAGCAGGCACAAACTAAATGCACAGCAGGACCCAAACAAGCATAGAATGCCAGAGTTATTCTGAAACCATAATCCAGTTCAGTGATGTGTCCTGAAATGATATGTACATTATGTTTGAATCACCTGCCACTGCAAATATACAGTAACTGTTGCTCAAGGCAAAGCAGTGTCTTTTGCAAGCTGTTGGCAGCCAGTGAGATGTTCAGCAGCCTTAATGGACTGTTAATATGTTGATCTGCTCATATCCACAAGGCATTTTTCTGCCAGAGCAAATAGACATCAAATGTGGAGACTGTTAGAACCCTCAAATGAAAAAAAACCTTTGACTTAAAATGTTGTTGTAGCTTTTCTCAATGCAAAATAAATGAGGTTTTTGTGCTGAAAAGCCCAAAATCGAGTATTATGCACAATTCAGTTACACCTCTCCACGTCTGTCTTTCTCTCCTTCTATCACCACCTTGCTCTTTCCTTCATGTTATTAGGGAATAAAGCATATCAGAGTGTCAATGAAGCTTGTCATGAAAATGTAAATTGGATTTGGGCATTTCATTTCCATTTCACAAATTATCTGATGCCTCTAAACAATGGTAAACTCTATTGAGATTTAAAGCCAGAGGAACAAATAAACAGGCAAAGGAAGCCTGTATTATACAGCATGAAGAGTATGCAGCGCTGGGTGCACATCTGGTGTCAGTCGAAGGGTGCCCAACCCATCTCAGCTTCGACACAAGTCAGTGTGCTCTGACACTCCAGGCAACAAAGACAATAAAAATTCATCTTAATCTGGAGAATTCTCAATGGCAGCCTCCCCACTCCCAGCCCCGTGGGGGACAATAATTAATCAAGCCAGCATTAGGTAGGTGGGGTGCAGGGGTAATAGATCAATTGACAAGCTGATGATAAGAATCGATGGAAGAGATAACCTTGGCTGAGGTGCTGAGTCTGAAGGATGGGAGGAAACGGTGGGGGGAGAAGAGAGGGGGTGAAGGCAGAGACGTGATGATTCGGCTCATACTTGTGACTGCCAAGAAATGTGTTAGCTTTACGCCTTTTTTAGATAAAACCACTGCCCCAAAGCCAGGAATGCTGATCTCACTAACGCACATACACATAAACACCCTGACATTTACTGAAGAGATTGATGGCATTCCTTGCTCAGCATTAGGTTGCAGAACTATTTTTGCTTTATTATCAACATATTGCAGCAATGGGCCACACAACACCCTTACTGTATGGTTAGCCTGGACTGAGTTAATTCCAAAAGAAAACTGGGGTGGGGCCCTGAAGGCTCACAGAAGACATTTGTCACAGTAGGAGAGTTTAGCTGCTTCAGTTTCAGTGTCTCGGTACTGTGATCATGTCACACTGTGGCACCTGAATGAAACCAAGCCATCATTCCAGATCAGCGCTTGATGCTTTTTTGATGAAAGTTTGGTAAGAAGATCTATACCAATCTTATATCTGAATGTTTGATATAAGGCTACAGAGCTCCAATTTCTCTTAGCTGACAGAGGATCAGTAATTTTCATTTGTTCAATCCGTACAATACCAAAGTGAAAAAAATTTAAATGGCCTGGCCATTTTTTGGCTCGGAGCAAACGTTGGTTCTTTAAGACAGAGCCAGGCTAGCTGTTTACCCCTGCATCCACTCTTTATACTAAGCTAAGCTAACCAGCTCCTGGTTGTAGCATCATATTAATAAAGACGTGACTGTAATATTGACCTTTTCATTCGACTCTCAGCAAGAAAGCCAATAAAGCATTTTCCAAATATATTGAACTGTTCCTATAAAGAAACTGCAAGTCAGGGGTCACTATCACCGGGCGAGCAACCCTCTTTAGGATCATTCTGCCCATCACCACAGTATGAAGGGGCTGTTATCGCCAACCACAACCTGCTTCAACATCCCATCATTGTTGACCAGAATGTGTGCCGGTTAACTTTGAAAGACAATGTAAGAAGCTGCCATTTTCTTGACATCTTTTAGACAAGAGGGGTTTATGACACTTCTAACACGCAGCAGTCCCAAAAAAAAGAAACAAATATCTCCAGGTGAAAAAAAAAAAGCTGGTGATAAGAAGTGTCAATGTGCTGTAAACAAAATCACATGATCTCCACAGCAGAAGTAATAGGTTACATCCTGCCTCTGCCTGCAGCACCACCCTCACCTGAACCCTACGGAGAATTTGTTGCTGTTGTGAACCAGTCTGAGCAGAGAGCCCCCTGCTGAGTCGTGCATGTGTGAAAGGCAAATTGTGGAGAAAATCAGGACCATATTCTCCTGGGATCCTCCGCAGGACATGTCTGAAAACTAGTTTTTCTAGTCTGTAAATCCACTGCTGTTTGCCAGCTCCTATTTTCTTTTGTCCAATTTTCTTTTGCTCGGTTCTGCACATGATCACAATTACTTGAGTTTATCATATCCACTTTAGTTCATATAGTGACAGAGGTTTGAGCTGCAGACAAAGTGAAGCCGGCAACTGACCATCTGAAAAGATAGCGTATGTGATAGTGATGTGTAATCCCACTGGTCTTGTATGCCTTCTCTTACTGATGTGCAACTACTGATCTAAGTGAGTTTGAGTAAGGAACAGGAAGTACATGATTATATGTTGAAACATTTTTAATGTCAAGATTACAGCTTACATTTCACATAACATTTGTATCTGCAGGCAGCAGCAGATTTCTGTCAGTTCAAAGACTAAAGAGTTAACAAACAATATTCCGTTGTTTCATCAGAACTTATTACACACACATTCTGAAAACGGTAAAAAAAACCCAATATAATCACAAGTGTGAGTTGCTTCTCTCAGTACGAGAGCTTGTTTACACTGAGAAGGGAAATGGAAGTTAAATGGATGTGGAGCTTTCTCCATCAAACCCCAGGAGATTGGCAGAATTATAATAATTGTGTTTGGTCTGTGCCTACACTATTTGTGACAGTCTCTGATGCTGTTAGTATGAGAGTCACACCCCTACAGTAGCAGGTGTACCACACATCATGGTAGTATTACATAAACAGCTTATAGTACAGTCGAGGTTTGGTTACGTTTGGGCACAAAATCTACTTAATTACGTTTAGGACAACATGGTTTTCTGGGTTGAAATAAGGACTTAATTAAAGTTCAGAAAACCTCAATCGTCATGGTGTCAGTTAAACTTCTGTTATGGTCATGTAAACAGTATAATGACTGCCGGTTCAAACTGCAAACAAGCAGCAGTCGACAGTGTGATATACCTGTACTTCATGTATGGGTCCCATCCATCAAATGTGACATCAGATTCTGACATTTGCATGCTGCATTCCCTTTTTCTATTTATTTGACCCAGGATCAGTTACTTTTCTGGTCAGCGTGAGGACCCCACATAACCAGCGGACACTCCGTGAACTCACTGACCCGGCCTAGAAATATTTCTAAGCTAAGCGCTAATGGCCAAGTTAACAGCCTGCTGGTTTTATCTTCATATTTACTGTACAAACATGAGAGGGGTGTCATTCTCCTCATCTAACTTTCACCAAGAAAGTGAACAAGTGTGTTTCCCAAAAGGTCAAACATTTCTTTGAACTATCACACAGAGGGTGAGCTCTTTTAGAGGAGGCAGGAAATGTCCTCACTGACACTAACCTCAATACAGCAGGATACAGTGCAGCAACATGAAATATGATCTTCTGAGTAGGAGGCACGACTGTTCTTATTTTTTAACAGCACATCCTTGCTGTTTTTACTGTCCTCTCAGTCAGTATCAGTGTTGCTGTCTGCACAGTGGATTCATGATGCTCAGATGTGCAAGTTAAGGATGAAGAAAGATTTGAGAAATAATTCACCTCAACACCTTAATATAGGTTCCTACAAAAAAAGGACAAATATATGTAGCACAAAATATCATCTGACTTATTAATGCCAACGATTTCTGATACATTACCAGTGAAAACAGATTAGTTTGCCTATTTATTATTGATGTGTGCCACCATGAAGCCCTACCTTCATATTGATGACCTCCCCCAGCTAGATAAATTAGCACATCTTGGTTTCCATGGTTGATACTTAAACAATCAATGAGCCGCACCAGCCAGTCACCTCTGGGACCAAGAGGAAATTAATGAATAAAACTTAAAAGGGTCAAGCAGATGCCTCAGGGGCAGAAAAGTGGGAAACACTGTGCTATGTGCAAGGAGGACACTGATGGGGTTTCCAAGCTGCCAGACAGCCTGAACCCATTTAATTTTTACCCCCCCAACTCCAACAGACATTGTTTTCAAAGTGCTGTTAAATCGACATTAATAACTCTTTGAAGATGGAATTATCTACACATGTGAATGTGCAGAGGGAATGCACACAAAGAAAATGTTGGGGGTTAAAGACAATTACAAGATGAAGAGTAATGTTAAACAGACTGACATGATTGAAGGGAGAAGTGGGATGAGTTGATTAAGCGGTGGGCTTGAGAGGGAGATGAATAAAGTGGATACACTGGACCTATTCTTCATTAGATTTGACACCTGAACCCTCTGCCCTACCTCAGCTCGACTCCAGCGCACCAGATGGATCTGAGCAGCTGCCTCCCCTGCACCCTGCCCTCTGTTCGCCTATCACTGGTCCACAGGGCCTATTTCCACCTGGATGGAACTGATGGGAATCATGTGTTCAGCTCCACACGTGGCTTTAATACCATCCAACCCCTCTGGCTGTGACACCAGCTGTGGAGCTGTCCCTGACCTGTTCATGCTAAATACTGTTCATATGCATAAAAAGTAAAAAGTAAACTGGAATAAGAAATTAGAATAAAAAAAAGGTTTGCATACACTTCTCTCCAGACTCCAAACGGGATCACAGTGATGCCCACAATCCAAATTGCTTGTAGGGGGGGTTTTGATTTCCTAACTCATGTCGCTGAATTTTACAATACAAACTCCCTCTGCATGGTGTAAATGACAAGAGGCTCATCATGAAGGAAAGAGAAGGACAGCCAAGGAAAGAGTACAATGGATTGAGTTCACTGTGGCTAATGTCCCACAGAAGAATATGTCAAAATGTAAATTTATAGCAAACAAACTATATTCCTGCTAAAGTTTCCTTTTCTAGATGCGTCTCTCCTACGCCCCTACACTGTCAACTGTGTGCAACCATGAACAGTAAATAAAGATGGACGAAGCACCTGCACTTCCTCCCACTGTACAAAAATGAAGCCAAAATATCCCAGACACAGATTTTGCTGTTTTGTGCTGCTCACATAATCTTGAGCCCGAGTCCCGTAGTGATGTGGATTGAAGCCTCATTGTAGGTACCACCAATTCAGTCAGTCTCAGCTGTCAGTCATGACGTTTCACCTCATTTATATAGCATCAAATAAGTAATTAAAGGAAACTTAGCTCAAACGTATAACATTTCATATGCACTCTGACTTTTTATTTTGGCACATGTCCCATCTGCTAACATAGAGGAGGCGGAGGTGTTTTGTGACAAGTACTGCAGCCAGCCACCAGGGGGCAATCAAGATGGCTTCACTTTTAAAGAGCTGTCATGGCATCCATCTTTCTGTTTATTAGTACAACACTAGCTAACATCAATTAAGAAATAGAATCTGCTAACATGAAAAATCAGCTTAAGACCTCCACAACACAAACTCCACACTAGTCAAACTGCACCGGCTATCGTCTGACGATAAAATACCCTCTCGGGGCAACAGCAAATATTTTGGGGCTTTTGGTGTAGACAGTGGGTATTCGGGCCAAGTCTTCAATTCACTGTACCCTGTTTACAGTTCCATTTGCAGGAATGGAGTTGATCAAAATCTACGACCAGATTTATTTTCACAACTAGCCAAATTTTGGCTAATCGCTATTTTTGTCAATTTGTTCTGCTTCTTTTGCTCTTCACAATGTTTACCTGTGCGCAACCAAAGCCTGCTTAAACGTGATTGGTCAAAGTAGAAACACAATTTACAAATCTCGTCCCTCGCCTAAAGATTCTGAAAAATCAAGTGCAGAATTGGTTTAAAGAGATTTGTCAAACTATAGTCTTATAGTAAAACCTGCTGACCTGCCGTGTCAGTGCTGGAGAATCAATTATAGACTGTGTTCTCAAACATAGCTTATAATCGAACTAAAATGATAGTGGATCTCCCCTCATCTTGTTGCTTCACTGTTTTGGCCAGTGTTTAGCAGTAGTGTTACTAGTTTGTCACTGTTTTATAAATCACAGCTTTTAAGTAGCAGAGCTCTTAAAACCAGTTTGCACTCATATTTACCTTGGCTAGTAAAAAGAAGAAAAAAGAGAGACGATTAATCCTCTCACCCGTCATAGTCTGCTAAATGTTTTATTATAAAACCATAAACATTCACTTTGTTCAATAAGAAGCGGTGCTAGTAGATCAAAGAAACTATTTCACATTTCTTCTTACCTTCAACTACAAGGCCTCATCCTTTTGGCCTCCTCTCTGCCTTCTCCTTATCCTGACTATTATTTAGTTGCTAACACTAAACACTCCAAATTAAAGTTTGCCTCGCAAGGAGCGCACATTCATCAACGAAGCTTGCCGAAACATGCTGCGCTTTCAAGAGTGAATAATGCCAAAGCAATGACGCTGTAAGTGGATTTTCTGCCTGCTTCCCTGCATGGCACTCACATCAGAGAACCCATTTGAAGTGTTTAGTCTTGGAAACATTAATCCCTGTAATTTCAGGTCTGGTGTGCCTTCTCTGTCAGGTACATTAGGGCTGCATTGGAGAAGCAGTAAAACAGCCAGAAAGCCCCGGTGTTGTCCGCCAGTAATTAAAATGCCATGTGTTCATCCTTACAAGGTACAAAAAAAGGACTTGTTAAATGAAGGCCTGTCACACTTTAATTGTCTCCACTGAGAAAAAAGGAGGGAGAGTGGCAGAGACAGAAAGATGGGAAAGTGTGTAATGGAGAGATGTAGGGAGGATTTGTGTTATAATGATACAAATGTGGTTGGTTAAAGAAGTGAGGAGAGTGCTGGGTTAGAATTACTGTGAAGTCTAAAATCCATCACTGTACGAGTCGCTTTGAAATGGATCATCACGTCTCTATTTATTTGCATAATTACCTCCGCCAGGGAGGTTGTGTCGTCGGTTCAATTTGTCCTTTGTCAGTTTGTTTGTTAGTCAAACACTACTTAACAGATTTTAATTGAATTTGGTGGAAAGTTAGGCCACGGGCCAACAAAGGAACGGGTGATTTGTTGTTGGTGTGGCTTCCAGGTGTAGATGTAGGATTTTTCATTTTGAAGGATTCCTTAATGCAGTGAGTTTTCTGGCATTTTGTGACAGGTCGACATGAGCTACTGTGCCACTTGAATTTAATATAAAATCTAGCAGGTGTTAATTGTCACTGTGTATTTGGATCCAGATACATACATTTTTTTTACATTTTCAATCTTAGATGTCAGTTACAGCAGCATATGTGCACAAGCACACTGTACAAGGAGATCTCTAACTATTGCCTCTAGTTTCACAGCAGTGTAAGTTATATTTCTGAATATTCAGAGTCATTTACACGATCAATGTGACACTTATACCTTCTATGCATTAACCTTAATGTAGTGTACTCTGCCTGTTTACTCTCCTGAATAGATGCACTCTTATTTCTTGTCATTAATATTTAATTACCTCCATATTTTGACACTGCAAACAAAATGCACCCATAAATACAAAAGTAGTACATCACCCATAACTGGTTTGACTATTGCTGGTCTTTTAGCATGAGATTATCCTTTAGTTGCGTTCAGATGTACTCTGTAGAACTTTGATTGACTTCAAGTCTTGTTTCAACCCGGATGAGTCCTTCACTGACTGTGAGATCGCTCACCAAATCAAAGCTCTGTTTTAACAACCCCAGGATTGTTACACAGGCAGCAGAAGAGAATCAGGACTCTAATTAAGAGAGGGTTAAAGTCTGCAGGGTGACGGGTTGTAATGGGGCTGCTTGAATGTCTTCATTTCCCCTATATTGAAGTTTAAAAAATGGAACCCATCCTCAACACCTTGTTGTACCTTGGGCTGTCTCAAAAGAAGTCATTACCTGCCTTTAGTGTACCACTGAGGCCTTGGGGGATTAGATAATCAATTCATCCCAAAATCCTAAAAAGATGCTATTCATCAAAATCTAAAGTATAATTTGCTGATTCATAATTTCCCGGACCGATTTGTGAGTGAAAATAATCAGTTCTACCTTCAGCCAGCAAGCTTTTGCTCTCCACATGGACTGTTTACCTGCAGGCAAAGAAAGCCTGATCACACATGATTGGTCAAACTGGAAACAGAAACCAGAAGGCTTCAGGCCCCCTCATCTACGGATTCTGCAAATTCACGAGCAGAATCTGTTTTCATAGATTAATAAGCGTTGAAATGAGCACTAATGCAAACACTGCCACTAAACAGGTCAGTTGCTTCTCTTCTTACCGAGACATGTATACAATCCCAGTCAAAAGTCACTGAAGTGCACGTTATGGGTCATTGTCTGATTCTCTTTCCATAAATTATTAAAGTATGCAGTATGCACATACTAGGCTTTTAAAACCAACCACAATTAGGCAAAGTGACCTAATATTTACAGTACATATTAACTTAGCAAGTGTCTTAAATAATGCGAGTAACGTGAATTGTGGTGGAGGAAAGTGAAAGGCTGCATTTAGGTCACACTCTCTACAAAGGGAAACAGGAGGCCCATGGGCAGTGTGTGCGAGGAGCGGTATTTCCCTGTGCGAGAGCTGCAGACCTGGAGGAAACCCCACCGCTGAAGATTAGCTAATCAAGCCACTGGCAAAAAGAAGTGAGGTGCATGGAAAAGTCTTTTTTGATTAGGAGGGTTTCTAACTGAGACAACTCACCTAGAAGAATCTCAGTGGCAGCCGAGACAAGAGCTGCTGGGATTGACTGGAAGGCTAAACAAATTCAGTCTTCTTACAGGAAATCCACATGAATAGCAGACGTACAAACATTCTTAAGTCACATGAGAAATAGGTGGAACACATGTGCCTGTGCATGTGAAATGTGCGGTTTGAAGGAGTATTTTGCTATAGCAATATGAATTTTGATTATTTAAAGAATATTGTGTTTTGAGTGGGGTAAAGAAAATGTCCTGGGATGTTTTAGGGAGAAGAGAATGCTTACTTATTCATATCATGCTTTGTAGGCTTTGTACCTTTAACCTGTCCCTGACTCCCAGATTGTTTGTCCTGTGCACAACTGCTAAGCTACAAAATGTGAAGCACATCCTCTAATCACTGACTGATGATTGCACGTACCTTTCTTGTTGCTGTCTGATGCTAACAGGGATTTAAATCACTGAAATGGACATTATTGATATAAGTTACCCACTTATGGAACCCAGTGCAGAATCTCTCTCTGCTTAAGCCACAAAATGCTCTGTGTGTTTGTAACTTTAGGAAGAGGTGGTTAGAGCAAGAGGAGATCCAGTCACTGCACAGCAGACTATTCTGCATAAACATTGGCTTCAATTGGAGTCACAAAAGTATCCCAGACAAAGCTAGGAATTCACTTGCATCCAACCATGACATCGAGTGTGGGTTTGTGCCTCCACCAACTCTGCACTTGCACCAGAGAAGCACTTTGCATTTTACCAAGCAATTCAACATCTTAGCCCATTACCCCAGAAACATTGCTAATGAAAAAGAATACAAGGCTAAGAGTCCATGAGGATTTTTTTTAGGTGCAGCGATGTTTGAGCCAAATGCCCATGTTACCTTGTTGGGATGCAAATATTTAGAAATTCGTACACACATTTAAGCCATTTGAGTATTTTTGTCTATGGCCATGTGCATGCACATAAATTAGAAACTCACATTGTTAGTATGTAATCATCACAGAGTTATCACCATGGAACTATATGTGGAAGTAGAGGGGAAGGGAAACGACAAGTTACCTGGGTTGTGTACCAGGTTGTCACATAGGGACTTCCATGTAGAGGACTATATAGTGAGCAGACACTACTCGTCTCATTTTGTCAACGCCAGTAATTATGTAATTGTCACAGGATTAAGACCAGTGGCGTTTAATGACCATGTTTAAATGTAGAAATAAGCTTATTTGCCGCTGTTTGTGCTGAGATGTGCTGCTCTGCTCTTTTTCCATATATTGGCGCATGTTTAGGAAAAAGGAGTATAAAGGCTGAGACGTGCTGCCCCCCTCCTCCTATCGTCTCTCTGCCATTTGTCTTCCTGTCAAGGCAACGAGTGCAGTGCATGATGGTTTATTGTTTGGTTAGTGACCACCGGTTTTACACAACTTTTCCTGATTTCTCGACTGTAGGATGCAAATGGGCACAAGCTCTCGTGTGCACTCTCACAGCTAATGATCAATTTGTATAAAAAGTTGTCCAAGGACAAAACGGTTCTGTTGAGGCTGATGATTTCTATTGCCGAGTACGTAAGTATTCACACAATGATCTTCAAGGAAATGATCAACATTAAAAGAAATGCTGTAATTATTCTCAGGAGTTTGGGAATAAATGTTCCCGGGGACAGCACAAAGAAAGCATGTAGGCTTATTTATTTGCTTGTCCTTGAATACACGTGTATGCCTCAATAAAGATAAGTATAATTTCCTGTAATTTACTTCACAAATAATGCTGTTGATGATTGCTTAAAGCTCCACCGCCGTCTCTTTTGTGGGAGTAAACCTTTACTTAGGAGTCAGAACCTTCTCCTCTGGCATTATTCATCATCACTGGGGAAAACATTTTAAGAGATGTAGCCATAATGGAGACACTCATCATTTGCCCTTCGTAGAGATGCGTTTATTGCCTCAAGGTGCTTTCAAAAGACTAATATGAAAGAGCTGATTGCCCAGCATCATTTATAGCTGTAAAACGCTGTTGACTGGCATATAACCGAACACAGCCCTTCTTTACAGCAGTGACTGCAGTGGTGATGTGGAATATAAATCTATAGGTGCTCATGATATCCATTATAGCTGTTGACTATGACTTGGAAAGAAGATAAAATGTATGGCATTAGAGCAGTTTCACATTTAAGTAGCTACCTGGAAAATCAGTAGTCAGTATGTTCAGATAACTGATTGTTATTATTGAAAAATTAATAATTTAATGATAAATATATATATATATATATATTCATTCTAGATACGGGCTCTGCCATCTTGCCCTGCTGACATCATTTGGAGCCAAAGTTTGCAGAGTAGTAATGGTGGAAAAGATCTGCGGTATTGAGGTCCTGCTAATACATTTGCTCAACCAATTGTGAGTCAGTCTCAGCTGTCAATCGTGATGTTTTACCCTATTTTTTATAGCACTGAATGACTAATTAAAAACAATTCCCAGAAACATGAACACTTGAACAAACATGATACGAACTACCTAATGTGAGAGAAACTATAGTTATGTAATGTTTGCTTTGCCTTTTTATTTTGGTGCTTATCACATGTACTGCAAACAGCCATCAAGGGGACATCTAGATGTTTTGGCTTCACTTTTGGGGAGCTACATACATACTTTGGTACAGACAGTGCGAGTTTGCATCAGCACAACCACTAATGCTGCATTAGCCACTACCAGTGACAAGCTAACAAGCTAAAAATCGACATAAACAAATGAAACATGCCAACCACACATACCATTGTAATACGTCTGCTGATTGCTAATGTTTGTGCACAACAGACCTCTCATCTGTTGGTCTGACTGAGGCTCAGACATGTAGCATGAGAGAATCACAGGATAACAAGCCTGTAATATTTGTTTATTTGAATAGTCATTGGTGGATAATTTGTAAATGTGCTTTCACCCACTTTTATAATTTTTTGTCCTACTTATTCTTTGGGGAAAATCATGATAAACAAATTATTAACGATAGCGGTAACATAAAATGTGTCTGGAGGGGACGTAAAAGGCTCTGAAATCCAAATCCTTGGTAGATCATGAAGAATCAAAAACAATTATTTCCCAAAAGCATTGAACAGTTGTTTCAAATTAGAATAAGTCAGTATGATTTATGCATGTTTAAAACAAGATTTGTTTAATTTCTATTGATGGGCTAAAAGTCCTTTTTAAAATGTTTTGAAAATAATTTAAGGAATTAAAATTACATTGTGTAAATAATAAATTATATCTCTAAGGTATGATAGGAATTGAGTGTTGGTTAGGAGCAAGGTAAGGATACTGTAAAATCTTAAGTTTGTCATCAAATAGGTCGTTTAGCCTCAGCCATAATGTTTTTCTTATGTAGAAAAATATCTTGTAGTGTTTACTTCTGTGTAGCAATATTTTTTTTCCCAATTACTTTATCCCGACATGTATTATTATTAACAGAATGAAATAAAATTGTATTGAACAAGTACCTGTCCTCTAGACATTCAGGAGTTTGGGACAAGGAAGTTTCATCTTTCCACTGAGACCTGAGACTTCGAATGTCCTTTTTCCTCAGCTAAATCCATTTCCATGAAGTGTGCCGTGGGAATGTGTATTGTGATGCAACAGCAGGCTGGAGAAAACAATGCAGCCAATTGTCTCCCTCCTGTTTGTCCCATGTGAATGTATTCATTCTTCAGGCCAGACTTATTGCAGCTCTCCTCTGCCGGTGGCCCCTGGGCTTAAAGCTGCTGGAGCCTATAGGCCCGCAGCCTTAGTGCACCTGATTCCTCTTCATGCCCCTGAAGACCAGAGTCCTCCATTTGTCATTGGTAAACATGCAGAAGAGCTGGTGTGTGCTTCTTATGGAAAAAAAAGAGCAGGTGGAAGTGGGGGAGGAAACAAAGACACAAATATCAGCATATTTCCCGGAGATATGTGAGTTGTACAAAAAACAGGCATCTGGCACACATCTGCGAAGCAAAATGTGGGTTTTAATTTGTTGCGTTTTAATGGGAGAGAACGCAGTGTGTTCCATTGTATGCCATACTATGTTCAGCAAGCTGGTGCCCTCTGTTTGATTCATTGGATTCACAGAACTAAAAGAATAACCTCGCAAGGACATGTAGAGTGATATTTATGACACAACTTTGCACAGAGTCATTATAAATCCATTGACCACCGAGTGTTACAAACCCCTCATGGAATCCCAGCCAATGAATTCTAAAAACAAATTTTGAATACCCATGCTCAATGCGAATTGAGATGAATGGCCTCGTCTGACGCTTTAGGAAGGTGACAGGGAGAAGGTGGAGGGGTAGGGGAGCTAGATGTGTTAGAGTGGCAGAGAGATCCTGATGAAATTACAAGGTAGATTGATTGATCTCTATGGATGCATGTTGCAGTGGAGGGAAGCGGTTAAAACTGATGCATCTAGATTAGTGTCAGAGGATCCGCTGAAGGACAATGGAAGCCATCGCCAGGAGACGTGACCTTCTCAGCATATGAAGCCCCCAGCGCACCAGACCGTGCTCCATGGCAGCAAACCAAGAGCTGGGGGAAATTTTTTGTCACTGCCAGGAGGAAAAAAAGGACAATATGAGGCAGGGATGAAATTGCAGATGTTTCAATTCATATTCATTAGCATGGCTTTCCATTATGGAGGAAATGAATGGTTACAAGACAACTGGCTATACAGAGAGGAAGTCGGGTGGTGTGGTACAGGCTGTGCGCACGCACGCACGCACGCACGCACGCACGCACACACACACACACACACACACAGCTTAAATGCTCTCGTGCTTTGCTGAGCCATTACATTTACACCCATGTAGAATTTTTATTTGCTGGCAGAGTGGATGTTGTTTTTGCTGAATGTCTGAAAAATACAACAAAAAGGACAAAAAACAAAGTGAAACAATGTGAGCAATAGGAATACTTGCATTACTTAGTACACTTGCAACTGAACAAAAAGGTAACCGTGACACAGATCTGACCTTTCTGTTCGTGTTTTGGGCATCTCAGCTTTATTGATAGGACAGAACAAGTGTGAAATGGGGAAAGAGAACGAGGGAAGACACACAGCAAAGGGCCAGGTCAGAGCTGATCCCGGTGCTGCTGCAGGAGGACTCAAGCCCCCATGTGCACAGCGTCCGAGCTACCAGATGAGCTAGTGGGCGCCCCCTCTAAATGTGCTTATGTTGAGTTATCATCACTGGCTACAAGAGTTGAAGCCAGTGGAGGAGTTTGAATAGTGTGCAGATACTACTTTGACGCTGCCTGCCATGTAAGCAACAAGCTAGCACTAGCTAGCTGCACCATCAGTATGGTGCTGCAAGAGGAGATGATTAGTTTGTGTACTTAGACCTTTTCTCCGTGAAACTGATAATTAAAGTTTACAGTTTTATGTCCATCTTAAACAAAAGTCTGGTGCACATATTAACAATGAAGCAGTTTTTTTGTTATTGTAATTGTTCCTCCTGAGCCTTCAGTGTAAGTGAGGCAGGAAAAGTATTATATTTATCCATGGAGCTTTTTAATGAAAAAGTAAAAATGAAAGAGGGCCTGTTAACAACAATAAAACATGGTTCAAAATTCAGATGGAAACCTAAAGACTGATTTGACAAACTGTGAACCTAAAGTGGATGTCCACCCTGTAATTAATTAAAATATTGAGTGTAAACATTTTATAACTGTGTGTGATAACCTATATGATTGATTTAGGAATATACATCACAACCTTCAGGTTTAAGTTTATCATTCCTAATCAGCAGTGTGCACTTACAGACCTACAAATATCGTACCACCGTCAAGTTTGAGTCTTGTCTTTGATTGTTTTCTAGCTTGAACAAAAAAGAAAATATATATATGTTTTGGTTCTATTCTCGCAGTTTCCACCACAAAATCAGTTTGTGTACAGTATTTCTGCACGAGTGATGATTTGCCACGAAACTAAATTTGCTGCTTCAAATTATTAGTGATGCAACTTGGAAGAATAAAGTTGTGAAATTGATGGGATTTCATAAGAACCTGCACTGAAATGAACCTGCATGGATGTCTCTCCCGTTGTTTAAGTGTCTAACACCACATACTGAAATAATAATTTGCAGAGAAAGGTTAGACATGAAGAGCAGTTTCACAGGGATTTTTTGATCTGAGGTGAAACAAAAAATGTTGACAGGTTGTATTGACTGCTAACATTGCACCACAAACATTACTATACCGCATATTACTATGATTCTGTAGCTTTAAGCCTACTTTCTATTCTCTGCCTTGCACATTTTCTCTTTACCTGCATTAAGAGTATTACTAGCAGGTGCCCCACTGTCCCCTGTCTTGTGCATTTTGCACTCCATCAAAGGAAATATGTCTGTGAAGGAAACTGGCTCCATAATAAGGTCAGGATGATATTAACATGATATTACCTTTAGACACTAACTGGAAGGTCGAAGGTTCGATCCTCGACTCCTCAAGCCTGCATGTCATCGTGTGATTGGACAAGATACTGAACCGCAAATTTCCTCCAATGGTGTTCCATTAGTGTGTGAGTTTGAGACGCACTATATACTGAACATCAGCTGTATGTGTTATGATCTGTTTCTTGCAGACCCAAAGTGCAGAACACAAACACAGCAAAAAAATGGTAGTAACAAAAAGGTTTATTCTTCAATAGCTGGAGCTGGGGTGGTGGTGGCAGGCAGTGGGGATCCAAATGTCCTGGCAGGGTGAGGCCGGAGCAGATTAAGGTGAACAAACGAATGGTGCGCAGCTGGTTCTGTGGAAAAAAGGGAGCACGGGGTAAAAAAGCCGCAAAAAGCCGAGATATGATACCACACTGGTGAACGGACGATCTGACGACGACAGGGGAGATGAGCTGAGGTTTTGTAGACTGAGAGGTGGAGTTGATGAGAAGATGAAGCTCAGCTGCGCAGGTATTCAACAGGAGGCCCCTCCCAGCTCCAGGTGGAGCCACACAGGAAAGGAGAATCAGTGGGGGAAGGGAAAACACAGAGCACAAAAAGAGGTGGAAAACCTGGTCCTAACAGTATGTGTGTGAATGGGTGAATATTCAGCGTAAAGCACTGAGTGGTAGATGATATGAGAAAAAGAGCTATATAAATGCAGTCCATTTACAATTTACTGCGCGCATACATCCACAAGCATACACTACGCCTGCATGACAGTTTTGCATCAGATCTCTTTTTAGTACGGGGCTTTGCACTAAGACTTTGTCAACTATGTTGATTGATTGATTTTTATTGTAAACCATGGCTAATACCATTATCTTGGATTGCGAAAAATCCTTAAGCAAACAAGGAGCAAATACCGCAAGGGCCTAATAACTAATATATTAACTACTGTAGCCATTTACTGGATTTAGCATTGACTTGCAGACTCCCACTGACTGTTTTTACTGGAAGGGTCACTCATTTAAATAATTACAGAATCTACCCAGGATGAAGGGAACCTTAGATCACATCCGTTTACAGAGCCTGCTTGGGGTGCTGCATTGATGATTCACAAGCTTAATTATGCCACAGTCTAGGACAACTTTCCTAGACAACATATCACAAGTATCCTTGTGGAACAGCCAGTACAACCCCTGGTAGCTCTGGAAATGTAATATTCATTAATGCATTTGGTTGACTGCTTTGAAAGGCTCTCAAGCCCCATGGTTGTGTATGCTCAGGAGAGAATAGTGATTAGTGAGACTTGGGGACAATGTGCTGATTTGGTGCTGTGTAAAGGCTTTTCATTGCCTCATAATGAAAATCATGGCCACTCCTCTCCTCTTGACTGTACCCCTGCCACTAGTGGCCTTACAGTATTTGAACAGCCAATTAGTTTCAGTGGAAGTAGTTGATAAAAGCCACAAATACAACTGGACTAATTATGAGTTGAGGTCTTGTAATTGTGCTAATTTATGTATCGCATTGATGTATAATCAGGATAATTTCTTAAGTATCCCTTTTGGTGAGTATTAGTCGTTATCCAAATTTAAATTCATGTGAGCAGGGGAATATTGTTTATAATCTTAGATATGATGTATTTCAATATCTTCTTCATGTGATCCTTTGATCCACCATATTTTATCAAGCCTAAAAAATTCAAGCTGTTGGACAACCCTTAGATTACAATCAAAGCAGTCCTTTTGAGAAACCCATATGACAAAAGATAAGGGCCTGCAGACTTACCCAGCCTCCCTTTATATATCATGGCTTACTTATCTGCTCTGTTTGAAGCACGATATTTGACGTACACCTGATAATCCCTCATTCAACATTAACAGGTGTTTTTTAAGAGTACTCTCTCTGTCCTCCTCTCACTTCCCTTGAACATTTCTTTGATCATTTTCTCTGAGATCCCAGGGCTGATGTCTGCCACTGATAAAGCCTGATCTGCAGTAATTACACAGAGTTTGGGAATTGGATCTGTCTCTGGCTCTAAACTGTGATTTCTACTTTGCCTTGTCCCCCATGCTGCTCTTCTTCTGGTGATGAGACTCATTACAATGCTTGTTGCAGATCCCCTTCTGTCTTTAAACTTCCATTCATGTGTCAGCACTGTATTTCATCAGTGCTGACAGGTCAGAGGCTGGAGGTCTCATTTCGAGAAGGTGTTGGACCCTTACCCTATTGTTTACAATATGCATGCAATCATTGGGGCAAATACTGGGCAGATGTAAAGGGTTAAAATACAGGATTTAAAAAATGTATAAAAGTTCATAGTTCACTGTTAAAATAGTAACGCTAGTGACTAAATTAACATTAACAGTACAATAGAAAAGCCAAAGAGACACATAAAGGGGTCAGATGTACAGATACATTAAATGCATTGTATTTTATTTTGTGCATTTTCAGGTGTATTTCATGTTAAAATGTTTCTGCCTAATGTGTGTTACTGACAGGAGTAACATAAGATGTCTTTTCTAAATTGGTATTTCTTATGTTAAAGCAGCATAAATCCTTCAGTCAAGCTAAACTGAGATTAAAGTTCTCTGCCTCCTTGTTCAGCTAGTTCAGGCTGTGCAGCAGGTTTGACACCGACCCAGGTACCCATTGGCTTGAGGCCGGCAACACAGACAATATTGATTTTCTTGATTAATTTAGAATTTTACCATGGCGACACCATGCACAGATTGAACATGATGTCAATAAAGTTAAGTGCAATGATATTAGGTCCCGTCTTGCTGAAATTAAGAATTGGATGTTAAAAAATGTCCTACTGTTTACTTACTCCAAAACTGGAATAAATTAAATCACTCCATCTGGCCAAAGCATTACTAGCACAATGATTAAGCTCTCATCTAGTCTTAGTGCTTTACTTAATAATATTCAAAAAGTTGAGTTATTGTCTTTTGAGTTAAATTAAATTAGTGCAATCCTGTTTTGCTGATCTGAGACATTTCATCAAATTCAGACCGTTCCCTTCCATTGCAGATCAGTAAAAGCAGCCATTCTCTCATCCACACCATACCTGACTATTGCAACTTATTATGGCGTCAGCATGCGAAACATACTTCAACTAGAAGAAAAAGCTGCTGCAAGGCTTGTAACAAATTCAAAGAGAAGCAATCTGATCACACCAGTCCTTATGGCCTTTCATTGGTTACCCGTTAGATAGATTGTGCTGCTTGTTTTTACAAGGCCTTGAATGCACAGGCTCCTGCTGTAGCTGTTTGGGCACTCACAGTACTTGGTTGAGATTAGGGGGAAATCTGGACCTTTTTTCATATAGAAAAATTATTCGATACATTTAACCAAAACTACAGCATTTCCCTAACCTTAACCAAAGCACGTTTTGCCTAAATGTCACACAGATGGGACTGTACAGATGATTGTTGAATATTATACCCGTTGCCTGTGGTGACAGTCCTGCTCTTTTATGCCCATTATCCACCCCAACCACATCCTAGTTACACAACTGCCTTAAATGGATGTAGCGCTTCATTCATACATTCAAAAAGATGTTGCCTCTGAACGTTATCCAACCAGCAATTACATTTTGTACAAAACACATTTGCTGTTAGTTTCACTGAAAAGACTCTGTATTCAGACAAAAACCTCTATCCCATTAAATCTATTCCTAAAATTTTGTATAGTTTTATTTCGTAGCTTTTTCTTATGATTGAATCTATTGACTTTTCTTCTTTATTTTCTTTTACTGTAAAGCAAATTTTAACGTTATTTTACATGATGCTATATAAATGAAGCTCAGCATAAGTTCAGTCAGGAAGACTTTACCCTCTTATTGATCAGCTGATTGTGGGCGTTTCTAAACTATGAAAAATGAGGTATGTTTGGTTTGTCATGTCCCATTTAGAAAACTGCCACAGTCTTTTCCAGCCAATCATGCGGCTGCTGTCAACCTATAAATCCCTTCTCCTCTCTTCCGCAGTCAGCCGTCAATCAGTGACGCGCATAAACCACCACAACCCTAATCTCCTTCATTCTTCAGCAGAATCATCATCACCTTATCTGGATCCTCAACCACTACCAGTGTCTAGACCCCGGGGGGGAATTCCTTTACTACGTCCTGCTTCACCCCCCCCCGTAATCCCGATGACATCACATAGGGGTCTAAAACGCCAAAAGACTGTCACATTCACATCACTTTCGGTGCGCATGTCAATAACTGTTGTTAAAACGTTGAATTGAAGTCTCTCCTGATTGAATTAAAGTTATTAGTATTCCTGGAGCATGATGACCAGCCTGTCCCTTGATCAGTAGTTGATAAAAGGTTTGATTGGCAAACCATACAAAGTATGTTCATTAAAACATCCTTTTTGTTTCTTCCTAACTCTATTTGCTGTTAGAAGTACATCCATGTAAGTTCTAGGAGGCAGGACTGAATGAAGACAACGGTGCAAGTGAGCTCATGAATCAAACTGTAAAAGGGTTTGTGTTAAAGGGATATTATCTTTATCTAATCATCACTATGCCGATGGAGGGGTGGGTGAAATGTATGAGATGGAGACTGTTAGAGAAAATAGACAGCTCTTAGTCTAATGGTGTTAAAACAACAAAACCCAGAATTATGTTGAAACTTTCTTTTTGTTTACAGTCTTCAATCTAGAGTGAATAAACATTTCTACGGGCAAATAAAGTGGTTATTGAAAAGGATAAACATATTTTCTGCCCATAATTGTAACCACAACACCAAACACATGACAGCATGGTGAAATGTCCCAAAACAAGCCTTATTTACACCAGCAACGAGTCTCCAGGGGGGAGATGAGCCACTGAGATATAATTTGACATCCACTGCCGCACTGGATCCAAAGTCATTATAATTGGAAAGGCAGGAGAAAGTTTGTCAGAAAGCACACTCACAAGGGAGGTACTCGTACCCATTGTGTCAATCTTTTACCATGGTGACACCAGTACAAATTTGTCATTTTATTGAAAGGTATATTTGTACATGAATTATACAGCAGTAAGCTAAGTCATGTGTAATTGGAATCCTGGCTATTCGTTATACAGTGTGATCCGTTTTGTATATGTAAGACTAATACTGTTTGGATATACTTTTATCTTTCTTGTCTATAGTACATCCATATAGACAACTGACATAAGACTCTCTTGTATCATTCATTATTTTTAATCACATCACAAGCTGATTTGCATTGAAAACGTGACATTTTCCACACAAATTCCTTGATGGTATGATGAACAATAATGTATGGTATTATAGATGAGAAAAGTGATTGTCCATCCAAACAGTCTTGCATAGCATTCTGAAAATGTACAATATTCCCATCGAAACAGCTTGGAGGCTGACAGATTGTTTTAGGAAGGTGCAGACTGACAAATCTACTTGTTGGGGATCATGTACTTTGTTTTCCTTCCTTTATTAAACCCTACTCAGCCTTGAATGTGCAAGTATGAAAGAAACTTTGACTTTAATCTGCTAAACAGAGCTGCTGTGATTTGGGTGTTTATTAAACCACCGCCAGATGACCCGAGGTTTCTGTTGTGTGACTGGTCGGGCACCGCAGCTGTTGCTTTTATGCTAAACCCCTCCGTGGAGACGCTGCTGATTGTGGGATTAGCACACAGGTCTCCTCCCCTGGTCACTGCTTTTACCTCAGGTTTGTTTCATGACAATCTCTCTTTAGATCTCTCTTTTAGACGTCATTAGTGAATAGTCAATGCAACAACCTAATCGTGTGCACAATGTGTGCACTCTTCCATGATAGGTTAGTGTACAGGAGTGTTTTATTGTCTAAAAAAACAGCAAGGTTAAAGCATAGCAAGCATCTGATTCTTGGGTTTGGTGCAAACAGGGTTGAAATAATTTTAAATCCTTTATGTCTGCAGTACAAGTACACCTGCACTAATGGACAGATGTCATGGAATCAATCATTTTAACCATAGTAACATTTCTTTTTTCAAATGACTTTGACTTTCTCACTAAAATATAACAATTACCATTGACATCAATATAACAGTATATTTTAGGAAAAAATTACAAATTTGTATCTACAAAACAGAGCAATAAAAGTAAGTGCACTCTGGCTTTGTAGTTCTGCATTTTGCTTTACATTGTTGCCCTGGCTGCAATTACTGTGCTCAGGCTCTAAGAAAAGTGGGCCACTGTTACACATACTGTACTCTGTCACTGAGAGACAGCCAGCCTGACATTCAAAGCAAAAACAATTCCTTACAGATTTTTCCCCCTATAGTACCCATTATCTGTCAATGAAAAAGATACATTTCAAACTTGTAATAGTTTTTAGTTTTTTTTAACAGTGGAAACTAATTAATATGGTGAACTTGTTTGTAAACAGTTGCTGTACAAAGCAATATAGTGTTTAACTGAAGTCATGTTTGTGATCACCTGGCAACTGTAAGGCCCAATCCCATTTCACCCCTTGGCCCTACCCCTTGTCTTTGAGGGTTATCTTGCCCCTTGAAACAGAGTCACAAGGGGTGGTGGTTGAAATCTTCCCCTACGAATTGGGACAGCCCTTCAAGAAGCCGTTACATCATCAGCAGTCGTCGCAAAAACCTGACCCGTCATCAGTAGTCGTCGTTGTAAACGTACGAGACAGTTTTGCCAGGGATGTCATTGTAGTTACATTGCTGAGATCTTGAATAAACCAATGCTATTGTTTGCAGTTACTAAAGTGACAAACCTATAATATCCAAATAGCATTATTGCACTTATGAATCAAAAGCATACAGGTGGCTAGCAGAGGTCTGTATGCAACCCTGCCAGGATGCTTTGTTATTGGAGAAGCAGTTAAGTTCAGTAACTCCGCTGCTTTACGCATGGTCAATTAAGTGCATCGTGTGTGAGGTGGGGTGTGATATGAAATTATGTGAAAATACGGCTATATCGTGCAAAAAAAGATCACTAGTGTGCTAACGCTAGCATGCTAACGCTAGCGCTCTCATGATTGTTTTTTTAAAGGTTGTTGTGTAAAAAGTGACGATAATACATTGAAATTATATTAAACTAAGATATTACAATCATCATCATCATTTTTAAATCCTTATTAATGGAGAAAATATTACATTTGTGAGTCTATCTCCCAGCTTGCCGGTGATTGGCAAGGCATTCTGGGTACCCCTAGGTTTGAAGTGATGGTCTGAAAAATCTCCATTTCGAGGGCTTTAAAGGCCTACCACTCGGCCCTACCCCTACACATGAACGTGCAACACAAAGGGGAAGGGCTAAGGGGTAGGGCCAAGGTGTGAAATGGGATTGGGCCTAAATCCAATAGGCTATCCCTTCTCTTTTAGTTCTGTTCTGAGAGGGAACCAAAGCAGTGAAGTTGCGGTCAGGATGAGCTTAGCAATGAGCTGAAACTCTCTATGAAGCTCCACCAAGATGAGGGGAGCTTCAGATGCATATAAAAAACCTCTGTATCCTCTCCACTACAAGCTATTATCTTTCACATTGTGTCATTGTTTTCATATTGCCATTTGATACATTGTTATTGTACCAACATTGATTATAGGGGCTTTAATGAGCTGATAAAGCCGTGATTCAATTATTCAACACAAACAAATTAGGCAGTTGCTAAATCCTCATTGAAGTTAAGGCTCATCTAGAAGTAACAGCCATCTCAGCTTTGAACTCGTAAATAAAATTACTGTTGTTTGGAATAGTTGAGATACTTGCATTAAACTGTAAATTAACTTTTTAATACTATATACTATATTTTTTACTGTATCTATGCCCCCATTGGTTGTAAAGGTTGCTTCTCTCTGCCTTTGTAGAGCAGTCATTTCGATACCTGCAGGTCAAAACTATTATTGGCATCTTAAAAAACAAATATGTCATCTGTAAATTACACAGCATGACTGTACAAAGCAATTCTTGAGTCATGTTTACTTCATGCAGCTACAACAACTTTTACCGACAGATAACCTGTCCTTCCAAGTTGGCGAACAGATAATGAATGACCTTGTGTAATGCAAATTGGTTACTCCTTTATTAAGCCTAATCTAATTAAGATCCCCCTTCACACATTATTAAGGGAAGCCAATAAACAAATGCCTGGTATAAGAGATTTGGCATGGGAGCATAATCATAAACACGTCTTTAATTTCACAACAACACCGCAGTGTTGATTGGCGCCATGCTGCTGGCCATATGTCCTTGAAAATAGACAGTAACTAAATAATTGTGTACTTGTTAGATTTAAATTCCACACACAATGTGTGTGATATGCAAGTGATTTCACCAATGTAATTAGGTCTTCAATTGAAACAGTACACTGAGGCAGCAGTTGTTCAACACAACTCAATACAGGGAAAGTGAGTGTGTCCTTAAAAAAAAACCTGCAGACAAATGTCATAAAAAAGAGGTGCACAGCAGCTCCCTTCTTCTCATTGAGACTCTCTTTGCCATCCCCACCCTCCTCCCCGTCTGCCACCCTTAACTTGGGAGTAGGGCCTCCCCCAATGATGCCTCCAGATTGCACTCGTAACAATGTGACTGGGCCCCGATGCAGGCATCCACATTTTCATATCTGAGGCCAATGATAGATGAGGCAATCTGAACAAGTTGTGCTGAGAGATACATCAGGAGGCAGACAGGCCCAGATAAAGGGAAGAGAAGACTGGGCCCCCATTGTCACCCGTCCTCCACTCCATGGATATATAGTGGTTCCCCCAGGACCAATATCTCACATACATATTCAAAAGGTACAACCGCAGCCACCCCAGGGACAGATGCTAAAGCAGCTAAAACGAAAAAAGCTGTCCAGGAAGCTGTTGGCTCTGCTCCCCTCTACCAGCCTCCCAACACTGGCTTACAGACTTAATGACTGGCCCACTTTGGCTTATCGTTTGGCCTGCTAGTGGTTATGCGGCTGTTCATCTAGTAATGTTTTGCTAAACATGCAGGTTTACGAGAAAGTTGACACTGTCATCAACTTCCATCCTCCAGTGCAATTTAAAACTCCTGTCGGCCAGTGATGAATAATTCAGAGACTGTCATTTAATGAAGCTATTGTGATTTGACCTCACAAATGAATCAATGTCTAATCTAATTTATTAAGCCCACTGCAGGTCAGAGCCCTTTCACCCTTTTATCTTTGTCACAAAGTATAAGTGATATTAAAAAGAAAGAGTTCAGCTCTTTTATGGTGTCTCATTGTTGTTGAGGTAGCTTCTTTTTTTTTAAGGTAGTAATCAAAGCTACAACTCATTGTACCCTGGAAATAATTAAGGCACACCAAGGCCACCACAGAGAGAACAAAATTAACTAACTTCAGATGAGACAATTGGAACAACTTGTTCTCTGTTGCTCCTGAGAATTAGTGAGATAAGGGTCAATCTCTCTAGAATATTGAGCATTATTTTTTTCCCACAAAACACACAAGATAAGATCTGTTAAGACAGGGCCACACTAGGTGCATGTGCAGCCTGTGATGGCTGCATCGCTGTTCCATCTCGCGAGCGTGTATGTTGTTCACACAGAGTGTGTCTGCCGCGTGTTGGACGCGCACTCTTCTTCCACTCCTGAGATAACAATAATATCCTTGTTAAAACAAATCAGTGCATTGCTGGAGTGTTTTTACTTTGAAATGGGTACAGGAAGTGCTGCAAATATTTATGTTTGTGACATAGTCAACAGATAGACAATGAAACTGTGGTGAAAGCTCATTTTCACTGTCTATCTTGCTGTGGACCACATGTGGTACTTGGAGAAAATAGGCGAGACCCCGTCTCTGTAGAAGAGCAGTGCGGCTCACATGCAGGAGACGCACATCTCACACAGGCAGTGAGCTGCTCTAACCTGATAATATGGGCACTGAAATGAAAAGCAAGATGCTCCACACACACTGCTCATGCATCCAGTGGGGCCCGAGCATTCAGGATATCCCAGTACAGTGATTGTCAAGTGGTCAGGACTCAAACATGCAATCACCACACCATCATATATATATATAATAAAGAACAAAATAAAGGACAATTATTTATAATATTATACATATGAGTATTCTTTGAACGTGGGCAGTTACCCATGCTCAGTCAGAAACTCTCGGATCCTGATGCATTATGGGTATCTAAGAAGGAAACGTGAGACAGAAGCTTAATGTTTGATATTCCACATTAGTTTGTAAAAGATACTTCGTTTTCGCAGTTTAATTTTCTTCTTTTTTTCTTTCTCTACAGTCTCTTGTACATTTGGATGTGGTGGACTATAATAGCATATGATCATAATAATTTATGAAGTCATGATATATAGAGAAATGTATTAGGAGCCAATCACTCAGTCCCAGAGGGACCCCCTGTAATGTCAGGCCGAATTTATCAGAGCAATTTGACATGCATTATTGCCTCCAGTTCACAGTGTGCTTCATGTTCATGTGCATTTCAGTACAGTACATTCAGTGGTCTTACCTCGCAGGCTTGGTGGTGTGAAGAAGTCCCCAATTTATGTGAAGCTATAGTCATACACGATCAAACACAATATGACTGCAGGAACACTTTGCCTCACAACAGCTTATCCAATACAAAGAAAATAAAAAGTGAACTGTTGAACAAAGCTTAACATTAGAAAAAAAACGTTACACAGAAATTCAGATGAGCTTAAAATGGAGCTGGGACCTGCAGAATATTTCCTGGTGCATAAAAAATTTGTGAACTGCTCGGTTAACTAATTATAGAGAGTTCAGTGATAAATTCTTTAAGCGAGCATGTTACATTTCAGTTTGAAATGAACTTTGGGAGACACCAGCACATGCCACAGAGCAGCAGGCTTTTCAAATCAATACGCACTTTAAAGTGCATTACCATGCAATGATAATGTAACTTTGACAAAAATGGTGTTGACGGTGATGGATTGCCTGTGTAAAGCAAGTCTGTAAGATGATATTCATATGGTAGCTACTGAACAATGACACGCACAGACACCTACATGATATGTTACATTTTGCTACCCAAACAGCCATTGATATTCACAATGTAGACTGCTTTTACCAATGAATATTAAAATGAAAAAACCCAAATACAAAGTCTTAAATATTTCTGACTGAATAAAGCAACAGTGAAAAAATCAAACGTCATTCATCAGATCTTTGTAGGTGTGGTTGAATCGTATTCGCTTGACAGCAGCAACATAAGCCAGCAGGCCATAACTTTCATAACATTTGAATTTTCAAGTCGCAGTAACACAGCAGATAGAGCAGTTAGCTCCCCTCATAGAAAAAACGTCCACATGAAACCAGGGATACAGGTTAACTCTAGAGTGGACATATAGTTAGCAAACATTGTGGTGAAGAGTGTGATTTTGATATATAAGAATTCAGTTACTAAACGACAAATCATTTTTTTCATGTCACAAGAAATCGTCTTGTCCTGACTGGTTGGGCAGACGTTTGTGACATTTTCCGTCTGAGCTGAAACCACTTCAACAAATGAGGGGAGCACAGAGAAAACAATAAAGACAGTAATCTCTGAACTAATCGTCTTCTGAATATGACAGAAAATATTGGTGTTCATGCAGGACCACAGTGATAATCTAAAGATCATGTTGTCGGAGCCTTTAAGACCAAATGTTGACATGTTTCTAAATTTGGTTGCCTTTCCGAGGCCATTATTAAATGTCAGTCAGCGTCCAAGACAGACACACAGTATACTGGAAACCTGTGGTACACAAATACATATGAATGAATTGTTAACTTGCACCTTTGCTCACATTCATTTCCTAGAGATTATTCTTTGTGTTGGAGTATCAATGTGGCCAGTAAATTCCTCCAGACTAGCTGCCTTGACAGACAAGGACTGACAGCAAAGACAAAGCCATCAAATTAGAAAATGAAAAAGCCATCCACCTTAAACGCTTTGGTTCTTCCCCAGTACCTTTTATAGTAATTACAAAATATACAATTGAGTTGCAGCCATCAAACGATTTTTCTGCCATCGTGGAATGATATTCCAATTTTATGCTCTGCTACTCTGAAAGACAGCAACAAATAGAAAGAGAGCTTATAACATTCTCTATATGATTGTGATGTTGTTTTGAGTGGACACTGTGACAGAAAATTACAGGGATAATTACATTATATTTAAAAAAGAATAATTTTTACTATGTTACATCATGACAGTATCATTATAACTTCAGAAAGTATATAATTATACAGGGTAAGTGGAACACAGAAAGCACTATGAATGCATTTAAAGCAGGAATATGATTTTAGTGGTGTCAGTTTAGCTTTGGGAGTTTTATAAAAAAAAAAAATATATACTGTTTACTGTAATGTCATTTTAATTATAAAACAGAACATATCAAACAGCTGCCCTGCACAAGACCTCAGCTATCTGACTGTGATGCTTTCTGGAGCTGCACTTTTACTGGCTTAGTCCTTTATAACTCATAGTGCCTGTGTTAAGGTTCAACTGATACACTGATTGTCTTCAACTTCCAATGGCTTGTATATGAAATCCAGCATGCAGCCTACATTTCTACAGCATGAATTCCACGTGTCCAACAGCAGTCAGAGTCAACACTTTGTTGCATCAACCTATTAATTACAGTTTTTCTGATCCAAATTAAGCTGCTACCAGGCAAGGCTGAAATACTTTCTATGTTCAAAATCTGCTGTAGTTACTGGGTAGCATTCATGGTGGTTTGACATTTACGAACCGGGATAGACAGATAAATGATGTCTCTGTTAAACAGATACTGAAAGTGTTCGAGATGGACGTGATCTGCCGGTGGCTGAAGGGGTGGAGTAAAAAAACCCAGACGTCAAGTCGGACCCTTTCTACTTCTCGTAGCGTCAGTGAGACAAGAATGACAGATCTCGCAGTGTTTGCTTTTTTCGTTGCAGATGAAACGGATGTTAAGGAAATCCCTGTGTTTTTGCAAGAAGTATACAATGAACAACGAAGATGACTGAGAACATTTAATTAAACTATAGTGTAAAGTGACATTTGACATGTGTAAATACACAGAAGATGAAATTCACAATCCTCTTCTGTATTAATCACAACATTAGAAACACTAAATAAGGCAACTCAAACTTTTAACACCTTACATTTATGGATATACGGAGCTGAAAACGGATTTCTTAGAATTAGAAAACCTTCAAAGCCAATCAGTGCATTTTGTCAGGACCAGCATGCATTACGTTAAGTCAGCGGTGCACAGTAAAATAAACTGGTAATGAGATATATTTAGAGGTGCTTGTAGGTAGATTTTGAGACCATTGGACACAGTCAGTCTAGCAGTACCCCCCCCTTCTAGTCTTTGTGCTAATCTGAGCTAGAACAAACAGCTGTTGGATGTAGCACATGGACTGTATTTAAAGATTGATGACATGAAAGCTCCACAAAAGTCCAAATCATTTGGATTTCCCCCTGGTGGCTAGCTGTAGAATAGGTCATAAACACTGCCTCCTCCATGTTAAGAGATGGGACATGGCCCAAACCAAAAAGTCAAAACACATGCCAACTATATTTTTCTCAAAGATAGTTTCTGTCATTTTAGGTAGTTCTTATCACACTGAGTGCTGGGTAAAACATCATGATTGACTGAGACTAACCCACAATTTTGAGTGTGTGTATCAGTGGGACCTAATACAATTTGACGACACCTGTATCAGGGATATGAGTTGACGCGTTGTCCATCTTTTATATACAGTCAATGATAAACCCTAATAAATACATAGGCTACTATATGAGAAAGATATGAATCTTTTCAGCAGAAAAATGTATTTCCCAAAATGTCAAACTACTCATTCAAGTCTCTGAACTTCTCACCCTCCCATTAACCGTCCAAATACTGGCAAATCCCTTGGACAGTCTGACAGGGAAGAGATGCCAGGGACAGTCAGACATGCATGGTTCAAATAAATAACCTGCAAGGGGTGAAATATTATGGCACAACTGAGAGTCAGGTAAACATGGCCTGGTTTATATTTGCTATATGCAGTATATGTGTGTATATATATATATATATATATATATATATATATATATATATATATATATGTATATATATATATATATATATATATATATATATATATATATATATGTGTGTGTGTGTGTGTGTGTGTACATTTAAATCAAGGGATATTATACCAAAATAAAACAGCTAGCTTGTTTTTTTTGCTGTGACAATATGATTCCAAATGGGAGACTGAGTAAAACTGCAAACAATGAGTCACCCTGTCCACATCTTCACAAGGGCCCTCACACGGCCATTCTGTGCAGCTTCAGCAAAATTTAAAGTGATACATTAAGCACCACACACAGAGTGGACAAATTATTATAGATCCCGTCGCTTTAAAGCAGATAGATGAAGTCGCTTACTGAAACCCCTAAATATATCTTTTTCCATCACAAATATATGAAAAGTACAGACATATACAAAAGGTATTCGACTTAAGGCACAGGGCTGCAGCTATCTCACCAGATCTAAAGTTGGAATAATTAGATTCTTTGTATTATATATTCACAAAAATATTCCAGAAGTTTAATTTACAGAAATATTTAGTTGGATAATTATATGTATGTATCATGTTGAATTTCAGTTTTGTAATATGATTTCCAGTATGTTACTTTAACTACTTACATGGGTTGGATCAACCCCACCAACCTTTAAAGTAAATTAAGTATTTCCTGCTGACAGGGAATTAGCTGCAGTTAAACTTTAAGTTAAGCTGAGGATGGAATTTGTGTCAACCCTCTTGCCACTCAGTGGCAGCTTTTCAGGGTATTACTGTGGTAGGCTGCCTCCTTCCTTTTTTCGAATGTATGACACCTGTTCAGAAACAGCATCCTATAGTAATCCAGGTGATGATTTCTCTCCTGACCTTATGTATCTTAATGTAGTATTTGATGATGTTATGATAAATCATGTTCTTTAAACTTCTTTAAAGTACTTATTGTTGATTCTGAGTTGCAATAATCAACATTTCTATATAAATAATGGAATGATTGTATGCGTAGAGAGGGGTTGCCTTTAATGATGAATTGACTGGAAGGAAATCATCACCTGACTCTGTAGTCCAATGAAGTTGAACTTAATACATTTTTTTAGTTTTAGGCCCTGAAACGTAGAAGGCTGTAGGTCAGACTCACGGTTCTTTTTCCCAAATTGATATCACACAGAGCAAGTATCTCTTTCTAGTGAAACAAGGTCATTTACACCGTGTTTTAAGCCTAAATGTCCCCCGGAAGTGGCGATGCTAGCGGACCTAGCCACACGATGGTGTGTCCGAGGGTCCGCCAATGTACCTCGTAGGAAGATATCAGCGGACATTTTGGCTTAAAAGTTGGTGTAAATGACCTTGTTTCGAGTCCAATATGAATGTCGGGGCTTGTGGACACTTGGGTGACATCACACGTGCAGTATGGACGCATGTTTTTTCTGTTGTTTTATTACGTCTGAAGAAGACGACACCATTTACTTCAATTGTATTGGATTCTGCTGCAACACTGTTTACCCCTGAAGTGTTGTTAGATTGAGTGGACACAAACATTTCCAATGTCTCCAAGTGTTCAAAAACATGTTGTTGTAGGTGAACCTAGTGTTTTAGTCACCTAAATATAGCAATGCCATGATCCCGGTTCATATCATAATTCATATACCGATAACCAGAGGTCAAATGTGGGACAGAGCTACTATAAAGTTGTTTTAAATTTTATTGTTGCATTTTAGTTCAGCCTGACAGTTTTTTTACTGCTCTGAGTTGAATCATTTAATGAGTCCATGTAGTACCACACATTTTTTTATTTGGCAGTTGAATCACTGACTACAAAATCATTATGCACTAATTTGGTTATTTCCTAGGTATTTCCAACAGATAAATTAAAATATGCTTTTTAATTTCCCCCCTTGCTCAATTCACCTTTTGTCCCTGTGCCTCTCTGTGCGCCCCACTCAGTCACACTTGTTTTAACACAAAAGACCTCTTCATTGTCTTTTGTATGACTGCTTAAAAACTAGTTTCCATTTGTTCTGTTATTGAAACTAAATATTACAGCTCCAATGACTCTGTGTTTTACATTTCAAACAGCAGTGCTTCAGGTTGTGTCAAGATTGGATTAAAAATGTATGCAAATTTAGAAAAAAGTCTGTGAACACTGAGTAAGTGTACCTGCAAGACTCTAATTGAATACAAATTCAAATGTGTTTACTTTCTGTCTTGCTTTTAAAGCAGAGAAGCATCCAGGAGCACAGCTCAGGTTCAAATGGGGGGGAAAAAGGCGCAGGGAGGAAGCAGTACAGGGGAGAAGTGTGAACCTTTAGCTCTGGTTGCATCCCAGTCTGAGAGGCTGCCAGTGTGAAAAGGCCTGGTTGTGAAATCCCCACTGAGATGGGCTTGGTCCAGAGGGACTGCAAGCCAATCTCCAGCCTGCTCTCCTACCTGGGAACAGCTGCAGCCTCCATCTGCCAGCTCGTCATGGTGTCTACCTGGGGGAAGCATGATCCACCCCTCGATTTCAGGGGAGAGGCCTCTTTATTATGACAGAGGGATTTCAGTGTTCGATGAAATCAGCAGGACTTCTTCCTTGGTTGTGTCTCTACTGAAAAAAATGCACACTGACATTTAGCATTGTATCTCCTCCAGAAGTGATCTTAATCGGGATCAGGTCAGAATTGGAGAAAGCAGAGCCCTTATTTGAACCTTTCCAGTGAACATTTCAGTCAGATTTCTTCAGGCTTCTTTTTCCCAACAGGCCGTGTTGTTCCAACAGATGCTCTTACCTGGATGTCATGTTTGTGAAGCAAACACTATCGACCAGAAAGTGACAGGTTATTTACTGATTTCAGGAATGTGTTACTTTCAAAACTGAAGTAAAAACATTGCTATAATGTGTGCTGAGTTGAATTGATGCACGTTTCTGCCGTAGTTTGAAATTTATTTCAAACAAAACAAGCATCTAGTGCTGCCTGTAACTGAGTAATCCAGTCTCCTTGCTTGCCAATCATCTTGATTTTCACAAAATCTTTCCTGCAAACACGTTAGTTTCTGCTATCAGTGTTCCAGTTCTTTGATTGTACAAACTCTACTCAGTCATTGTATTTGTTGATTATTTTTAACACAAGCAAATGTTGGTACTGTAATGCCAATACTTGTTTACGTCACAAATGAAGGCTCTGTCATAAAGGGGCAATTTATGTCAGACCATACAGATTCATAAAAGTACTCCTAGTACTACTAAAATTTAACTAAGTCTCCTGCAAATATTTCAGTATTAAGTATTTATGTATGTAATACTTCCATTGTTCTACATAGAATAAAAAGTCATTTAGAATGGCTCCTGGGATAATGGTGATGATGTTGCTGTCTGTCATTCGATCCACCAGTTGTTTTGAACCGAAATATCTAAATTCAGCAAACTCTAAAAGCGAGCATGACACATCCAGTAAAAAAAGAGAAGGTCTGTCCCGTCTGAAGAGTTTTAGCTAGTGTGCAGGGCAGGCTAACAGTAAATTAGCTGAGTGAGTGGGTGGGCGAGCGAGAGAGAGGGAGCATCGGTGTTGCTGCTGTCAGGGCGAACAGACACAGGTGAAGTACTCCGAAGGTATGAAAAGTCCTTACTGCAGACACTGCACAGAACAGTGCTCCTATCTACTGTTCCATCTGTGCGTTTTAAATATTAACTCCCGTTCATTCACTGGGCCAAGCACCTCTTGCTCCGTGCGCTCAAATCCCTGCTCTTTGCACATGTATGCTCTTGTGTTCCATTAACAACACCACTACCCATATACATTGGTTTTCAGCTGAAAAAAGTGGTTTGGGGGTTTAGTTACTTTTTAGGTGTTCATCCTTAAAATGCAAGTTTACCCTAAAATAAGAGAGAAAGCAGATGAAGGGATGGAGATATTATGCTCAGCAATGGCTCTAATGATACAATAAAAAAGCCAACTAAATCTTATATCATCCTGAAGATATTTGTCAATGATTCAAATTAAATGTAATCACAAAAATGTAAAATGCTTTGAGGTTACAAAGCCATAGTGCCAGCTCATTGTAAAATACATTTGACTCAATTATTGTAATCTGATCTTTATTTTAATGACACACATATGTGTTCAAGATGATGATTCATCATGATAAAATTTTTTCTCATCCTCAAGATCCTGGTCGTTTATGGTGCTGTTGGAGAGGATCTGGTGGATGTCTCCATCCCTCCTGAAGGCAAGGAGATATTGCCAGGATACAATATCAGCTGCTGGTTTCATAAACCCAAACTAAGTTTTCCATCTTGCAAATGACTCATCACTACTTGCAAAGACACTAACAGCTCCATTGGACCCTCCGCTCATATCCACCAGCTTGTCTTCAAATGGACCCTCCACTTTCCAGACACACCAACTTGCATTGTCCTCATCATATTTGAAACCACAAAAGACTGTGTTGGATGTGGTCAGATATACCCAGGACTTTGATATGGTTGAACTTAAAAAACTATTTTGCTGTTTGTAAGATGCATCAATTTGAATGCATCATTTCCCATGACCAGTCGATATCAGTGGTGTATGAATGTTTTGTTGATTAATGCCTGTCATGCCACTGTTACAATGTTTAGGGCTGCTAAGATTTCACTTGTTCAAAACAAAGGCTCCAATCCATGTTTGTGTTTCAAAACAATTGGAAGGTTTAACTGAAGGCACCTTTTTAAATGACTTTAACTGTTTAATAAAATAAATTGGTATTGTATTTTTGTTGTGTGATTTGTAGTAACTTTTTTCAAAATAAATTTCTGACATGCAATATAAACATAATTATAGTGAGTGAAATGTCACAGAAATAAATATAATAAAATCAACTAATGTAATTGCTATTGCAATGTGCTGCTCTGTCTTGTTTCGCTGTGCGCTATAACTGTCCTCTATTTGGACATCAACATTATCAGTTATGAAGCTAAGCAAAGGTTCAGTCACATGAAACTCTTCATGTGACTTTGCCTCCAAGCTCAAGGTCCACCAACTTATTCTCTCTTTTCATCCAATCACAACCTCACATGCTGGCCTTGAGCCAATGAACCAATCACTTTCTGTCTCCTTTCATGCAGTTGTCGATTCAGTACAGTGATCACTGAGTGACCCGCTTTACCCCTGCACCACGTCAACACCCGATTCTCTCCCTTCAAACCATTCAATCAGAAGCCTTCATGAGACGTCTCAACGTTGTTCTCTATTACATGTCGCCACCACCTATGTCTGGGGGAATGATCCTTCATTCTTATCTAGTCATTCGCATTTGTTCCCTGTAAGTCTTTCCTGACTGAAATTAATTTCTTTCTCGCTGTGTGAGAAAATGGATGTGAATGTGTCATTGCCGCAGAGGAATCCTGTCTGATCACTGAGCTATCATTAGGTGGGCTCACAAATCTGTTTGGCAACAATTAGGCAACAGTATGTCACTATTAGCTAATCCTTACCCCTAACCAATTTCAGCATGCTGGTTAAAAGATTAAAAACTGTACCACTGTTCCTAAATCCACCCTCACAGAGCTGCTAGTGTGGCCATGTGGGACAACAAGAACCCTTTGACCCAATAAGGGCAGTGGGTAAAAACAGTGCAAATACCAGTTGTTCATATCTCAGCCCATGACAGCCCAAAGTTTGTCATCAGCATGGTTTTGTTTCTATCACAAACTATGATCGAGATTGGTGAAATTATAGAATGATGGAAAAGCGAGTATTTAAACAACAATACAAACGTTTCCTGTAGTTCCTTTGTTTGTGTCAATGTTCTTGGTTTAATCACATGACAGTAATTTGACAGACCAAATATGGGATGTTACAAAGAATGATGAAAAGGCAGATAACAGAAGGTCAATGAAAACACAAGATTTTTAACAGCACTGATAACCATAAGGAAAAACAGACAGGGCGAGCAGGACAAGACTCAGTAACATGGATGTCCTTCCTGCCCGTTTACTAAATTTATGTAATGATTGGTATTAAATTTGACATATGACTCAAATCAAAAAAACCTTCAATCATGTAATTACAACTCAGTAAACTCATCAATACATGTCACTATCATTCCTAAAAAGGAGCCATAGAAAAAGAGCACTGCTAGAGCTGTACCCACTACCTCTGACAGTCCAAACTTCATTTTCACTTCACAAGTACATTTGCATGCCCTGTTAAACACACACTGAACAGGGGTTTTCAATACAGCGATGCTCCATGTCGCATGTGTCTAAAATGTGGTGTCACTTTGTTGTCCTTTCCTCACTGAATATATCAATTGCCTACTCCCTTTAGACACTTAAAGCCTGACTCATGTCTTTGAATCGACTGTCATTCATCAGGTGTTGTGGTGACATCACTTACCTAAATGAGTCACCACTAATCGCAGTGAATTACCCATGTGTTTGATACATTAGTGCAGCCTTGGTGCACACAGGAGGTTCTGCATTCTGTTAAGTTGACCAGCCCTGGGGGAGTCAAGAACATAGTTAGCTGTGTTTTATTGCTCCGGTGTTAACACTCACATGTGCCAATTATTGTCTGGTACACACATACACATACAAAGGAGTATGTGTTAGTTTTACTTCTAAGAGAAAGGTCTACAAAGTTAAAAAGCCCAAAGTCCATGGTGAAGGAGGCACCTTTGCATAATGCACACATGGCAGCTAGTCTGACATGCCCCCTAACAGTCGGCAAGGCAAGAGCAGAGGCTGCTCAAGGATGTGGACTGCATCAACAACAACACTCTACCAATAGTTAAGCAAGTGCATAAATAAGAGGGAACATTACTAATGCATACAATAAAAATGTTACACTTGAACATTATTACTGGAATGGCCTCCAGCCACTTGGAGTGTTTACAATGATACAGACCCAGTACTCTCCCCTTTGAATAATAAATGATCCCTGCCCTGGTTGAGAGAGGCACCTGTTCAATATCTGAGTGACTCACTTGCATGGAGCAGACAGAATCATGGGAGATTTCATCATTATTTGAAGCAGCACGACAATGTTTTTATATTTTCACTTGCCATTTTATTTCCCGACATATCCCTGTCCACAGCAACAAGTTAATAAATATGTTACTGCTTTTGTTTTGCCTGCATCAATGCCTGTGACAGACATCCTTTCATTTCAAAGTGGGTGATGAAAGCATCTGGCCCTTGTGGTACTGTTTTGTAAAAACAGCATGTGCCCATGTTTCATCTTACGTATAGCAATGAGATCTATTTGATGTTTTGAAAGGACAAAAGATTAATCAGATTTGTCCAAATGCTATTTTAGTTAGAACTATATTTAAAACACAAATTTTTGTAATTGTGTATTTATTCAATAGGCAAAATATCAAACTAGCATATAAATAAATGAAACATTATAGTAATCAACATTTAAATATATCTTGTAAATCTGGACCAGACACCACGTCCAGGATCAAGACAGCTCCCCAAACACCAAGGGGAGGGGACTCTCAATCAGCTCTTCCCTAACAACAGGACCTAGTTGATTGATGATAGTTTAATACCACAAAAAGCCGAGGGATGGTTGTGGGGAAAAAAGATGGATAAAGAAACTATGACCAGCCCACTGAGGGATGGAGAGGAACCTCCAGTCACGCCCACTGCACAAGCTGAAAATCAGTAGACACCTCCAGGAGATTAACGAAGTCCCATTGGGTAAAGAAGCAAGAGATGCCACCATCAGACTGCTAAAAACAACTCCCACTATCAAAAGTACATTTTTTAGAAGTAAAAAGTCAGCTCTGTCTCAACTGTCCCCATCTCCTGCATGTGTAAACAAGTAGTTATATTATTGTAGGATCAGTTAACACCAAGCAGTCGTCACAAATAGATAACAGCAGTTACATAATGCTTGTTTTCACTTACAAGCTCCCTTTGAAAGGGTGTTTTTTGTAAAGAAATTACCAGATTTTCGCTGTCTAACTTGAAGTCGCCATATCTTTGCTAGTCAGCTCGCAGCTCAAGTAATCGATCAATCACATTGGATTAAAAAAAACGTAAATAGAGTGTCTGGAGAGTGTCCTGGGAAAAATCTGACATAACCAAATAAAATGCAGCCTCAGGTCCCGTGGTTGCCAAAAGTTTCAGAACTTACATTCACTCTAATTTGGTGGGCGCCCTGCACCAGGAAGTATATGTATGTATTAAGACATAAATTTACCAAATACAATGTGAAAACAACTTATATTGAATGCTCACAGTTGCTTCCGGTCAAACAGGTGCATTATACAAGGAAACTATTATTGTGTAATTCAATTCGTTTTTTATTCAGGACGTTGGAGGGGCAGCGCCCCAGCACCCCATATTAACAAGCCGCCAATGAGTGCACCACTGTTATATTAGTCATTAAAAAACTAGTAATTCCAATTTAGATAATTTTTTTTATAGTTGTTTAATAATTAATGTTTTCTTGTCTATTCTAAAAGTTGTCTATTAATATTTCCATCATTATAATTGGTATCTGCTTGGTCAAATTGTCTTTGTGTTAAGTTTTTCGAGTGACAATTTTCAGTGCAATGATGAAGCTGAGTGAAGTACAAGGTCCCAAAGCCATCAGCGCCAAAACCAAACCTAAACTCAGGTGTCTTCCCTCTTTAACTATAGCCTCCCTCCGTTTTATCTCAGCCTTCACAGTGATGGCCAGGGAGCAGTTGGAACATTCTTCTAATTTACGTCTGCCACCACCAGGAAATTGAAGTCAAAGGTTCACTGCATCTTGCGCCACGAAAAATGAACTGCTTAGGACCAATGTGTTAGGGAGAGAGGGCAAATTAACCTGGACACTTTTAATGGGACACAAAGGGTTGAGAGGGTTTAAAAATTCATGAAACACGGTGAATTGGAGGTAAAGTGGCTGCAAGTGGGGGGAATAGATTAAACCCAACCATTACTCAGGTGTCATGTACTTGTGTGTGTTTGTATGTTTCTGTACGCTTTCCGTGTGTGATTTTTTTTCAGCTGTCAACCTCCAGCATCTGCTCCCCTGAGAACCCTCTACAGCTCAGATATACTGAGAATAATCCCATCTCTCTGAAATGATACTTGTCAACAAGAAAACCATCAGAGGGAATTGTAAGACAAACAAGTCACATTTGATCTGCTTTGTCTGTATGATGTTGTTTACACTCTAGACTGAATACTGTTAATAAAAAACACTTACTGTAAAACCAGAAGGTACTGCTTTTGGTTGACTGCTCAGGAACTCCTCTGGCAGTGTGAGTGTTGCCAATTAAACTGGCATAAAATTTAAGAAAGAAATCTAACGTAGGCTACAACTAGCAATATCCTCATAGTTGATGAATCTGCTTATTGTTTTCTTGATTAATTATAGCTCTAAAGTAATAAAGTAATATCCGCGTGTACAAATAGTATAAGTTATAAAGACTGACTGAATACACACTTAAAATACCCTATGTTTTGTCCATGTTATAAAAAGGGGAGTTTAAAGTAGTAAATTGAAAAAAAAAAAATCAATAGAGTTATAAACTGAAACGACATTTAGTGCTGTTGGCAATCAGTTATCAATCATTGTGCATCCAGCTGAGCCTCCTTATCTCAGACCTGTCAGTCCAACTATCAGAGGTGGGGATGAGCCGGGAAATAGCTTAATTTTTGTCTGCGAGACGAATGGTAGAAAATGTTACCTTGTATTCAACAAACCAGCCAAATATATTTTTGCCTGCGCAGTAAAATAACACCACTGAGGCTAAGAGGATAATAAAAAGAATAAGTAAATGATGTACTTATTAATCTAATCCAATCAATCTAATAAATAAAAAGTAAAACTTCAGTTCGATCTAAGGCGTTAAAGTGACGACAATTTAATCAACTATATATTAACTACATATAAACAAGAAAGTCACTTTTTTCTTGAATGCAGTTTTGCCCATGAGCCACACAGGCTGGACTAATTATAGTACTAATGACAAATATGTGTTCATATTTCTTGTAGGATGTCAAGCATTTTTCCCTTAGTTTGGGCATCGGCATATCTGTCAGAAAGCAGATTGTCTACTAGCAGCTGGTTGCTTAGCTGCAGAAATGAGAAACTGCAATGGTCAAACGCAAAACCAGTGATTTCTTTTCTTGGACCAATGACAAGGTGGAAGTAATAGTGATACTGTTAGCAATGCTTTGCATTCACTGCTGGCAGTCAACCCAATAAGATGAGACCCAACCAGGAAGCAAATGCAGGTGAAGTCTTCATAATTTACAAATGTCTGTCTGTGGACACCAGGTGTAAATGTGGCACAAGTGATGCGTTTCAAAAATTAAAACGTATTAATGTGGATGCAGGTAAACTTAAGAAATCTTAAGTTTGCTCATGCTAAAGTTCACTTGACAAACACTCCTGAAAAGTACATTGTTAATACATCTTTTATACCAAATTTGCTTTGAGCTGCAGCAAATCAAATCTTCATTGAAAATCAAGATGCAGCATTGCTCACCATCAACCTTCTAGTTTCCCAATGCTCCAACCTTTGGTTGCCAGGCTCAGTTGATTCACAGTGAATGATTTTCAGGCAAATACCTGAGCTTGCAGAAAATGACCTCGTCAGACAAAGGCTTTTTTGAAGCTAGTGTTAGCACAAAGCAGGAATCAAAGGCAGTGAAACAGAAAACAGCCTCACACGAGTGAGTAGGCCTGTTCACACCAAAGTCCAACATTACCAGCATAAAGCCATCTCTTCCTCATAAATTCCTCCTTTAGTTCATTAAAAACCCACTGAAAGTAGAGTTTCCAAACCTTATAGTGGCTGTCGTCACAGTGAAGATAACATAGGCTTTGGTTCAACGTACTGCTATTTAATGTAACAGCTGGTTTACACCTGCTGTGCAGCTAAACATTTGCAGCATATTAACGTGTTACACCCCTGAAAATAGGGATAAAGAATCACGAGAGTGATGTGATGTTGTTTCCTCACTAAGAACTTTACTGTAATGAGGAAATTACCCTGGTTTCCCAGAGGTACATAAGTGGAGACCAAAGCAATTGAGCTCAGACTCAAGATCAAAACAACTATGTAGATCACAGTTTAACACTATTATAGCTTAAATCACACAATAAAGAACAAATTCAACAATGTAAGATAAACACCATTTTAGCATTTTAACCGTCTTTCAACATGTGATGAATTTTAACCCTTTCATAACTTCATGGTTTTAAGAAATCCTTATGTTATTTATGAATGATCTTTTAACCACATCACAGATTTTGACATAACAGACAATTAATTTACCATTTTCTTTTCACCTTGTAAAAGTGTATATTTTCAACTTGTCACACTCTCCCCTACAAAATAAATGTTGTCCCAACATTAATATTTTTTTCCATTAAACAGTCTCTTAAGAACTTGATACTGAAGATCCTCTTCTGAAAGCTGGTGCTTGAACAAAGGGTCACGGCTCAAATACAGTCCAAATTCAAAGTTTGTGTTTAACAGTCCATAAACAGTCTTTTGATCCACAGTCCATAAATTGTCCCTGGAAACAGTCTGTAAGAACAGTGTACAAGCAGTACATGTTCAAGAAATTAGACTAGGCTCACATTTTCTAGAACCCATACATACAGGGTGGCTGAAAGTAGTATGGCTGTAAGTGCGGCAACCATGGGACCAGTCCTGGTGCAGGGTAGAGAGGTTAACAGCTTTGGTGGTGACTGGATACTGTAGCATGATAAGCACCAAGCTTATCATAGGTGATGCGTCTTGGCGGGTGCGTCTCTCTTTGTGGAAGCTGGTAGGTTGGCTCTCCAGGTTCAGCAGCAGCACTTGATAATGGAGAGGTATTTGGTGAGTAATCGTCAGGCATATTTTCAGCAGTCAAGTTTATCTCCTCAACAGGTGTGCTTGGCTCCTCCAGCTGATCTCCATCAAGAGGCTGTGCGGGCATGGCAACAACTGGTGGGGGTTCATGTTCAGGCTTCATCCCTTGTTCGCTAGGCAACGTAGAAACCTGATGAAGGTCATATTCATCCCCACTGTCTTCATTCGACTCTTGAGGCTGTAAGGTGACTACTGTCTCTTGTTCTATTTGCTTTTGTCATTTTTAGTCACCTCTGGTTGTGTTTCAAAAGGTAGATGATCACAGGCAAAATGTCTGTGCCTGACTTTGCAGGACCCTTGCCCTTTTCTGGTCTTACTTCATAAACTGGCAGGTCAGGCCCTGTTTGTATCACTACTGTGTGAACTATGTTGTGGCATATGATGATGCCACCGGGGTCTCACCACAACAACCAGAGACAAACCATTCGCTTTTCAGCATACTTTATTACTTTAATTAGCAAACATAAATCAAACTCAACTAAATTTAAAGGGTCCATCTATTTCTGCTGGCCTGGCAGCTCAACTCAGTCTTTTCCATGTGTCTCTGTGTTTCTCCCTTGTTTGTCTCTCTCCCATGTGGCAGCTCAGTTGCTTCCTTTTCAATCCAGGGAGAGTTGACTGGCCAACTAGTCTCAGTTGTACCAATCACCTCTCCCTGGTTCACCCGGAGGTGCTCTCTTCCCAATAGTCACAGTGTTTTCCTGGTCCTCCTCCCTGTGTCAGGTTTTTGATCAAAACCCAATCACCAGGTTGTAGCACTGAACTACTAACTTTTGTGTCATAATACTTTTTAACAGCCTTTTCTCCCCCTTGGTCATGGTGGATGCGAGAGGGGAAACCAAAGTTCAGGAAAAAGTTGTTGAAGATGAGATTTGCAGCAGTTTCCTGACTTTGATGCGGTGGCACATGCTTGAACAAAATGTGTGACATGGTCCACAATTACAAGGATGTACTCATGTCCACTTTTGCATCTGTCAATATGTAGGAAATCAATACATGTTAGTTCAAAGGGCTTTGTTGTGACAATATATGTCAGGGGAGCTCTGTGTACAATGAATGGCAGAGTGAAATCAGGGAAGCCAAACACTGGTGGGTGGAGCAAACAGTCAATTAGTTGTTGAAGTGCTTGTTGGTGCTGATCAGTCCATGTGATTGGCTTGTAAGACGGCAATCACATGGGCGATTTTTCCCCTCACATTATTAAATTTCCCCATCTGCCCATCCACTACAAGCAGACACACAGAGAGAGACAGAGGGGTGGTGATGGGGGGGGTGGTGATGCAGCAAATAAATCTACAGCCCCCCCAGGTCTTCACAGACCAGGGAGAGAAAAATTGTCTAGAAAGTGTAGCTAGTGTGTTATGAAACAAAAGTTTAAAACAAAATTGATCACTACAGTGTCTACTTTTGGATCAATCTTTAGTTTACCATGCTTACTACCAACAATGGGCATAGTTCTGGCTCTGTGATTCCTTACTCAGGGTAACGGTTAGGGTTAACTCCACTGCGGTTAAGAGATACAAAGAACAGCCACATGTATAGGAGTGTTAGTGTCATTAATAATAGAAGCAGTCTGATCTGTTCCTAAAAGTGAGATATATCCGAAAGAGAAAAATAAAAGTCTAACCCTAAATGTAGAGGGGGTGTCTGCCTCCCCGGGTTCAAACTGGGAGCTGTTTTTTAACAGGAGAGGAGCCTCCTGGTGGCCTGGAAAAGGTGAACTTAGATGGTAGACATATTCTTTGCTGTACGTCAGTACATGAAGTCTTATCTGCGTGTGCAAGTTGCTATCGTTAGCCCTTAGCTATAAGGACTGCTGAACCTTTGTACAGCCTTGCAGTGTACTTCTATACACTGCTAATTTCATATCTTCTTTTCATCTTGCATCTCTATCAGGTAGAGGTTTATTTTGAAAACTACTGGATAGGACGACATTGATATTTTGACAGATATTCAACATCCCCAGAGGATGACTTCTATAAGACGAATTGAAGGTGACAAATTGTTTCTGTTGATAAAGTATTATTTCAGGCTTTTGATAAGAATAGTTTCATTCAGTAACTGAGCACGGTAAATGACACCATGTTGAAGTGATCTATTACCTTTTTATTCGCGAAAAAAGTGTTCAAAGTATGAAAAAGTAAAGAAATTAAAATGTGCTCCTTTGTGGAGAACAGCAGCTATACAGGTAGCTGGTCAGCAAATGGAAAATGTCAGAGCTTATGGCAGGTTAAAATACTAACATCGGTACTCAGCATATTTTCTAATATCTCAAAGATATTCAGCCTGTAAGGTCCTTTATTCTGCTTCGTAAAGTTTAGCATTAGAGAAATATTCAGCAATTTAAAAATGTTTCAAGAAAGTCACAGTTCAAGGAAAAATAAGTCCACACACTTTGTCTTTAATCAATCATATGAGAAGTATTTTATTATTTTGTGGCCACTGACTTCCTGACAGGTCTAGTGATTTAGAGAATATGTAGTGTTGGACAATCCCCCTGAAACTAAGCAACTTCTTGAGCATTTGGTGAACACAGTCATGATTAGAAAACGAATCGATCCAGTGAACAGTGTATAAAGCTGCTCACAAGAGGAAACGCAGCTTGTAAGGTCTTGTTGCAAAACAGTTTGCTGATGATTGTCAGTCAGTACATCTGTGTCAGTTCTCTTAACGGCACCATCCATGTCTCAATCTTCCTTTTCATGTTTGTATGTTCATTCCTCAACAAGCAGCCAGACAGCATTGTCTCTTCTTGTTTCCCTCAAGAGGGCCTTGGTTCCGCCTGCTTGAAGAATCACCTTGCACTGAGAAAACAGTAACCTGGGTGAACTTGTCTGTCAGTCACAGAGATAGATTCTTAGGAGACATTACGCTTCTATACCTGGCTGCTCATTGACTCGAAGCTGTCAGTCTGGATATGGTTGCTTTGCCTTTCATTCCAATTTATCACAGAACCGCTCACCCCATACTCTCACACAAACTGACTGTCCTTCTCTTAACTGTATATTTACAACAATGTTCAAAAAACCTCAGATGAAATCATTAAATATGCTGGTTTCTTCCACTTTAATTTACTGCTGTAAAATAAGTTGCATGAGGCACATGAAGCTGTGTGTTGGCCTCTGTGTGATCATTAGGTAATTTATGTTTAAAATTACAGTGCATTGATATGTTTCATGGATAATATGTGTAGTCAAATGCTGTGTGGCCTGCTCCTCGTTGTTCAAGACAAATAGATGTACATATTGGATATACTTTTTTTTATAAATAAGTGTAACTGTCACATATGAAACTAGAAAGTCAATATATACTACCTTGTTAAAATGAGTCAGTATCATAACTTTAAAGCCGAGGTGAAAGTTATTGATTGACAAAATGACAATATCAAGAGCACTGCAGGTCAGGAAATCACACATCAATAATGTCACTGTAAATGAGATTGTAAGACCTGATAATATATTTGTGGGCCTATGTTTGGTGTAGCTGATAAGTGTTGTATTGTTTAATGTTAATGTTTGTAATTTCTATATATATATATTAATTAGGATAAGAATATAAGTAAGCCAATCGGAGGCAGAGTAGGTCAGTCATGCCTGTGTTTGTCTTCCTAGAAGAAGATATAGCCTGCCCTTGACATGACCTCCAAAGTAACTGAACAAATTAAAAAATTCAACTAAATTCTAAAAGGCCTGTAATGAAATCCAAATACCCCAAAGAAAATTCAGCAGAAATAACCTTGTGCTACTACATCTATGCTGCTAGCCAGCAGCTCAGGTAGTGATGGCAGTTCAGCTCCAGCACTGGTGCAAATGCTATTGGCCCATTTTTGGGTGAACAAAATATAAATGAGTGGTCTTATATGTCCCTATTTATAATGTACAACGTTTGTACTTTGCTGGAGGGGTTTAAAAAATAAATCTAAACAAAAGTATACTCACTTCTCCAGGCACCCACTACACCCCTATCTATGACAGACAGACAGTACTCTGAACTATGTACGAACGCCTAGTTCAGAGAGATGTCACAGCCTTTGTTATTTAACAAATCAATTAACAATTAAGAAACCATGTCTAGTTTTCAGGGCAAAGGACACAACATCTAACAAATGCAGCACAAGTTCAAACAAGACTTTGGCCCAATGCAGTTTCACCCCTTGGCCCTAGGGGGAGTATTTTCTCCATTAATAAGGATTTAAAAATTACGATAATGTCTGTAATATCTTAGTTTAATATCATTTCAAGGTATTAAGGTCATCTTTTTCACAACAACCTCTAAAAAAAAGATCGCGACCACGCTTTAAGACACACGATGCACTTGATTGAACCAGCGTATATAAGCAATGTTATTGAACTTAACTGCTCCTCTAATAGCAAAGCATACTGGTAGGGTTGCCTACAGACCACTGAAGCTGGGTGCTTTTGATTCATACGTGAAATAATGCAGAGCATCCAAGCTTTTCAATTTCAAATGTCATCGATTCACCTACATTAGCACAAACGTTATTGAATATTATAGGTTTGTCACTAACATTAAATATTCGGTACGGATAATGTACTTTTACGAGCATGAGTACCATCCGAGTAAAATGTGTCCATATCCGTACTCGTGATGTTGCACGCAAATAGTTTTTTCTTCAGACCGAGTCAGATCAGACCAGGCAGACTGCGGCCATTCATTCAGCTTGGAGAGGTACAGTACGGTAAACAATCTTGTTGTGGTCAATCAGTGTTGGAAGTGTTGTTGTTTTTGATAGCAGTTTAATGCTTATTGACATGATTTCGGAAGGTTTTGATGACATAACACTTGCTAATACCGTCAAAGAGCCTCACATGCAGACACTAGAATTTACAGATGTTCCTAAACGCCTCATATGCAGGCTAACATTACTGCACTCTAGGGCTGCAACTAACGACTATTCTGATAGATCTATCGATTATTGAAACGATTAATCGACTAATCGGATTATGAATCACACAAATACTCAATGGCTCTTATTTAGCCATCAGCTTTTAAATTTAGCTTGAGGTTGTTCGCGGCATGTGATGACTGGAAATAAAGACAATAAAGATCGATACTTCATCCAAAAATGTCTTTTAATAAACTTTGCTGCATATTAGGGTACTATTGATACAAAAATAAAGAAAAATCAATTTTTTGTCCATTTAAAACCAAGGACAGGCAGAGTGTTAATATAATATTATATTCATTATTCATTCAGGATAACATTACGCTTTTAAACTCGTTAAAAAAAAGATTAAAAAATCTACATTCAAACCATATTTTTGTAATGGATTCTAGAATCCTGCACACAGGTATTGAGGGAGTTGCCAAGACAACTCCGTATATATAGCAAGCTAGATAACAGGCTATCTTACCGAGGCGAGTCTGCATCGTCTACGTTATGATGTCCAACGTGCCTCCTCTTCAAATGATTGTGCATAACTGACGTGCTCCCATGGAAAGCAAGGTCCACCTTACAAATATTGCAGGTAGTTTTTTTTCGGGATATGTTAAGGGTGAAATTCTCCCATACTTTTGACTTTCTGGTGCGCGATGGTGTTGCAACGGACACCGCCATTGTGCTATGTTTTGTCGCTATTGCACATACGTGACTTTCAGAGATAGGAAGGGAGCGAGATGGCTCACTCCTTAGCTACTTCCATCAGCACCTCCGGTAAAACGACGTTTAGTTCAGCTGCACGGCACAAAAAACTTGCGCTATGACGTAACCAATGAATCATCGACTATTAAATTCGTCGGCGACTATTTTTGTCATCGATTTTTGTCGATTAATCGTTGCACCCCTACTGCACTCACAGCTCTCTCCTTCTTTTAGTGTTTTTCAGCGATCCCACAGTTGGTTTACACACTTTTCAGATATGCTAGTTACTTAGCTTACTGGTTAGCGATGGCTTCCAACGTTACACACTGTGAGAAGTTTCACGTTACTGTTGATGTCCAGCATGATGACAGAGACAATGGGAAACGTGAGTTTGTTTATTTGCTGCGTCACATGCAGTTTTAAATGAGGTTCAAAACAATGCAGACCAAACTGGACTTTTACTCTTGTGATCAAAACATTGATCTGAAGCTCAATTCTAAGGCTGTTCTGTAAATAGTTTTCTAATAAACAATAAATATAGTGTAACCCTTGGTTACACTAGAAAGAGTGTAAATGTGGACCAGGATAGGAGATACTAGGTTAATAGGAGCCCTGGACTTGAATATCAGTAATGAGAATTACACAACAGGATTGCCGTAAATGAACTTGTATTTGAACACAAACTGCAGTTCAAGTTTGTTTGACAGTTAGAATACAGCATCAATTTCCTCCAAATAATAAACAGAAATAAATAAAATAAAAAAAGTGTGCACATAAAAGTCACTTAAGTCCTTAAGTCCAGTCTTACATGTCAAATTTGTGGATTGTTCATTGGGGCCCAATCCGTCTTTGTACAGGGTCTGTCCTACCACACCGTGGAGTGAAGAACATGGAAGTCAAATTTTCTCTCAAAGATCTTTATGTTGGCTCGCCATCCAGTTAACTGGAATCTTGGTTCTTCGGTGGATGTCCTCTCTGGCACAGGAGAATTCGTATCTTCACCAAAAACCTGACCTATAGACCGGTCACACGTGTATATGGAATGTCATCCACACACAGTAATATCTTGACCATATCTGCTAACATGAACAATTGCTCACATCTCAATACAGCCTCCACTTCAAGTTATGGCCTATAATTGGCCCTGTTGTACAACAAAATATAATTCTTTTAGTTCAAACTCAATGCTAAATTAAATTAGAATACTATAAAGTTCAAGTATTAATATCAAAACAGAATCACATTGACTTAAGGCATATACATTCATACACATATTATCAGTCCTTTGGTTTTTTATGCAAGGCACATAATGGCTACATGGTAATACTGAAGTTAATGAGTAGAAACTCCACATAAATGAACATGGAGCAGTGCTTTAAATCTGCCCTAATAACCTCTATAAACAACATAGCTAACAAGGTAGCTTTTGATATTCACATTTAACAATACAGTCCCTGACAAAAGTCTTGTCACTTATCCATTTTGTAGAAACAACAGCTTATAACCTGACTTTTAATTTATCCATTGGTTTTAGAAATGGCTCATATGAAAGCTAAAACCCTCCCAAATTATGTGTAATATACTAAAATAAATTTGCTTCACTGAAGAAAGATTGATCATTTAATGAACACAGAAAGGTCAGATTTTGGCAAGACAAAAGTTTTGTCGCCTACAGAGAGTAATGTGAAAATTGAACAAATAATTTACTTCAAATACAAAAATATGTTGCATAACATCAGTGAATTAAGTAGTGGTGCTGTGAGATCCATATTTAATATCTTGTATGACTTCCATGAGCTTGAAGGACTGCATCCATGCGGTTCGACAATGATTCATACAATTTATTGATGAAGTCATCAGGAATAGCAAAGAAAGCAGTCTTACATGCCTCCCAGAGTTCATCAAGATTCTTTGGTTTCGTCTTCCATGCTTCCTCTTTCATTCTACCCCAGACATGCTCAATGATGTTCATGTCTGGTGACTGGGCTGGCCAGTCCTGGAGCACCTTGATCTTCTTCGCCTTGAGGAACTTTGATGTAGAGATGGAAGTATGCGATGGAGCACCATCCTGCTGCAAAATTTGACCCCTTGTATGGTTGGGAATGTAAGAGGTAGCTAATACTTCTTGATATTTTAGGCTATTGATATTGCCTTCCACCCTGCAAATCTCTCCACACCCCCATACTGGATGTAACCCCAGACCATGATTTTCCGCCACCAAACTTAACTGTTTTCTGGGTGAATCTCGGATCCATGCGGGCTCCAGTAGGTCTCCTGCAATATTTGCGGCGGCTGTGATGTAATTCAACCGAAGATTCATCTGAGAAATCCACCTTCTGCCACTTTTCCAGCGTCCATCCTTTTAGCAGGCTATGGGCCTTGGCAAATGCCACACATTTTTTTAATTGCCTTTTGTTTAGTGCTGGTTTCTGGGCAGTGATTCGACCATGGAGGCCATTTCGAGACAGAATTCTACAAACTGTCCTGGTTGACACGGGGACTTGAGGTGACCAGGCCTGGTGGAGCTCTGCTGCAGTGGAAAAGGGGCTGGCCTTGGATTTTCGAGCCAACAAACGGTCCTCCCGAGCAGTTGTCTTGCGGGGTCTGCCGGACCTGGGCTTGTCAAAAACATCTCCAGTCTCTTCAAATCTTTTTCTTATTCTTTGTACTTGACGCTGAGACACATTGAAGGTGTCAGCCACCTCAGCAGTGGATCTGGTCTTCAGCCTCTTGATAATCAACGCTTTGGTCTCAGGGTGAATCTTAGGCATGTTGTCAGAGGTCAAGTTGCAGTTGATGTGAAGGTCTGGTGTGCTGGGGTTCTTTTTATACACACCCACTAATTGATTGATCAATTATTGATCACAGGTGAGGCTGTAATCTAGGATTGGGTGCATCATATGACAAGGCGACAAGACTTTTGTCTTTGCAAAAACTGACTCAGTGGGCTTTACCAAGCTGTGAACGTTAGAATGCTTTTCAGCAGTTTCGTTTGGCACCAAAACATTATTTCAAAAGCTGTTGGGATTGAAATTAGCCATTTCTTGTAAAAAAAAATTGATTACAAATATATTTGAGGGGCACTTAAGGTCAACTTGTACCCAAGCGACAAGACTTTTGTCAGGGACTGTAGACAATTTTCGCTCCGTGTTCTACTGTAAATCTCTTCTACGGATGTCTTACTACTCACCGTTGAATAATGAGAATCCCTGCACCTTTCAACAGGTCAGCAGGGTTACCTCACACATCGACACAGGATTTTAGATAACGATCTGAGCAAAGCAGGTAGTATACTTTTAGCTTGAGCAGCAAAATGGCAGACAGGATGCAGACAGGTAAAAAAAACTCGACACAGAGTAGATTTACCAGGGAGGATGGCTAGGTACCTGCCCCTACTGGCTAGAAAATGTAACAGCAGGTCACCCAATGAGCCAGTGTCAAAGTGTACATTCTCTCTCTCTATAGCAATTACACAATACACAATATTGCAGCCTTAAGAAAGTATTTTCACTGCTTTTCCAATGTGGGCTACATCAGCAAACTAAATTGGATCCATGTCAGGCTTAAAATACCAACTTCCGTTTATGCCGCACCCACTTCAGAGTACAGATACAGATAATTTAGTTGCTTGAACAGATAGTGGTGTACTTGCTCATCCCTATTACAGATGTTGTCGGTTGGTTCTAGACTGGGCCTGTGTGTGAAGTGCGGTGAAACACTGGAGGTCTCGTTGAAATAAACATCAACAAAAACCCATCATGAGTTAATATAATATGTCCGTATCAACATCACGTTTAGACAACAATATAAATCATGAGGGTAAAAAAATTAATATAGTACAAAAAACTTGAGCAGGATTGGAAACGACATGGTGAAGCAGTATTAGCTTCTGGAATGAAGATGATCTCATCACGCCACCGAGCCGCTGAGATAATCGGTGCACTTCAACTGAATGAATCAGTTTGTTATACAGTCAGCTGTATAACACCTGAAGTTGCCCATGTTACCTGGTCATAGTCCGAACAAAGAATAAACACTGCATACTTAATAACAGGCTTCACAAACTGATGCTCATCGTTCATCGTAGACCCCAGGAGTTATGAAGAATACACACCATCTCAATGCAAAGTGCTCTTGTTTGATGCTGGTGATCATTACAATACACACACACACACCAAACATGTGTCAGCAGTGAAAACATCCCTCACATTAACTAGGTAGCTCGTGCAGTGTTTTGTGAGTAAAGTTGGTGAACGTGCTTTTATTGGATGTGTAAAGCTTCATGTATCCTCCTCTCGCTGCTGTCAGCAGACGTGATTTTAAAAGATATGCTCGAGGTTCAGTCATCTGAGAATGAAAACGGTTTAGTTTGTTTTTCGTAGTTTCTGTAATGCAAGTTCTATTTATCTGTGTGTAATCAACAGATGATCTGTCTGAACTGTGTCGAGTGTGTTGTCAACATGACACCTGTGACGATCGGAATCTGGAAAACTAACTTAAGGTCTTCATTGTTGAACAACGTGTTGTGTATTTCTTCTCTTCTGTCAGATGACTACGTGCTTTGTTGGAACTGTGTCAGTCGAAGGAGTTAGTAGAATACCCTGTGTTACCATGACAACTCTCGCTGAGTGTATTCACTGACTGCGTATTTCATGTTAAAACAGATTGTGGTGGTGTTGCATAGTTTGCTGTATGCGAGATGCGTATGCTTAACGATGATTCATCTACAGTGGGTTACTCACAGGATAAGTCTCCTTATGATGGCAATACCATGTTCAGTGTCGAAGAGGAAATGCTCTTCCACACTTTAACCCTTTGTGACAAGCTATGCAAACCCCTTCTAATGCACACATGGGTCAATATTGAATTGAATTGAATCAGCTTTATTGGCCATGTATGCGTACGCATACAAGGAATATGATTGTTTTTTCCGTTGCTCTCAACGTACTTACACAGAAATAGACAAATACACAAAAAACTAGGATAACAAGGTATTTAACTACTATGTACAAATATTGTTATTCTTTTACAGCTTATTCTTCCTTCTTCATTTAGGAGAAGGTTCCTTTGATTACATAGGAGATGAGTCTTCTGTCATTAAAGAACATAGTCATCAAAGGAGCCTTCTTCATTTAGGAGAAGTGGATTCCAGGACACACCAACAACTCCAGCTTTATCCTGTAGAAGGTCCTCAGCATCAGAGATTTCAGACTCAGAATCAAGACCAAGAATTGCCTCCTCATCTTCCTAATCCTGTTCTTCATTCAGCATCTTTATGACCACTTCAGCAGTAAGTCTTTAATGATTGCAACCAGCCATATACTAACACTGTGGATAAAGAAAATCAAAAGCATATTTTCAAATGCATATCAATCAGTCTAATAAGTGTATACTGTTATATTTCGAGTTTTATTTTATTGATCTAGCTATGGTTAGCTAGCCAGAAAATAAGCTAGCTAGCTAATAGCTAGTTAGTATTGTACATATTTCTCTTTCTCACTAGTAATGGTATGTAAAATAAGACTTACATGCATCAGATGTGCGAATGCAAATGTGTGAAATGTATGGCAGGTGATCCGTAGTGAATACAATCTGTAGGTTTCATTTTTGACCAATGTGTTAAAGTGATGTAGAAATACAAAATTTACATTTGTTTATAAAGTAAGAAAGGAAAAAGGAAAATAATGATTTTTGGGAATCAAAAACAAGATATTTAATAAATACTTAGAATATTAAATGATAAACTACATTCATTTAAAAAATATAGCAAGGAAACACTCCATGCCATGCATGAATTAACACAAGATATTAATATGGGTCATTTATGAAATCAAAGGGTTAAATATGCAGCGTTTATTTTGAGTTCGGACTATCACCAGATAACATTGGTGTTATACAGCTGGCAGAGTAAAAACTGCTTCACTACATTTTACATTACATTTCATTTAGCTGATGCTTCTATCCAAAACACCTTACAATAAGTGCATTCAACCATGAGGGTACAAACCCAGAAGAACAAGAATCAGAAAGAAACTATAAACTATAAAATGCTATAGGTAAGTGCCATATAAGTGTTACTAAATCGCTACTTTTTAAAAAAAACATTTTATTCAAGGTATAGTCGGAAGAGATGTGTTTTTAGTTTGCGACGGAAGATGTGTAGACTTTGTGCTGTCCTGATGTCATTGGGGAGCTCGTTGCACCATTTGGGAGCCAGTACAGCAAAGAGTCGAGTGTTTAGCTCGAAGTGAGGGAGCAGCAAGCCTATTGGCAGATGCAGAGTGGAGTGGACGGGCTGGGGTGTAAGGTTTGACCATGTCCTTGATGTAGACTGGACCCGAACCATTAGCACATTACGCAAGTACTAATGTTTTGAAACGGATGCGGGCAGCCATTGGTAACCAGTGAAGGGAGCAGAGGAGCAGAGTAGTGTTAGTGAAGTTAGGTAGGTTAAAGACCAGTCGAACTGCCAGGAGGGAGTTGCAATAGTCTAGGTGTGAGATGACCAGAGCCTTGACCAGAACCTGTGCCGCCTTCTGAGTGAGAAGGGGACGTATTTTCTACAGGAACGTGTTGTTACAGTAATGTTGGCAGTGAGGGAGAGTTGACTGTCGAGTATCACACCCAGGTTCCTAGCAGTCTGGGTGGGGGCTAACACAGAGTTGTCAAAGGTAATTGTCAAGTCGTGGGTGGGAGAGCCTTTCTCTGGAAGGAAAAGTAGTTCAGTCTTATCAAGGTTAATTTTCAGGTGGTGTGCGGACATCCACTGAGAGATGTCAGTCAGACAGGCAGAGATTCGTGCTGCTACCTGTGTTTCAGATTGGGGGAAAGAGAGGATTAGTTGGGTGTCATTAGCATAGCTGTGGTAGGAAAAGCCATGTGAGTGAATGACAGAGCCAAGAGAGTTGGTGTACAGAGAGAAAAGGAGGGGACCCAGGACGGAATCTTGAGGGACCCAGTAGTGAGAGGACAAGATTCAGACACAGATCCCTCCAAGTTACCCGGTGTCGTGCAATAATGCATTAAACGTGATACCATCAAATGGTGTGCCTTTCGGCATTCAATAAATTTGGTTATCAACATAAAATATTGAATATAAAAATATTAATATTAAATAATAACTTTAATTGATTAAAGTTACCTCGGGGGACCACCCTTCAAAGGAAGGGAAAAGATAGCCAATTTATTGATTAAGTCTCATAAAAGTACTAACTACAAATTTGGAACTCTGATTAACGATTAAATTAATAACTATAACAAAAATTGCCATATAGATAGTTAGCTAAGTTGAAGGATATAGAGTTCTTGACAGTGTAGAGGTTGGCAAAATTTACTTATGCAACATTAATGAAAAAACATTTGTGAAAGAAAAAAAACACAAATTACTCACGGTGTACTTACTAAACAAAGATAGGTATGTGAGTATGCGTGTGTGTGTGTCTGTGTGTTTCCACAATGGTGGCTGGCCACTTTGAAGATAACACCCTCCCCCCTTTTTGGAATGTTTACGACATGTAGCGGGGGTCAGAGAGATAGGCATGTGTCTGTGTGTGCCAAATTAGAGAAAGTTACTAGATGCATGCAAGGAAAGACTGAAGAGCATAACTAACATTAACTTTCAAATAACTTGTAACCAAAATATCACAACAACACAAATCAACTTATAAACATCACAAGGAATCGAATAAACAGTCTTTGCTTAGCCTAGTATAATTATTAAGCCCAGTTGTGTTACCCGTCCGTGGAAAGGGGAAAAAGGTTGCTGTGCAGTTCGAAGTTCTGTGAAGTCATCTTGCTGGTTGTGTGGCTCCTGCCTTCGTGGTTCTGTTGGGATGTGCAGCTCAGTTGCTGTTTGAGGAGAGAGCAGCTGGGGTGGATGTGTTGGCCGGTGTGATCCAAGTCTCAGTGAGAGCAAGTAAGTCAAGTGATAATAAAGAAAACTCCTCTCCCACAGAACCGGCTGAACAGACCCCCGTTTCGATACCTCCATGACATCTTCACTGAGGTCATCAGGACCACTGGTTTTATGAAAGGCCTGTATGAAGAGAATGAAATGAATCCAGACAATGTTAAGGATAAGCAATCCAAGATAGCCTTCCTCCAGAAAGCCATAGATGTTGTGATGCTGGTGAGTGGTGAGGCCCTGCTGGCAAAACCAGCACACATTGTGGCTGGTCATCAGCCTGAGAGAACCAATGAGCTGCTGCAGGCCATCGCCAAGTGTTGCCTCAACAAGATGCCAAGTGATGACGCAGTGAAGCGAGTACTTGGTGAAAAAAAGGTGGACATGAGGACCAAGGCCAGCACATCCAGGTCCCAGGGCAACGTAAAAATGAACGAGAAGAGGGAAGAATGTGAATGTCACATGAGTAGAGAGGAAA